>NC_058133.1:367408419-367524174 GCF_016433145.1 Gracilinanus agilis | reverse complement strand
ATATATATACATATATATATATATATAAAGAGGTGTGAGAGTGTGGTGTGGGGAGGAGTTGAGAAATGAACTTTTAAAATATTTGCCATTAGTCTAAGAAACATTTATTAATCTTAAAAGATTCTCATTTCTACTTATTAAAGAACAATGACTCATCCAGAGTATAGTGGAATCAATAGCAAAGTTAACTGGAATCTAGATTTCCCCAAAGATTTCAATATATATTCTTTCAAATTTAGAGTAATTGCTTCAATTAAACAAAGTTGTATAAATTTGTGACTAAAGAGGAGGAAGGATCTTTGAAAAGGATTACATACATTTATGAATTTATTGAATTTTAAGTTTGGAGTTTAGTGCAAATTGATACAGGAATACAAGGGGTTTCTCTTTCTCCAACTCACTGAGTCCCTCCCTAATGGACTAGTGTTACCCTTGAAGAATCTAAATCTTATACTATCAGCCTAAATAAAATAGTAGAAAACTGTGGTAAGGAGAAAGAGAAATGAATGATGAGCAAAGATCTGTCCTCCATTCTCTACTTGTTAGCCTATGATACGCAGTAAGCTACTCCTTTAACTTAAAGTTTCTGGTTTTGGACGTTTATAATGAAATAGCTTTCTTTCTCCTATAATTTGACTGCAATGATTTCAATGCAAGTGAATGGACTAATAATCCCAAATCATCCTTTCTAACTTGATGATCATACCATAAATTCTTTTCTTTTGAATCATTTATTATTCAAATGAACAAAATCATTTTAATGGTAACTTCTTTGATATTTATAAGATCTCTGAGTAAATCATTGTGAGTACTCTATGAATTACCTACACACTGCAATATATCCCCTCCTTAGTAAATAGTTCCATTAAATTCTTAGGCTGAAAAAATCATCAACTTTGATCATCCTGAACAGGTTGGTCTTTATTTATCACGAAGCTTGTATCCAAAGCCTCACAAGCATGATAGGTCTTATCAGAATCTCCACTTTAATAATATCAGGATTTTTTCCAAAAATACCTCAGAGTCATTTCCACAACTTTCTATGCTCTTCTTGGGATAGCAATGGAGTACCAACTCTATAGATTATTTCAATATTTTTTTCACGCCACTATAAACCATTACAGTAAGACTTTATCTGAAGCAAAAACCATTGAAATCAACTAAAAAAAACCTTAGTTGCTTTTAAAAACATTTAAAATGTTCTGATTCTAAATTATTGCTTTTTATGGGAGGGCAAATGAGCTTACAAACAATCTTTTTTAATTTTCTGTTTCCACTTCATTTTAAACCCAAATATAAATTTTAGGATGGTAGAACATTTAAAATTTTTCCTTTAAACACAGAGAACATTTTTTCCTATTAAAAATGGAAAGAAATCAATGGGGTATGAATTCATGTATATGAATCTGTGTCTTATTCTGCTGCCCATTTTGGCTAGGGGAAAGGGATAACAAATTTTAAATATTTCATGTAATGTTTATAAGAAAGCAAAATCTGCTTATCCAGAGAGATTGATTTTTTTGTCCTATGCATTTGTCCTAATCTTCTGAGAACTGAAGATTATTATAAAACTCACCACTTTTAAAATGAATTTATCCATAATGTGTTTGTATATTTAAATATCAATACAAATTATAAAAAAATAGGGTTCATAGGCCTTCAGTGAGTAGGAGAAAGTTAAAAGTGCCCAGCAATCACAAACCTAGTGGTATTATTTAGAGAAAGCTATGTAGTTTAATAGAAAAAAAGGCATACATTAATCAGTAGATCTGGGTCCAAATCCTAATTTTCACTCTTTTTAGCTATGTAGGATTTTCTTCTCCTCTGTACATCAGTCAATTTATCAAAAAAATTATAAGCACCTACTGCTTGTCAGTCCCTATTCTTAGTCATATGGGATACACATAACAAAAACATACTAGTCTATTAATACCTGTGAAAATACAAGGAGTCCTCTTGAAGAAGGTAGTACTTAAACTAAGCCTTTAGGGAAGATCAGTGTTCCAAAATGTAAAGTGAGAAGAGTAGAGCAATCATGCTAAGTCTGAAATCAAAAGCCAAAACAATTTTCCTCAACTTCAAATGGATATAATTATACTTTTGCTAACTACTTAACAAGGTAGTTTTTGGAAATTTATTAAACATTAAGGAAATATAATTATCATCTCTCTTTTTAAAAACTCTTACTTTCTGTGTTATAATTGATTCTATCTATCAGTACCAAGGCAAAAGACTGATTAGGGGTAGACAATTGGGATTAAATGACTTGTCCAGAAATAAAAATTGAGCAAGTGTCTGAAGCCATATTTGAACCCAGGACCTCTATACTCTGTCATCTAGCTGCCCTCATAGTTATGATCTCTTACTGTTAATATTGCTCAACCTATGGTACCACTACTTCCCACCGCCCTCCACTCCACTCCGGTTGATACAAGTGCATTCAGGACAATCCTTCATGATCAGGCTATATCAATTTTTTCATTTGACTTCCTATTTACTGAAAAAAACCTATTGATAATTTCCTTCTCTGAATTCCTGTAGCACATAAAATATTAATTACTACCCCATAGGAACTCAGTCACATGCTGTCTTATCCAGTTACTTATATTGTTCAACATGAATATATGTCTGTCCTCCAATACTCCCACTGATTGTCATCCCCTTAAGACAAAGATTATATCTTACTTTTTTTCATATCTATCATAGCTTAATGCCCAGCATTGACAATAGAATTAATATGCTTCAAGAGAATGCATTAATAAATTTTATACATGTATAAATTTTATAGAAATCAAACAAGATAAATATTCACCAATAGTGGTGAGGCTAATAAATAGATCTTTAAATTAGTTCAGAATTTAAAAACTGACTTACTATTAAAGCTAAGAACAATATAGCAATAGTAATGAAATTATTACAATATATTTTGGGGTAACATTTGCTGAAAGCAAAGATGTGAAGTTTTGCCCTGAGGATCTTCATTTTATCACTGGATCATTATACTGTTTCACTCTTTTGGTACCTGATTTCTCTTTCTGTAGCCTATATTTTATACCCCATTTGTGCTGGTTCATTAAGAGTAAACATTCTAATTTATCACTTAAGCTCCTTCTCTTCTAGTTTTTTTCTTTGATTATAACCTATTAAGATGCTTTCCTTTACTGTGAAAAATGTGTTTCCTATAGAACATTTTGTATTAAAATTCAGAAGAAAAAGACAAGAAATTTATTTTTCTTGCCAAAAATAATGTGCTTTCACATAAACTATCAATAAGAATCATATATTTACAGTTAGAAAGATGTTAGAAAGATTGGAGTCCAACACTTTCATTTACAGATGATGAAATTGAAGCACAGAAAGATTGTTACTTGCTCAGTGTTACCTAACTATTATGTATCCAAGGTAAGATTTGAACCTGACTCTTTCTGACTTCAATTCCAGTGCGATATATATTATACTATGTTTAATTGCTTGTCAGCTCTGGGAGGGGGAGGGAAGAAGAAAGGGAGGCAATATGGATCATATAACTTCAGAAAACTTGAGTGGAAATTTATTAAGATAAAAATAATAAATTTAAAGTTGAATATATAAGCAAAGAAGAAAGGAACCCTGGAAATGGTGAAAGACTCAAGAAATAATGTTAGAAAACATATATATAAGAGTTCCCTCTTAATATACCTGTTCCCATCCATATCACATTTAGGGTAAACTGAGTGCAAACAAATTCTTAGAATGTTGAGTAATGATATGGCCTTTTATAATTACAGCCTACTTCCTGCCCTCTATGTGTCTATGACTCAGACAGAATCCTCCTCCCTGTTCTTCAAGATGCAGCAAGCAATTATTCTCTTAAGTAACTGGAAGAAAAAGGAAGAAACAAGAGAATAAAAGGAGGAGAGGACAACAGGGAATAACTGCAAGGCAAAGGAACAGATTAGAGCTGAGAAAGAACACTGGGACTTGAAAGTGAGCATATTGGAAGCTCATCAAGGACCAATTCTCTCTTCCTTGAGTTTATTCTGGGCAAGGGTTTGAACAAAGCTGAAAGCCATAGTCATGGTCTGGTGGAGAAGTGGAAGTTGTTGGAGTCCAAGCATAAGGATGGAAAATTGAGGCAAGTGACTTATAATAAAAGAAAATTAATTATAAACTAATAGTTTAAGAAAGGCTTGAATAAAAACATAGCTTACCTAAAACAGTGGCTAATCAGGTACCACTAAGTTTCCATAGGAGTTGATTGCTAATATCCATTCCTGCCCTAATATTCACTTATGTGTTGCCCAACTTTTATTGCTTTCTGGAATCCTATCTTCTCAGTAGGGATCTAGAGTGCTTCATTCTACCTCTTTAGTATATTTCTAAGGAACAGATTTATTTTGACTCTGCTCCATGGTTTTCCTCCCACCTCAAAAGGAAATAAAAGAAGTGCCTAATATACAATATGAAATAGGAATGAAAGCAGTAGTTTTATCCTCATACAAAAAAGAGAATGTTAAATAATGAAGAAGAAAATTATTAGAAAAAATCCAATAACTTGCCACCATAATGAAATTAATTGAGGCTAATATCCAAGTTTTATTGAATCATTTGCAAATGGTTCCTTTTTATTACTAATTAGGCATTTTATATTTTAACTCCCAATGAGATTTTGACATGATGATGTAATGAGCAGGATGATGAATTGAACTTGTAGACAGGAATATGTACATTCAAATACCATCTCAAAAGGTTTCTAGCTGAGTGGCCTTTGGAAAGTCCTTTAACCTCCATTGACCTCAGTCTTACCATTGTAATGCAGGGTTGCTGCAAGAATCTCTTGCATTTGCAAAACCAATAGCAGCAACCCTGACAGTTGTGGAATAGAATGTTGACCCAGCCAGAGTGCTGGTCTCACAGCAAAACTTTGGAGCCTGGAACTATAAATATCCCTGGAGTACCAACTGAAGGGCTTTGGCTTTTGGGCTTTTGCCTGATTTCCCTTGATCTCTCTTGACATCCTGCTATCCCCTGGATCTCCCCTAGGGCTCTGGGAGGAGGGAATTTTGGGGGAGGAGAACATGGGATTAGCTTCCTTAGGTAGGTAGGGACAGCCTTAAAACAAGCCACCACCTCATTTATCAATCTGCTAAACCCTTCTACATCAGGGTAGTGAATTTTATCCCTGGCTAAGGGGCTGGTTCCTGCAGCCTGATCTCCATCTTCTGTGACCCTACCCCAGCACTAGCTTCAACCTTAGATATTAGTTACCAAACCATACCCCTGTCCCTCAGCTTACCCTTGGTTTTAAAAACCCCTCTTGGCATTTTATTCAAAGAGCTTCTGGTGATTCATTGTACCAACACCTAGGGCAAAGGCTGAAGGGGGAAAGACAACTTTCCTTTATTTTCCTGAGGGCTAAACCAGGCATCCATCTTGTTCAGGAAGTGAACCAGGTTTCATTTCCTGTAGGGTAGGAATTTCTCTCCAGAAGGGAGGGGCTCTTTACTCCTCTCCTCAAGGGAGCTCCAGAGTTAGCAGGGAGGCTAACTAGAACCTTTCAGTCAGGCTTACACAATTTCTGGCTGATCAAGTCATCCTGTACTAAAGAAAGCCTCCCTGCCTAAAGTACTGAACTGAGACCATCCAGTGCCCTCAAATACAAGTCAAATATTAGCCTCATTAGCAACATCATATTTCCTTTCATTACACCATTTATAAAATTAGAAAGTTAGACTCTTTAATATAGAAGATCCCTTCTAGAACTAAACCTATTTCCCTATGATGTTTCTTTTTCCAGTTTTCTTCACTATGGACTTTTCCAACTCTGTCTCTCTCTTTGCAACCAATCTTTTTGACTTTTCTATTGCCTTTTTCTATTTTTATATTCTACCTTTTTCTCTATAGCTTTTGGGCTTGTTCAGAGAAGATCTTGTGTCAAATAAAAGAAGAAACACAAAGCCACAAGCAGATGCGTGTGATGGAGTGGACGGAAGTATACCCCCTCCCACTTAACTCTCCAGATAGTTTAGAGAACTGTACATGTACTTTGAACCCTCAAAAAGAGGAGACCCGAGGGGCAAGGCAGTATCTCTTGAGCATATACATAGATTTCATTTCATCACTTGGTTGAAAGATATACAATATGAATTTATGAATTATTATGATTCATAGGAAGGAGTCAGATTTTACCTATAACTTAGGAATAGGAGAGAAAGGGTCCTTCCATCATGTAAATCTGGAAGTTTGCTCACCCCAATACTCTTTGCACTTGTCTGGAATGCTTGCTATTGGAGGAGAATGATTCATAGGGGGGAAAAAAGAACTGAGGATCAGAAAGACAGAAGGAAAAATGAGGAAAACATTCCAAAGAAGCAGAAATTATATCACAAGTATGTTCAGAATGAAAAAAATCCTGAAAATAATAGAATTTTCTCCATGAGAAACAAATAACATTCTGAGAAACAGGAGATAGCATGTCCGAAGAAAGACAAACCACCCTACTGCCTTGATGAACATCTCCTTGAAGATGAAAGTGAAAACCCAGAAACTTAAACCTTATTGCCCTGAGGTTAGGAGTAACCTACATGCCATCAGATCTGCTTGCAAAACAGATACTAGAAAAATCATGGGGAGGATGAATCATTGTGCAAAATGGATCCACTTTCCTCTCCACCACTATCAATAATTGCTATTCAACTGCCATTAAAATGTATATAAAGACAAGAACCTTGTGAGTGGCAGCACTGATCAGATCATTCCTGATTCCTCATATTCCAACCCTCCCAGTTATCATTCCAAGAAGCAACTCTTATTGAGAATGGATGAACCATCCCCACCAACTGACAAATAATTGCTATCCATTATCTATCCCATAAGAGGCAGCAGGGCAACCTGAGGGAGAGACAGGAATCAGGATGAGCTAGGTAGGATAAATTACCACCATTACCTAGGCTGTTGTCTCCCCTCAGGCCTGATAGATAGGACCTTTAACCCCAAATCCTCTGGAAGGGCAATATTTGAGCCCTGTGACCATAGCTATCAACCCTGGAAGTAATTCATTTGGAAATATAGCCTGACAACTGCTCCTAAAGGTGCTACTGAAGATCTAGAGGGAAAAAAGTTCTTGCCACGAAAGTACTTGAGAATGTCAAATGGTTCAACATCAGACAATGATATGTGCCTCTGACTGGAAATAATATTTAAAAAGGGGAAGTACTATCATCTTTGCCACTTCAACCAAAGAAACATTGGACTTTTTCATCTGACTTGCCACAAAACCTTCCAATTGTATTTAATCTTCCATTAAAATATTAGTTTTGTAAAAGAAAAAAAGTACCTTACTTTTCTATGTGTACCCCAGTGCTTAGGACATTGCTTTGCACATATCAAGTATTCTTTTTTTTTTAATTCACAATCATTAAATAGTAAAAGAACACAAGAATTCTATACAAGTTAAAAATTGCTAACCTTGCACAATGAATTCCAGAAATAACTTGAGGATCATATTTTTATCTAGACAAACATAACAATTTTTAAAAAGCTTGAATGTAGTAATATAGGAAATGATACAAGTACACCTCAGAATATCTAAA
This sequence comes from Gracilinanus agilis, assembly GCF_016433145.1. Classification (NCBI taxonomy): domain Eukaryota; kingdom Metazoa; phylum Chordata; class Mammalia; order Didelphimorphia; family Didelphidae; genus Gracilinanus; species Gracilinanus agilis. The sequence continues at coordinate 367,516,603 of NC_058133.1, read as the reverse complement.
TACAAACCATATGGCACTACATTAGACAGTAATGAATTGTCACCAAGAAAGTTTTCAAACTGGAAAGCATATGATAGTTCAAATTGACAATTTTAATGATGAATAAAATTTTGATCTACATTCAGGTAAAATATTATGAAATATGAATAAAATAAAATGCAAATATCCTAGAATTATTCCATAGTCATAAGAAATTGCCGAGGAAAAGGAATACAATATTTAAAAATTAAAGGAATTCAAGCTGCAATGAAAAAATATATCCTTAATATATAAATAATAATCAATTTAAGGTATACTTTTTAAAAGTAGCATATTTGAGATATTGTTATTAGGCCTAAATAAGTAAAGATAGATGCTATTATTAATCTACTAATAAACATTTCAAAAATTTGGAGCATCAAAAATATAAAACAGCATAATTATCAAGAAAATATTAAACAATAAATGAAAACTTATGCATATCCTTTGTTTTTTAAAGGAAGACTGGTTTATTGATTAAAAGAGAAAAAACCAAGAGGAGCAGTCAAAGAAAAAAACTTTATAAATATTAAAGACTCAAGAACTTAAAGAATCATGAGAATTGAAAAAGGAGGTGCTTAAGAGTATTCCATGGAATAAATCTTCTCACCTTCCAGAAGTAAATCAATATCTTGTATTAACAGAAATAAGAGAAAAATTGAAGAAAAGGGTAGAGAACCAAATTTTTATTTTCTACTACTTGTATTCATTCCACTCTCCCAGGACTTAAAAAGGCAAACAATGTGATAATGATATATGTGAGACCAGATGAAATATATTTTCATATAACCCATGTTGCAAAATATCACCCCACAAAAAAAGAGAAAAAGAAAATGAAAAAAAAATATGTTTCACTCTGTATTCAGATTTAATCAGTTTCTTCTCTCGAGGTGGATAGTATTTTTTATCATGGGTTTTTTGCTATTGTCTTGGATAATTGCCTTCATCAGAGTAGCCATCTTTCACAATTGGTCGTCATTACAATATTGCTGCTATTGTATACAATGTTCTTCTCATGATGCTCACTTCTCTTTGCATTAGTTCTTATAGGATTTCCCAGTTTTTCTGAAACTATTATTTCCTATAACACAATATTATTTCATCACAATCCTATATTGCATTTTGTTGAGTCATTTCTCAATTAATGGAAATTCCCTTGATTTCCAATTCTTTAACACCACAAAAGGAACTGCTTTAAATATTTTTCTGCATATCAGTTCTTTTTTTTGTTTTCTTTTTGGTCTTTTAGGGATACAGACCTATTAGTGGTATTGCTTGGTAAAAGGGTATAAACAATTTGTGGTCCTTTAGACATAGTGACAAATGGTTCTCTAGAATGTTGGATCAGTTAACATCTCCACTAAAAACACTTTGCCATATCTATTTTTCTACATTTCCTCCACCATTCATCATTTTCTTTTTTTTGTCATATAAGGTGGTACCTCAAAGTTTTTTTAATTTATTAGTTATGTAGAGCAATGTTTTTTATTTCACTATAGATAGATATTTTTTCCTTCCCAAAACTGCCTGTTCATATAATTTGACTATTATTCAATTGGAAAATATTGCTTATTTATATTTTTATACATTTGATTAGATTCCCTATAGATTTGAGGTATAACGCTTTCATCAGAGAAATGTTGAAAATGTTTTTTTTCTGAGGTTGCTGTTTTCCTTCTAGTTTGGAGTATATTAGTTATTAGTTTAGCTTGTGTAACAGTTTTTTAATTTCAAGTGATAAAAATTATGTATTTTACTTCCCACAATTCCTCCTATTGCTTTTTGATCACTCTTCCCTTATCAATAGATATGATATATCCATACCTCAAAGATTATCTTTTTCATGTCCCCTTAATTTATTTGTCACCCTTCATGTCTAAATCATTTACCAATTTTTAACTTATCTTGATATACATTGTGAAATGTTAGTCTATACTAGGTTTCTACCAAGCTAATTTCTAGTTTTCTGAGCAATTTTTGTCAAATTATGAATTCTTTCCCCCAAAGCTTGGGTCTTTGGGTTTAACAAACACTACCTAACTATAATTATTTACTATTGTGAATTTCATACCTAATCTATTCAACTGATCTACCACTATATATTTTATCAAGTATCAAATTATTTTGGGAATTACCACTTTGTAATATAGTTAGAAATATGATATGGCTAGACTATCTTTCATTACATTATTTTCATTGATATTCTTGACTTTTTGTTATTCTAGATGAATTTTGTTATTATTTTGTTCTCTCCATAAAATAATTATTTGGTAGACTGAATGTTATGTCAGTGAATGGGTAAATTAACTTACATACAATTGTATCATTGCATTTTTCTTTTATGATTTCTTGAAATATAATATAAATAATATAATATAAACCTAAGTTCTCTCTTTGAATATGACTTCAAGATATTTCATCAATACCATCTCTCCTCATTCTATTTACCAGGTCAGTTTTTTTCCACCAAGATATTTGACATTTTCTTTGTATTTGTTTAATTTTTTGACTTTTTAAAATTGTTTCTTGAAATCCTGGAGTCATTAGATTCCACTTACTCAATTTTCATTTTTGAGAGGTTGATTTCTTCAATGAGTTTTTGAACCTCTATTTTTTCCATTTGACTAATTCTGCTTTTTATTTCTGATACCATAATTCAATAAAAATCACATTCATTAAAAGATTTTTGAAACATAGATTAAAATAATTGTAAAATAAACAATTAAATCTGAAAGAATGAACAGGTCAAATAAGAAATCACATGAACGATCAATCTTTTCATTAAAGAAAATTATAATTATGGGTTCATTACAAAGTTTGTGGGAAGCAGTCAAAACACTATTTATGGGAAAATGTATATATTGAAATGTATACATCAGTCGAAGTAAATATTAGACATACAACTAAAGAAACTAGGACACTATAAATGAAAAATCCTCAATTAAATATCAAAATAGAAATACTAAAAATCCCTAGAGAAACTAATAAAACTGAAAGTAAAAAAAAGTCATTGAACTATTAATTTTTATATGAGTTGGTTTTATGAAAAGAACATAAAATTAATAAAATATCAGTTAATTTGATATAAAAATATGAATTACCACTATACAAAATTAAAAGTATGAATGTAGCAAAAATTAAGATAAAATTAAAACAATTATTAGGAGCAATTTCATTCAATTATATACCAGTAAAACTGACAATCTAAATCAGATGGATTAAGATTTACAAAAATAAAAATAACCAGATTAACAAAAGAAGAAATAGAATACTTAAATAACTTTATCTTAGAAAAAGAAGTTGAACAAGTCATAAATGATCTCCCTGAGAAAAAAAGTCTCAGTAATAGATGGACTTAGTAGTAAATTTCACCAAAAATTTAGGGAACAATTAGCCCCAATACTATATAATCTATTGGAAAAAAAAGGTAAAATATAGAATCCTGTCAAATTCACTTTATAACACAAATATAATTTTGATACCTAAGCAATGAAGAAAAAATCCTAAAAAAGAAACCCATGGAAAATTTATTTAATAAATATAGATGCAAAAATTTAAATAAAATATTATTAAGTATATTTCAGCAATATCTCAAAAAGATCATACAGTTGGACTATGTCAGATTTATGCCAGGAATATAGGGCTAGATCAATATTAGGAAAATCATCAATATTAGTGAACATATCACTAATGAAAATAATAAAAACTATGATTCCATCAATAGATGCTGAAAAAGATTTGAAGAAAATACATTACTCATTTCTAATAAAAAAAGCCATAGGATTCATAGGAAGAAATTTAGCCTTTCTTAATATGGTAAGTTGTTTTCCTTAGTCATTCAGTTGTGTGCAACTCTTTGTGACTCCATTGACCACAGAATACCAATATTGTTACTTGGGAATGATGAAGGTGGGACTTTCAGAGAGAATATGATATAGATATAAATTAAATTCAATAGGAAATAAGCAATGATAAGTTAGATGGTTTTAGGGAGTAGGGTAGAGTCTGAAAAGGAACAGACACACAAAAAAGATAAACTTTGAGATTGGTAGGTAGATCATAAAGGGTCTCTCACACTTATTAAAAAGAAAGTATGAGAATCAGTGATCATTGAAAATGCCCCTTGCAAACTTAGACAATCCAACAAAAAGATACACAAAGAATTTAAAGGTAAATACACAAAGAAATATAATTTTAAAAATGGATATTACAGAAGATTTTTGCATACCTTTCACTTACATACCTATATCTCAATTTACTTAATAACTTTTTTTCAAAAAGTTGACCATGGACTAGGGCATATAATCTTTTAAAAATGAAAAGAAAAGGGAACTATTCTTTTAAATCCTTTACTGACCATTACATAAGAATATTACCAATGACCAAATTGAAAAAAAAAATTTTTAAATACACAGAACAAAAGGAATTCGAAAAGTTGAAATGGCCAAACAATAGAGTTTTGTTTCTATCAGATTATGTTTACTAAATACTTAACAAACTATAAGCAATAGAAGTTTGGGGTTTCATATGTAATCACCATTTTTGTCTGTGTATATTTAAATGTGAATTTATTAAATTGATAAAACAATATTTTAAATAATAAAATCATATTTGAGATATTCTCTCATTTAGGGTGAGGGATGAGCAATGGACAATACAATGATACTCAAGAGAAATCAAGGAATATGTCACTGGCATATTCTTAATTAACACCCTTGTCATGACAAATTTATTGAAAAGATAAATAAAGAGTTAAGTTGTAGGGAAAAACTAGATCATTTCCAACCTGGTGTATGGAACACACGTCATTTAGTTCATTCTGATAGGTTGATGCCAGTGAAGTGACAGCAAAACAAATTATCAACAACCACTAGGCTATGTTGAGCGATATAGTAAACTAAAAAGTTCCAAGTGTTTTGACTGTTTGTCTTCCTGCTTTCCTTTTATAATAAGAAACTTGCTTATCTTCCAGGATCACTAGAGATTCAAGTCCAAGATTCTGTTCTAGAGTCGTAATGATATCTGCCTAATTCTAAAGCATCCTGGTATGATATTGGACTACATCTGGCTAGTAGTAGTTATAATGTTCAGGTTCCTTCTAGCTTCCCAACTCATAATTCTTTTATCTACAGTTATGTGCTTTTGCTCCTGCATCACCACAAATTGCAAATTTAGCAAGAAATATGGGAAAATAACATGAAATGAAGTTGGTGAATCTGTCACACGCATATTCCATTGAATTGGTTAAGGAGAATATAAATAGGAAACCAACTGAGCTAAATGAAAGGATTTGTTTCAGGATCACTTCACCCAGATGAAGATTATGTTTGTATTTGGGAGGATATAGCAGTAGAAATATTATTAACCATGGATCAACAAGCATTTATTAAATGCTAACTATGGGACAGACACTACTGAAAATAACTTAGTGAAGGTGCCAATGAAAATTATAGAACCAAAAGGAGCAGCAATGCCAGTATCTTAGACAGAAGACAACCCTATACATTTCTTTCACTAGCAACAGAATTTCTAACAATGAGAATGTTATTGTGTGCATCATATCTTTTAATAAAGATATTCTTGTAAAGTCTAGGAGGAATTTTAACCCTTTCTAATAATATATATTAATAAAGATGCATACAGTTTTCTTCGTGATCCTGCACGGTAGTCTCCAATGCAACTCTTTTTTCTTGCCTCAGTTGGGGAAATCTTCAAACTTCATCATCCACATAACCTCCAGATTCTCCACAAAGTACTCTGGAGAAAATTATTCTTATTTCTATGAAAAGAAGACTTCTACAGGAAATTTTCACCTTAGTCCACTAGCTTTTTTCAGGAAATTACAAATAAGAGAATTTAAATGCATTACCTAATGATTAATGATCCATTATGAAGTAGTTATGTAAGAGAAAATCTATTTCCAGTTCTTCATAGACCCCAAAATACAAGCCTGAATTATTTGTGTTTAGCTTGATCACATAAAAAAGTCATTGCTAAAAGTAAGATTTCCTAAGTTACAGTATCTCTCTCTGTTTCTTTGTCTATTTCTGTCTTTCTGTTTGTAAAGCATCACTGAATTATTCCAAAACATGCAGAGACAGTAGGTAAATCTTTACTATGACAATTATAACTGTGAACTCAGTGAACTACATTTACAAGGAATATGTTTATCATTGCTCCCACTTCTTGATTACTGAAATTTTAAAGTTCTCATTTCTAACACCCCTCATTTTCATAGCTTTAGGTTACTCTAGTTACCATCAAATGTAAAACATTTCTTTCGTTATCAAATATACATGACTCCCTTTATCTTATTTAGCATAGCCCAAATATAGAATCAACAAATATGAAATATTTTTTTCACTCTTCTTGAATCTCCATGAATTGAGCCTGGTAATGATTTAATTTTACTTGGAAAACCAGTGTAGAAAAACTCAGTTACTTTGAAAAATACTCAGCCTCTCTAATACAAATAAAATTCTTTCAAGCTGTCCAAATAATTTCCTATCTGACATTTGAATCCATCCTTACTTTGGAACAGAGCCTGACATCTCAGAGGCTGCCCAGTCTAATAAATGCTATATCTAGTGTAAAGTCTGAGGAGCTACAGTGACAAACTAGAGGTGACTGCAGACTTGCTCTGTCTCCATTACTTTATCAGCAATGAAGTGAGTTTATCAGATGTGAACTTCATGCCTGACCTGAAGAATCATCCTTGCTTTCCAAAGAGAGGGATCTAAGGAAACATGATTCAGTTTTGATCTAGACATTTAATGAAGTAAAACCATTTAACTTCAAGGAGAGGTCATTTCTTTCGTGGCATTTTCTTTATTTCAGTTACACATGACATAATGCTGGTTGACTGCTTAACAAGTTTTCATAATAATTGAACAAGATGTACTAAAGATATAGCTCTTCTAGTAATTTAAACACTAAGCTGAACTACTGATCTGTCTGCATTTGTGTACTTTTATATTAATTTACTTTGATAATAAAGGAGTAGCAAATATGTGGATAGTTTAAAATAAATTATATTTGTGTGTTTGATTTTGTGTGTTTCAAACTTATGTTGAGCCAGAGATTCAGTCACCAATTCGATAAGCATTTATGAAGTCCTTGCTATGTCCCAAGCCCTGTGATAACCACGGGAGAAACAAAGAAAGATAAAAACAATTTCAACCCACAAGAAATCACAATCTAATGCACTAACCACCTGCACTCATTTGCCCTAACGTCAAATCCCAACCATATTCTAGGAGGGATTTGGAAAGGAAAGAAGCCGACAATACATAGAAAAGAAAAGACAACAAAAAAAGATTATTCATGGATAAAAGACCTTGATTCAAGTTGAGGAACAAGTTAAAAAGATAGTAGAGAATATAATTACCTTTGTATCAATTTAAATATCCAATTCTAGAGGACCTGTTAAACAATATATTGAAAAAGTTGATAGAGATAGCTAAGTGTCACAATGGATAGAGTGCAATGCCTCAAGTCAGGAAGACCCAGTTTTCCGAGTTCAAATCTGGTATCAGATATTTACTAGCTTTGTAACTCTGGGAAAGGCTGTTGAGCCTACTGGCCTCAGTCCCTCATCTGTAAAACAAGCTGAAGAAGGAAATTACAAACCACTCCAGTACCTCTGCCAATAGAACCCTGAATGTCATCATGAAAAGTTGAACACAACTGAAAATGATTGAACAACAATAATGGATTTGATGAATGATCAATATTCAAAATATTAACAGGCAAAAACAAACAAATGAAGCTCCCTGTTTTTCATAAATAAAAGAAAATAAAAAAGAAAAAAAGAAAAGAGTACAGAATATTCTACAATTCAATAGGCATGATTTTTATTTTTGGAAACATTCTAGAAATTAAAATTAAAATAAATTACAAATCTAAAAATAAAATTACAGTCATAGAACACAGCTAATTCAGCCATTCCCTAATTGATGGACATCCCTTCAGTTTGCAATTTTGCCAACAGAAAAAGAGCTGCTGTAAGTATTTATTTTTGTAAAGGTAGGTTCTTTCCCCCAACTTTGATGTCTTTGGGACACAGACTTAATTGTTCTCCAGTTTGGTTTTTTTTTTTTTTTATATTTTTTTTAAACCCTTGTACTTCGGTGTATTGTCTCATAGGTGGAAGATTGGTAAGGGTGGGCAATGGGGATCAAGTGACTTGCCCAGGGTCACACAGCTGGGAAGTGGCTGAGGCCGGGTTTGAACCTAGGACCTCCTGTCTCTAGGCCTGACTCTCACTCCACTGAGCTACCCAGCTGCCCCTCCAGTTTGGTTTTAAAAGTTCAGAGATCGATAACAGTGTATTTTCCCACATCCCTTCCAATATTTATAATTTTCCCTTTTTACTATATTAACCAGTTTGATTGGTGTGAGGTGTTACTCAGAGTTGTTTTAATTTGCATTTCTCTAATAGTGATATGCAAGATTTTTTCACATAATTAAAGAGAGCTTTAATTTCTTCATCTTGGAAATGCCTGTTCATATCTTTTGATCATTTATTAATTGGGAAATGACTTGTATTCTTATATCTTGTAAATTTGCTCAGTTCTCTATATATTTGAGAAATGAGGACTTTGAGAGAGACACATAGATTCTTTCCCATAGTTTGTTTCTCTTCTAATGTTGGTTGCATTGGTTTTGTTTGAGCCAAAACTTTTTTTTAAAACCCTTAACCTGTGTATTGGCTCCTAGGTGGAAGAGTGGTAAGGGTAGGCAATGGCGGTCACTGACTTGCCCAGGGTCACACAGCTGGGAAGTGTCTGAGGCCAGATTTGTACCTAGGACCTCCCATCTCTAGGTCTGACTCTCAATCCACTGAGCTACCCAGCTGCCCCAAAACTTTTTAATTTAACGTATCAAGGTTAAGTATTTTTATAAATTGTAATGTTCTCCATGTCTTGTTTGGTCATAAATTCTTCTCTTATTCATAGATACAAAGGATAAACTATTTCATTCTCTCCTAATTTGTTTACAGTATCCCCTTTTTATTTCTAAGTCATGTTTTCATTTTGACTTTATCTTGGTAGATGGTAGGAAATCTTGGTCTATGCCTACTTTCTTCTATACTTTTTCCAGTTTCCCCAGCAGTTTTTGGGGAAAAAATGAGTTCTTCCAGAAGCTTGAATCTTTAGATTTTTCCAAACACTAGGTTACTATGGTCATTCCCTACTGCATGTTGAATGACTAATTTATTCCACTGATCCATTACTCTTTCTTAGCCACTACCAGAATATTTTGAGGGTTACTACTTTATAATACAGTTTGAGGTCCAGTACAGCTAGGCTACCTTCCTTTTTATTTTTTAATTGCCTTTGACATCTCTTTTAATTCTCCGGATATTTACATTCAGAGAACACAAAATCAAAAACAGGCATAAACAATGAAAAAGAAATTAATTGTAATTCTTAGTATAGAACACTCTCTTCTCTGCACATGCTCAGTTAATTAGAGATTGGCTTATTCACTTATCTAAGTGGCAATCTAGGAACACTTTCATCCAATTAGAAAGATTCCTGACTAATGGAGAGATTTTGCTGCTCAGTAATACATTTCACCTTAACAGCTCTAGCTAGTGACATAGCCATTATCTTTCTCCAAGGAGAGATTATCATATAGTTCAGGGATTGTAAACCTATGCCATGGGTGCCTGAGATAGCAAGCAGAGTGCTCTATGGGCATGCAGCTGCCCTCCTACTCACTGCCCAAAGTTAGTTACTAGAAAGGCAGAGGGGCTTGGGTGAAGCTCCTTCCTTCCCCATCTCTACTCTGCCTGATGACATTTTCCCACATCACACACCCCTCTGCCCAGTAGCCCAATGGGAGTACACAGAGGGCAAGGGGGATGGCTCATAGGTAGCAGAGCTAGAGGGGAGTGGAGCACTTTGGCAACTCCCGTCTCCCTCTCTATACTAGCTGAAGGTATTCCTCACTTCATTCATCCTCCCACCCCACGAAAGAGCTTCCTCCCTCCCCTATGTGGAATAATGTATGGGGGGGCACCCAGCACTCAGTGGTGGGAAGGGGCACAGCACTCTTTCTCTAAAAGGTTCATCACCACTGATATAGTTTATGAATAGTTATTGTTATTTTTTGTTGGTATATCCACATTTTTGTGACTTCATTTGGAATTTTCTTAGCAAAGACACTAAAATACTTTGCTATTTCCTTCTCCAGCTCATTTTACAGTTGGTGTAAACATGGTTAAGTGACTTGATAAGTCACAAAGCTGGTAAGTGTCTGTGGCCAAATTTGAACTAAGGAAGATGAATTTTCCTGACTCCAGGCTCACTACTCTATCCACTGCACTACCTCTCTTCCCTGGAAAGATATAATCAATTCTAATATTATTACAATTCCCTGCTAAAGGCTCTATTTTTCAATGACATCCTTGATTTCTGAGTCATTGAGTTAACCAAAACATAAGTAGAAGGGAGTAATAGGTTTACTATAAAAATCAGGAGATGAGAGAGGACAAACCTCAAGATGTCATGAAGAAAGGCACTTTGGCCTGAAGGTCTTTTCTTTTGAGAGAGTTATGGTTTGTACAATGCTAAAGTTTGCATCCAAAAAGAACTTTCAAACAGATATCAGGCAATTTTTAATTCCTACTTAATCTTCCATCCAATGTCCTACTCTTTCTCCACAATAACAGGAACACATTTTTTGCTCCCTGAGACCTTATTAAAATATTTATATTTGGGAGCAGCTGGGTAGCTCAGTGGAGTGAGAGTCAGGCCTAGAAACAGGAGGTCCTAGGTTCAAACCCGGCCTCAGCCACTTCCCAGCTGTGTGACCCTGGGCAAGTCACTTGACCCCCATTGCCCACCCTTACCAATCTTCCATCTATAAGACAATACACCGAAGTACAAGGGTTTAAAAAAATATTTATATTTTATTGAGCAGTTGATAAGGACTCCATATTATGTTAAAAATATTTTAAAGGAAAAACTGATTGTCAGTGAGCCATGTAAAATGTAAGAAGAGATCTAATTCTAGAGTTCACTGCATTTCTTTATAGTCTCATAAATTAACTCTTCCATACTAGTATGGTTAGAACAGCAATAATGTTAAAAATCATTTCAGTTCTAAAGAGGTCAGAAAGCCACTTTTTTGGATAAGGAAGCAGAAGGTTTTGGAAAGTATTCTTGGATATGTGCAGATTAAACTAGATGACTTTTAAAACCCTTTATAACTCTTGAGAATCTGAAATGATTATTATATGTGTATTTACATATGTATACATAAGTGTATTTACATATGTATATGTAAATATATGTGTGTATATATGCATGTAGATATAAATATAGATTAGACATAGATATACTACTAACCTGGGGAACTAAGCACACAGGTTATAATGATGATTTAGAACTAGACAGAACCTTAGAGGTCATTAGCTCTAGTCCTTTCATATTACAGATGAAAATGTCATTGGAATAATTATTTTTCCTAGGCATTTATACACAGAAAAAAGTATAATTCCTCAAGATATTGATATATAGTTTGAGAGTACTATGTTCTTTAATGGATATGCAATGAAATAGAAATGTAAAAAGATGGAACATTTTGTTGTTTTTGTGGATAATTTGTTCTATATATAACACATAAATCATAGCTAGTTATTAGGGTAGTATTTTTCGAAGTTTCTGGTCCTATATGCTTACTAAATCTATAATCTAAATGTTTTTTTTAGCAACAAAAATGTTGTGTCTTCATATAATTTAGGTCTTTGAATCTGCACTGGCTAACATGATAAATACATTCTTCTTGTATGATTGATTATTCTGTTTAGATGAACACTCAAAATTCAGATTTCTTTGACAAAGAACAAATATTCTAATGTCATATGTGAGGATATATGCATATATATGCAAATATATGTACATGCATTCAATAATTCTAACTAATCTTTACATTATGTTACTTGTTCATTATTTTATTGTGACTATGTCTTGAACACAAGCCTGTTTATAGCTGTTGTTCAATAAGTCATTTTTCTCCTCAGTAAATACCAATGGATAATTCATTATGAAGTGTTGCGTGCAGAGGATTTATTATGGATGTGTAGCGCCATATTATCAGGGAAATATATGATCACTAAAAATGATAGCCTGGGGTCAACTGGCCATGTTAAAGTATAAGAGATAGATAGTCCAAATGTTTTATTGGTATCTTCACTATGTCAGGAATAAAAGAGCAAGGAAACAAGAGACTATAGTATATTGGGTAGAATTTCTGTTATAAATATGTGAGAGTATATAGGCAAGTTGAGAGAGAGAAATGACTCAGAGGATAGTGTGAAAGGGAATTTTTATGTTAACTTAATTAAGTACTTGGAGTGTTCTTTTAACTTAATCAGTCAGGAACTTGAGTATCCTTCTGATAAAAAGTCACACCTTCAGAAGATAAGAGGTGGATCTTACAAGCACTACCACCCCTGGGGAGTGCCAGGCAAATTAAAAAAAAAAACTATGATTGGTTCCAAAGGTGTGATAGACAAGCCGACATTGAAAGGAAGTAGAAACCAGAGAGATAGGAAGTAATGTGGGAAAATGGCTATAAAAAGCAAGCCTGGAGAGCTGAACTGACACTTCGAAATCTGTGTTGGATTCATTCTGTGGTTGGATGCATTCAGCGTTGGAATTGTTCTGGGTTGGAGATTTCTGCATTGGAGGGATTCTGTGTTGGTGGCTCTTGCTAAAGAGTCTACTGTGGTTGGAGATCTGGACCTGAGGGTGCCTTTGTCTGAGTTGAGCTGGATTCCCCTGGATTGGCAATTATAGGGTATTTAGCTAGGTAATATTTTCTACCTCCTTCCTCCATTTCTATCTCTTTACTATCTCCACTTTGCTGTAATAAAGCTACTAAAATTACTAACAGCCTCTAGACTTAAGTTAATTTTTATAAATGGTGACTACAACAACTTTTTATAACTCTTCATTTGACCAAAACCAATTTTAACTCTTACAATAGAATGTTCAGTAAGGAAGACCTGAGTACAAAATTGTCCTCAGATGCTCAATAGTGGTATGATCCTGGACAAGTCACTTAACCTCTGTTTGCTAATTCATTGGAGAAAGAAATGGCAAATCACTCCAATATTTTTGCCAAGAAAATCCCAGAAAATGTCACTGACTCAAGTCTAACTGCATGACTGAACAATAAGAACAAAACAAGACTTATAGAGTGGGTTGGCCTGGTGATGGATGGAGTTTCCAAATCTGTTCAAATAACCAGATACATTGGAACATTTGAGTACAAAATCTGTTGAAATAATAAGAAGACTGAATTCTTAAAAAAGAGTTTACTGTAATTCTGATATAAAATGAATAAGATCTAGACAATGGCAACAGATTGGAAAAGATGGCTTTAATTTGGTTGCTCTGATTTATAAGGCATATTTACCTAAATTTCTTTGGAAAGGTTTTCTAATACATTGCAGATTGGGGAGAGGAAAAGTTCACTAAACTCTGGAAATTCCATAAATAATGAAATCATTATCCACAAAGCTGCACCTAAGTGTAGATATCCAATCATCAAAGTTTATGTGTTTTGCAGTGAAAATTAATTTTAATTAATTAAGTAAATACTTTTCAGCAATGCTTTTCCAAAGATTATGTTTGAATCTTGTACAAAATATTAATTTGAGGGCTGAAATTTACTGAAGTTTTACGTGCATAACAAAAATAAATAAGAGATGCTCCATAAAAATGACAAGACAGTAGACAAACAAAATGAGCATTAGGAAAGTTAAGAAATCCAGAGGAAAGTAATGTGGTCAATAATGTAAAAGACTCTAAAGTAAAGAAAATAGAAAATATGATGTATCTCTCAACAAAAATTGATGATAGACTGCAATGGCTAAAATAAAAGAATGCATACATGTATGTTTATATAATCACAGATTATATATTTATATATGTATATACAGAGAATATAGACACAGTTATATTTGCATATACATATTTATATGCTTGTCAATAGAATGAGAAGCACCAATATTTTTCTTTAGTGAGATAGCTCTAAAAATACATGCATTGAATAAGGCAAAAATCTATATGTTACAAAGCCCAAGTCCTTCTAAAATCACTGGAAGTAAGTGAATAAACATATATACATCTCTTCCATCAGCTACAATGGGAACAACTTGCTTCTAATTGCTCCCACAACCATGAAGCATAAAATTAAACGATAACTATTTCAAATGTCATTAAAAGTATATCTGCTGGACTAAAAACAAGATGAATTTCCTCTGCTAAGGTTATTGTTGCTATTAAATCAAAGCCCCATGAAAGGTATGAAAGTTTGGGTAGGTTTATCTTGCCCATTCTTTCCAGCTGGGTGTGATATGGATTTTTAAAATGCTCTGAGTCAGTAAGTCTTAAGCATCCAATCAACTTTGATCTAATAATGCACTGTCCTTGCATGTTCCCAGAGTTCCACTTTGATTTTGTTTCTCTGAACAAATCCTGGTGATTTTCTACCTCACCCCATACTTATGCTTCAGATGACTGGGTAGTTCACTCACTGAATCACTGGTCTGAAACCATGATTAGAATCCAGTCATTGCTAAAAGTCTCTCTCAATTTAGAAGAGTAGACTAGCAATGAGGAGTTCTCAGAGAAATAAGTTGGGTAATTGAAGTTTCTGACAAATTGCAGTCAGGAGAAGCTCTCTGTCTCTGGCTTTCATAGACACCCTTCACTTTGAAGAGCCCCTGATTGAACAGTGATGGAATTACAATGATGGAATTACTTCTTCTCTGAGCCCAACTAGAGAGGTAAAGAAAGGCACAAAATGTCAGCATTGGAGATTAGATTCCTCTCTTTCATCAGAGGAGATAGAATGAGAAATATACTGAAGTTTTGGGTTTCCCTCATGTCTTGGGACTTTCAATTTTATTTTTTTGCAAAATTTGAATCTATTATCTCACAAATATTCTTTTACTATCTAACCCACAGGGTTATTGAGAGAAAAATAATATAGAAGTGTTATTGCTTTTAAATAATGAGGATGTAATTTTTAAACAGATTTCAAACAGATATCCTGGGACAAAACAATATCTTGCAATTATCCTTTTTAATATAATATCCTACAATATAAATCTATTATAAGCCATAAACTATTATAAACTACATTTCTAATGAAATAAAAATATTGGGATCTTAATTCACCTTTTGTAGCCAAACTGAAAGTATCTCTGAAATAACTCTCATTATAAAGGTTCATTGGAGGCATCATTTTATGGTTTAAAGAATGTTAACTCTGGAGTGAGATGAACTGGCTTCACAGCTTCCCTTTCTGCGATATTAGGCAAGTTGCCCAATGTCCTTTAGACTTCATTTTCTCATCCATAAAGTGCTGAAGTGATGAAATAATTTCTGAGCTACCTTCTGCACTAGATCTATGGAAAGGATGACATGTATCTCATTCTGTTCCCACGAGAAATTGATTTCCTTCATGAGTTCTTGATATTTTAAATAATTATTTTCCATGTGTCTTGGAGATTATGGTGTGACAATTATGAAAAGCATTGTTCTTTTTTAAAAAAATTTAATAACCCTTATCTTCTATTTTAGAATCAGTACTGTGTATTGATTCTAAGACAGAAGAGCAGTAAGGGCTAGGCAATGGCGGTTAAGTGACTTACCCAGAGTCACATAGCTAGGAAGTATCTGAGGCCAGATTTGAACCTAAGATGTCTTATCTCTAGACCTGGCTCTCAATTCACTGAGCCACCCAGCCACCTAGCTACCCTGTGAAAAGCTTTCTTCCTAAAGGTTTATCAGTCACTCCTATTGATAAATAGTCAAAGGATATAAATAGGAAATTCTGAGATGAAGAAACTGAAACTATCTTTAGTCATATAAAAATGCTGATCCAATTACTATTAGAGAAATACAAGTTAAAATAATTCTGAAGTACTGCCTCATAACTATTAGATTGGCTAATATGCCAAAAAAGGAAAAGTATAAATGTTGGAGTTGATAGGGAAAGTTGGGACACTAATACACTGTCTGTGGAGTTGTGAATTGATACAACCATTCTATAGAGCAATTTTAAATTGTGTCCAAAGGGTGTTGAATTGTGCATACCCTTTGACACAACAATACCAGTACTAGGTCTATATCCTAAAGAGATCAAATATAGGTGGAAAAGACACCTTATAAAAAGCCTTACTTGTATAAAAATATTTATAGCAGGTTCTTTTTTGTGGTGGCAAAAGGGATGTCCATCAATATGTAAATAGCCAAATGAATTATGGTATATACTTATAATGGAACCCTATTATGGTATAAAAATGACAAATAAGATGATCACAAAATCCCTGGAAAGACATATGAAATGATGCAAATTGAAGTAAGTAGAATCAAGAAACAATTCACAGAGTAACAGCAATAAAATACACTGATCAACTGTGAATTACAACTATTATCAGCAAAGGAAGGATCCAAGACAATTGCAGGAAAAATAAGATGAAAAAGGCTTCATAGAATTATGGAAGGAACTGAGAGAGTCTAAATACATATCAAGTAATATCATTCTTCATTTTATATCCTCTATTAATTTTTCTCTAGTGTAAGCAATATATATCTTCTTTCACAGTATGATGATCATGGAAATATGTGTTATATGATAAGACACATAAGGCCTATATCATATTATTTGTCATCTTGGGGAGAGAGAAAATATGGATTGTAAAATGTCAGAAATTCTACTGACATGTATTCTGGGGAAAAAAAGTTTTTTGGATCAATGGAATGTCCAGACAGTTTTGGGCACCAGATTGGTTCTGTGAAAAATATTCCAGTTCAGGAAAATTAATTTGATGAATTCATTCAAATGATGAACATTTGTTAAGCACCTACCATGTGTGAGAAACTATTCTAGGTGCTGAATGTAAATATAATAAGTGAAACAATGAAGGTTCAAGGGCCCTCATGTAATCCCTTATCTGACTCCGGTAGAATTTTTTTCTGAAAGTCACATTAAAACTCTCACATAGGCATCAAAACCTGTTTCTTTGGATATTCTTAAAGCAAGGAGTACAAAAGCATTATTTTTAGATACTAAGCACCAGTTGCTAAAAGCATTCACACAAATCAAAAATAATCTATAGGAGTTTATAGTATAATATCTTGATTATGATGAGTTTATTTTTAAAAAATATATTAATATAATTTATTTTGGGGTATCTCAGATACTTCCCTCCTCACGACATAGAAGACTTCATGCTGCCAACAATATGTGGAAATAGATTATGTCTTCTGTGCCTCCATTTTTCAGTTCATTCTCTGGAAGTGAGTGTTCGCCTCTAGAATTATTCTTCAAATGTTAAATCTCTAGCTGTATTTAATGCTCTCTTGTTTTTACTGTGATAATGAGATAAAATCTACTTCGCCCATTCTCAAATCTAATCACCAAAAGTGTAAACAACTCCATTTAGTTCACAAGTTGGGAGGTCTGTGACCTAAGTGTGCTAGAGTGAGTGACGAATCAGAATTTACTGACTGGCTCCTGGGCAGTCCTAAGAAAAGTGTCTGTTGTGATTGGACATGAAAACTAAGAGGAAGACACAGGAAGTGATGCAAAAGAAGCCCCTTTAAAAAAGAGTGACAATTTCCTGTAGCTCTCCTTGTTTGTGACTTGTACCTGGAGGAGCACTGGACCTGGGACACTGAGACCTTGGTGAGACTGTTCTTAAATATTTCCCCTAGAATTACATGTGGTGAGTGTAAAGACTAAATCTTCCTGGACTTCTCTAAAGGAACTTATCTCTCAAAAGAGAGTATGTGACTGAAGCTTCTGCTTCATTCATCTCTGGTTCTCTGGCCTTGGGCTAAAGGTTGAACTTCCTCCAACTGAGGATTAATTAGATCTGGCTGGGTTGAACAAAGAGGCCAGAGCAAATTACTTAGTGTGTTAGATCACTTATCCTATCCTATACTCTCTCTTATTTTCTTATTTTCTCTTCCTCTTCTCATTTGTAAACAAACTTCCATAAAAGTAATTTTGACTTGAGGTTATTCTTTAATTAGGGATTGATAATGATTTGATTACCTGGCAACCAAAGCTTTTAATATTTACCCAAACAAAACCCCTTATTACCTCTAACATTACTCATTTCATTCTTCATTATCTCACTTAAAAAATAATCTGATTATCATTTCTTAATGGCATAGTAGTACTCCATCATAATCATATATGATGATTTGTTTAGCCATTCCCCAATTGATGGTAATTTCCTCAATTTCTAGTTCTTTGCCACAACAAAAAGAGTTGCTATATTTTGAGAAGTTCTTTTCATTTTTCCCTAATCTCCTTGGAAAAGGTATCCAACAATACTATTTCTGGGTCTAATGGCTTTTACAGTTTTATATCTCTCTGGGAATAAGTTCAAATTGTTTTCCCCAAAATATTTGGATCAGTTCACAGTTCTGCCAGCAATATAATAGTGTCTCCATTTTTCCATATTCCCTCCAACATTTGTCATTTTGGCATTTTGGTATTTTAGTCAAATTGATGAGTAAGAGAAGATATCTCAGAATTGTTTTGGTTTGCATTTTCCTAATCAGTAGTGATTTAGAGCATATTTTTCATATACAGTTTTGATTTCATCATTTGAAAACTATCTGTTCATACCTTTTTCCCCCAATTATCAATTGGTGATTGGCTCTTATTCCCCAAAATTTGACAAAGTTCTCAATATATTTTAGGTAAGAAACCTGTCTTGAGAAACTGTCTGAAAAAGTTTTCTCTAATTTTCTAATCTTGGCAATCTAGCAAAATTTGTTTTGTTTCTACAAAAATTTTTCAGTTTAATGTACCCCAAATTACCCATTTCACATCTCATAATGCTCTCTTGTTGACTTATAAATTCTTCTACTATCCATAAATCTGATAGATAATATATTCCTTGTTCTAGTTTGCTTATGCTATCTCATATTATTTCTATATAGCCATTTAATCTTAATTGAATGGTGTAAAATATTGGTCTATACATAGTTTTTGCCAGACTATTTTTCAGGTGTTCCAGCAATTTTAGCTAAATAGTAATTTTTCATATCAATGACCTGAATATATACTTTTTCTCAAATATAAGGTTACTGTTTATCTGATCTATGTTTCTATTTCTTTACCAGTACCAGGTAGTTGAGATAATAACTCATTCCTAATATAATTTAAAACCTTGCATTGTTAGACTCTCTTTATATTTTTCATTAATTTTTTTGATATTTTTGTTCTTCAAAATGAATTTTGTTATATTTTTCTACCTCAATAAAATAATGTTTTTGGTAATTTGATTTGGTTGGCTTTGAATAAGTAGACTAATTTAGGATGGATTGTCCTTTTAATTATAATGACTCTGCCCATCCATGAACAATTAGTACTTCTCCAATTAGTTAGAGCTAATTTTATGCATATAAAATGTATTATGATTATGTTCATGTTTATCACAAGTATTTCATTCTGTCTGTGGTTACTTTAAATGAAGTATATCTTTCCTGCTCTTCTTGTAGATCTTTGTTAGTAATACATGAAAATATTGATTTATGTGTGTTGTAGTATACAGAATTGGGGGTTATAGTTTTTTCTAGCTTTGGCTGAGTTCCAAAAAGCTGTTAGAGGTTTTAGAATCTTGAGGAGAGGCAGTTGACTGGATCTTCCGTGAAGGGAGGAAGTCAATGAGCGAGCTCTTAGATTATCTAGCTTCAATATTGAAATTTAGCCTAGCATTGATATATTTACTTAAGAAATTATTATTTTAGATAGACCCTTTATATCTTCCTTTCCTAATACCACCCTGCCTTCCCTCCCTTACCTTAGTGGCTGTGGAGTTTATAAGGAGAGAAATTAGAGAGGAGTTAAATCTGTGAAGAGTTATCTAATTGATAGCATTATTTATAATTTAATCAAATCACCTTTATTCCCTTTAGATAGCATTTTGTAAAACTGAGTAAGGCAGGTCCTTGCTCAGATTCCATCTTTATTTCCCTTCCCCCACCTGAGGTTCCTGAGATAACTGATAGGGCTTTCCTTTAATCCACCTTCCTAACCAACATCCTTCAAACAATTAAACCCTTTGTGTTTCAATAGTTCTATTTAGTGTATTTTGTCTGTTAGTTATCAAGAGGGGAGAAGAGGGAAAGAGACAACATACTCTGGGCTCAGAGGGTAGCTGGGCATCCATCTTGAAGGAAGGTGTTACTTCAAAATAGGTCCCTTCCTGTGAAATTAACTAAAGCCTGTTTGTTAATTTCAGTCTAGTCTATTACCCTCAGCTTGTGTTTGAGTCTAAGTCCCAGTCTGTAAGCCTGCTGTGTTAGCCTGTTTAGTTTAACTTCTTTCTCCCAAGAAGATCTCTGTTTCCCTTCTGTGTTATACTCCTGACTTCAGTCCTATTACACCCTGAATCTCCTTTAATCCCAGCCTACCTGTAGCCTAGTTTATCCACATACCAAATCTCCAACATCCTCCTTTCAATTCCCTTATCCCAAACACCTTTCTTCAAATTAACCCCATAACAGTGTTTATTTTATATCCTGCTACTTCACTAAAATGATTGATAATTTCACTTAACTTTTTAATTGAATCTCTAGGATTTTCAACATCACAATGTCTGAAAAA
Organism: Gracilinanus agilis; assembly: GCF_016433145.1. Classification (NCBI taxonomy): domain Eukaryota; kingdom Metazoa; phylum Chordata; class Mammalia; order Didelphimorphia; family Didelphidae; genus Gracilinanus; species Gracilinanus agilis. The sequence continues at coordinate 367,495,930 of NC_058133.1, read as the reverse complement.
GAGATAATTTTATTATGTCTGATTATTCTTATACCTTCAATTTCATTTTCTTCTCTTGTTACTATTGCTAGTGTTTCTAGTACTATAGTAAATATTACTTATGATAATGAACATCCTTCTTTCACAACTAATCTTATTGGAAAGACTTCTAGCTTATCCCCATTACGGATCATACTTTTTTTGGCAGTTTTAGGTAGATGCTTCTTATTAAAAAAAGAAAATACTAGGGGCAGCTGGGTAGCTCAGTGGATTGAGAGCCAGGCCTAGAGACAGGAGGTCCTAGGTTCAAATCCAGCCTCAGACACTTCCCAGCTGTGTGACCCTGGGCAAGTCACTTGACCCCCATTGCCTGCCCTTACCAATCTTCCACCTATAAGTCAATACACAGAAGTTAAGGGTTTAAAATTTAAAAAAAATACTCTATTCATTCCTATGCTTTCCAATGTTTTCAATAGGAATGAGTGTTGCATTTTATCAAAGGCTTTTTCCACATCCGTTTATAAAATCATATAATTTTTCTTACTTTTTTAATTAATGTAATCAATTATGTTGATTGCTTTCCTTATAATAAACCATTCTGCATTCCTAGTACAAATTCTGTTTGGTCATAATATATAATTTTTGTGATATATTTTTTTGTCTTCTAGCTAGTATTTTATTTAGGATTTTTGCATCCCTATTCATTAATGAAATTGATTTATAATTTTCTTCCCTTTTTTGCTCTTCCTGGTTTCAATGTCAATACCATATTTGTTTCATAAAAGGAATTTGGTTAAATTCCCTATTTATCTCTTATTTACAATAATTTATTTAATTTTAGAATTAGCTGATCTTTAAATTCACTTGTAGAATTCACTTGTAAATCCATCCATCTGGTCATGATGTATATTTTTAAGATGTTTATTTATGGCCTGTTCAATTTCCTTTTCTAAAACAGGTTTATTTAGGTATCTATTTCTTCCTCTGATAGTCTAAGCAGTTTATATTTTGGTAATTATTCTTCAATTTCAATTACATGGTTAAATCTATTGGTACATAACTGAACAAAATAACTTCCAAGAATTGCTTTAATTAACTTTAATAAAACTATGCATTGTTTCAATAATTCTATCTATAATACATTCTTTAAGATTAAGATATTTAGTCTCCAATTAATTTTAACTTTCTGTTTCCATGTTCTCTTATAATATACAATTTTATTACAGTATGTTCTAAAAAGGAGGTATTTAATATTTATGCTTTTAAAATATATAACTATAATGTTTTTGTGCCCTAATATAGGTCAATTTTAAAAATGTACCATTTAATGCTGAGCAGAATGTATACTTCCTATTTCTCTCTGGATATCTATTATATTTAACTAATCTAAGATTCTATTCATTTCCTTGACTTCATTTTTATTTCGTTTTTGGTTAGATTTATCTAGGTCTGAGAGGGAAAAATTAAAATCTCTCCCATTATTTTATTACTTATTTCCATCTGTAACTCATTAGCTTTACCTATAACAGATTTGGATGCTATAACATTTAGTGCATATATGTCTAATTTTGATAATGCTTCATTATCTATGGTACATTTTAACATAAATAAATTCACTGTGTATCTCTTTTGATTGTATCTATTTTAGTTTAACTTTGTCAAAGATCATCATTGCTATCCTTTTTTTCTATCAGATGAGGCATAGTATATTCTGTTCAGGCCTTTTATTTTTTTCTTATATGTGTATTTCTCACAAACAACATATTTTGGTCAGGTGAATTAATTGCATCTAAATTGAAATTTATAATTACTATATTACTATAATAACTGCTAACATTCTATTTTTTCTCACTTTGTTCTTCTCTTCTTCTTATACCATATCCCTCCTCAAATATAATTTTTTTTCTGTTTATCTCTTCAGATAAACTTGTGTAATTATAAATTTTGTATCCCTTGAACTACATTTCCCAGCTTTCTTCTTTCATCCCTACTTTACATCCTTATGTTTTGTAGATAAAAGTTTCTGTAACTCCGCTCTCTCTTCTCCCATTTTTGAGGTCTGGGTAAACTTCCCCCTTACTGATAGTTTTTACTTTCCTCTACTTTAAGTAATTATTAATAAATCTTATAAAATATAATATTTAGTTATTGTATATTAATTTTAATCTTACATTTATGGCAAGCCACAAAGGGATAGAATCCTTGAATTTTTTTTAAGAAAGCCTTTGAGTAAAGAATAGGGAGTAGATAAAATTTGTAAAGCTGTGTTTCTCTCCTGCCGCTTCTAGTGCCCCACTATTCTTCCTGCTCCTGCCACTGCTACTGCCACTGCTACTGCCACTGATGCTGCTGCTTCCCAGTTTGACTAGTCACTGCCTGGGGTCCTTGATATTTCTGCTATCCATGAGCTACTTCAGTCTGTTTCCAATTGCCCAAGGGTTTGAAAGCTGTTTAGAGGCATCTTGTTTATTCTGTGTAGAGGGTGAGATCTAAATCTCCCTTTTCCCTTGCTTGCTGTAGCTTCATAAGCCAAGTTTTGTTTTGGTTTTCTTCAAGAGCAACCCCTTCCACACTGCCCAGCCCCACCTCATCTAGCTACCAAAGAGATTTTTAAGCTGACCAGGGACTGAAATATCACGGGGCCACTGGTTTTACCCCTGTGGTGGTGGGGGGGGGGGAGGGAGGAGGGACAGAACTGTTCTCCCAAACATTCCTTGTGAGGCTTTTATTCCTAGCCAGTACATACCAGGGTAGCACCACCTATGGACAGGAAGTAGAGATTGCAAGCATGGCCCAGTTTCCTACCCATATCAAACACTTCCTGTTTCTGGAGAGTCTTACTGAGCTCACACAGCTTACAGCTTTAGGATATCTTTTCTTACTATAATTCATGGGTGTACTGATTTGGATACCTTGCATATGATAGCTCAAGTACTCTTGAGATTCAGAGGGGAGATTCACTTCCCTACAACCCCTTGTCATTTTGGCCTGCCCAGTCTCTGCAAAGCACCCAATATAAGATTTGTCCACACTATGCGCAGTGTGTGGATAGGGAACCCCAGAGTTGGGACCAAAGGAATCTAAATTGATGATGATACTGGGGAGGGAAAGGAACTTTAGTAAGATCTGGAGGTGTATTTTATGCCTTTTCGAACTCCATTGTTTACTGATGTTAACTCTTTCAGTTTTGTTCCCCTCCAAATAGTGAACAAGAATTCTTTAATTCAATGCCTGTATCCTTTCACACTTATTGTATTTGCTAAGGGTTTGCTTTAAAATTCAATTTTGTTGTTTTTTTTTTAATTTCACATATTAATCTGTTCTATACTCTTCTGTTACATTAAGTCATTTTAACCTACTGTGTTTTGGCCTATAACTATATGATCTGTTACATTGTCTTTTTATTTGTACCTCCCCCTATGACTGTACTAGAGAAAATACCATGGTAAATGCTAATAGTCAACTTGGACAAACCCCTTTCAGTGGCAAAAACCATAGGTCCTTATGGATGCTGGGTTTGTCATTAGATCCATCAATTTCACAGGTGCTTTAATAGCCTTTTGTCACTTTTTACCTTTGTTAATTGTCACATAGATGATGATGGGTGGACTCTATCAAACTGGTTACAACCTGTATACAACCTTTGGAAAGTTTAATGACCTAAATTTTTTTTATTGATTTTAAGGGGTCTTCAGAAGTGATTTTCAGATATGTAGTAGAACCAATACTTCTGACTAACCATTTGCCTGCCTTTGAGTTGTTTGTAACAAGATATAAAAGGTCCATTTAGTAGTTGAAATAAAGCGTAATAACACTGTTGTATTTTCCCATCTCTGCAATTATTAAAAAAATGTAATGGATGAGACATCTAAAGTGATTTTCACTATTTATTCTTCTACTCCACATTGAAATGGATGGGACATATTGGAGAAAGGTCGTTTACACTGTTAAAGTCTCATACCAGAGGGAGGAAGGTTCCCCAAAAGGGGCTTGGTTACCCTGTGATGGGTTATAATCTCACCTGGGAGGTGGGAAGGATTTTTCGGGGAAGCTTAGTAGCTTCTGAATGGGTTTTTATATTTGTAACTCTTCAGCTTACTCTACCCTTCCACCAGAATGATCTAAATTCTTGGTTACATTTTAGACCCAAAAGGTTTTCATCAGCAGTACTGTTAAAGGAGATTTTAGGTATTTATAGATATATATTTAAAGTGTGGTTGCCAGGAATCAATGATTCAGGTTGATTCCATAATTAAATCAGACCCAAGTCAGCATCTGGTTAAGGTAGTTTATTTACAATTAGAAAGGTAAAGGTAAGGAAATAAAGAGAGAGGGACAGGCTAGTCCAGGCCTGCAGAGGCCTGGATGGAGAGAGAAGGTTAGAAGGCTAAATCAATTAGGCTACAAGCCACAAGGCCTAGCAACCAGATAGGCTAGTGCCTACTTAAGGCAGAGTTTGGAAGCGGCCTAGGTAGGCCAAGGAAGTCAGCCTAACTTACCCACGTGACAATACAGAGTGCAAGCGGTCTGTGGACTCACCCGACTACCTGCAGCACCAAGTTCAAAGCCAGAACACCCTCAACAGGAAGTAACCAACATACTTAAAGAGATAGTGTCTTTCGTCATTTCCCGTGGGTCCACCTCTAATTCAAGTGGACAAATGGCAGTCTCTACACTGATTTTGGACTGCCCAATGGGCAGTCCCTTGTTCTTGATTTGTTACTTATTGTCACCTGTGGGTAACTCATCTCCCCTCCCCACTAAGGGAGGTGAGGATTAAATCATTTCTATGCCTAGGATGAGCAGAGTTTGACTATGAATGGGCTAGAGCTAATTCTATTTACACAATCCCCCCCTGATGATCATATTGGGTGCCTAGTCACCCCAAGTGATCATTTTACATAATCATCTTATACTCACAAAGGTCCTTTAACTACAATAGTTAGAGATAAGAGGGGAAATGGAAAAGAGAGAAAGCAAAACCAATGTTTTGCTAAGAGCATTGACAAGAAACCAATTGGGGACAGTCCCCTATTGGCATAACATGTACAATTAAAGTAGCATTCAGAACCCATCAGTCCATTCATTTATACCCAAAGTTCATTCTGGATCTCTTGATGCAACAAACCCCATCAGTTCAATCAATTGTAACCCAAAGTTCATTCTGGATCTCTTGATTAAATGTAGATTCTTCAGGCATCTCTCTGCAAACAGTTCATTCTCTGGATTAAGGAATCAGCAACTTTCTTTCCCTGAGAATTTTTCTCAAATAAAATAAAAAATTAAATCTTGTATATAATAAAAATACAATTAAATCTTGTTTTTCTGGTTTCTCCTGCCAAATTTTTTAATGATGGCAGTAATTGACTTTGTTAAAAAATATCTCAGCCTAGGTTGAAAAATTGGCTACATCTATAGAACTTGTGACAAGTATCCATGAGTACATAGGTTTTTTAAATATCACACAGCAAGTGGTTATATAGAGACTCATGTGAATTCTAATGTTTGCCATTGTCATTAACTGGGCTATTATGATTTGGGGATTTTGGTACTTCTTGAATGTGCATTACCTTTTGTACTACTATTTTATAAAGCTGTCACTTGGTGAAAATCATTTGCACTCACTCTGTGGATCATGGCCAAGTTAAAAATGAAATGGATCTGATTTTTGGGTGAGAAACCTTTGTATTCTCTCTCTCCTTAGCTGGCACTGTGTGTCACTGATTGTAAGCTGTATCTTTTTTATTTTTAAAACTTTTTTATTATTGTTTTCCCTTGTATGTGCAATAGAGTATTTGAGTTTTCTTTTTTCTTTCATTTTTTTGTACTTAAAGCACATGTTACCAGTATTATTGTTTGTTTGCTTGTTTTTATTTTGCACTAGCGTAAGTTTAAAATGTCCATTAGCCCTTATGTCAATGCATACCCAAAAGCTTTAGAGCAGTGATGGGCAAATGTTTTAAAGAGGGGCCCAAGGAAAAGGAAATGCTCGTCTGTCAGTCTGTTTCTAAGGCAACTCTTTCAAAGTTTCATTGTATTGTATCCTACTCATTGTATTTATCCTATTAGAAATAATGTCACATGGCCAGATAGAACATTTCAGGGGCCACGTCTGGCATGTGGGCCGTAGTTTGCCCATCACTGCTTTAGACTATAGAAACAGTGCCATTCATTATTTTAAAATTATGGGACTTTACTTAATGATTGTGTCTGATTCCAGGAAAAGGGATCACATAAGTCTCACTTCACAGTGTCCAAGTGCACATAGTTAATCTGCACACTTCCAATTAGCACAAGGTTAAAAAGACCAACCAATCTCAGTGGGATTGATGAGATTCTATGCCAAGACATGGGACTTAACTTGTTTGAGATTCAAAGTTGAGGCTATTTGACATACTTCAGACATAGATCTTCCCTGTGTCATATTCCACAAAGTACCAAAGTTTGGCTACCATCCTGGCTCCCCTATCCATGAGAGAAAATGTAAAATCACACCAGGGAATGCTACTTCCTGTCTGCTTCAAAATCTAGTCCTTTTTCTTTCTTTCATAGTGTAGCAAATTTTCTGTAGTCCTGGCTCCTGATTGGGTAAGTGCATAATTGCTACTATAGGCTTGTGGGACATAAATCACTTTAATCAGGCCCTTGTTCAAGGACCTGTTATACGTTTATTTTTCCCTAACTTAGAATTTTTACACAGAAGTCTTTGATATTTTATATTTCATACAGAAGGTTTTTTTTCTCTTTTATTTGGATTTTTTGATGTTTTTTATTTTCTTTTGACAATTAATTCATATACCTCATAACTCAGCCATGTATCTCTGGGTGATTCATGTGTTTGTCAACACCTTCCTCGGGGTTGTGTGTGTGTGTATATTATTATCCTATATTACAAAGTTTAAATTCTTTTGAGAGTAATTTTAGGATAAGAAACTTCCTACTTCCCCCAATCCAGAAAGTGAACTGTTTGAAGAAGGTGACATGGAAGATGCCTGCAGAAATCAAAGTGCACCAAAAGATCCATAGTGAACTTTGGGATGTGGTGATTTGAACTGTGGGAGGTTGAACACATTTATTTTGAATGTACACTCTTATGCCAATGGGGACTGCCCCCCAATTTTTTTTTTTGTCAATGTACAATCATTAGTTTTGCTCTTTTTCTCTTTTATTTTCCTCATATCCCCAAATTACTGTAACTTCCCTTTAGCAAGTGCATTATTATATGTACCTTTAATTAAAAATCTTTAGAGTTATAAATTGGTTATGTTAACATGATCCATTGGGGAGAGTAGTCTCCCAAAGAACCACAGGGGTGATTGTGTAATTAGAATTTTCTGCCCCTTGAACTACATTTCCCAGAATTCCTCTTTTGTCCCCATGTTACATCTTTACATATTGTAAATAAAAGTTTCCATAACTCCATCCTCTCTCTCTCTTCTCCCACTTTCACAGTCCAGGTAAACTTCTCTTTACTGACAGTTTTTACTTTCCTCTACTTCAAATGATTATTAATAAATCTTATAAAATATAATACTTGGAGTTAGTGGATATTAATTTTTAATCTTTACAAACTCATCCCATATCATTTCCCTTTGTCCTCCTAGTTTTATATCTACCCAATCCTCTAACACTTCCTCCTTTGTCCCCCTTACTTTCTGGTTCTTATTCTATACCCACTTTCAAAAGTTCCCTCCATTATCTTTCCACCCTGGACTTTTTTTCCTGATATGAATTCCTTCTAAAAATCCCTTCCTAACCTTGTTTTGAGAAACTCTTTTTATCCCCTTTCCTTGCCCTCCTATTTCTTGATATGGACTCCTTTCTAAGAATCTCTTTTTTTTTTCTTATCTCCTTGCCCTGTTTTCTCCTAATCTTCATTCCCTTCTCCCAGGCTCTTATTTCCCAAGAGTACTCATAGTCCCTCCCTTATCCTATCTTCTCATTCTCCTATTTCTCTTTATGTTAAAAAGACTTTTATCTTTTTACTTGTATATATTGTTCCTTCTTTAACTCAAATCTGATGAGAATAGAGTTCTAGTCCTACCAGTTCTTACGCCCTTTCTTCCTCTTCTCCATGACAGTTCTTCCATTTATGTCTTTTTATATTAAATAATGATTCCATTTTACCTCTTCCTATCCCATTTCATTTTTATTTTTAACCTATTCCATTATATTCAATTTGACCTCAATTCTTATATCTATATATTCTCTTTCAATCTATGTAAGTAATCATGCCATTCTTAAGAATTATAATAGAAATTTTCCTGTATAAGAACTACATGATTTTACCATGTAGGGTATAATAATTGGTCTTTTATGTTTATCTTATGATTTTTATAGATCAAATTTGCTATTAAATTCAATTCTGTTCCTCTCCCAAGAATAAAATTGAAAGTCCTTTTGTTTGTTAAATATCGTTTTGTTTCTTGTGTAGTTATGCTCAGTTTTATAGGTTATGTTATTCTTGGTTGTAAACATAGCTTTTTTACTCTTTGAAATGTGGTATTCAATGCCCTTTGTTATTTTAAGATTGAAGTTACTAAATTTTGTTTTATTTTGACTCTAAACCCATAATATTTCCGTGTTATTTTTCCTTGTTTCTTGCAGTAGTTCCTTTTTATCCTAGGAGTTACAGAACTTAAAAATAATATTCATGTGCATTTTCATGTTGGAGTTTCTTTGCAGTGGCTATATGTGGATTCTTTAAATTTCTGTTTTATTCTCTAATTATAAAATATCCAGGAAATTTTCCAAAATTGTTTCCTTGACATACTTTTTTTTTATCATAACTTTCTGGGAATCTGGCAATTCTTATATTGCCTAGCCTTTATCTTTTTTCTAGGTCACTTGTTTTTCTAATAAGATGTTTCATATTCTCTTCTATTATTTCATTCTTTAATTTTTCTTTGTTATTTCTTTTTACCTTAGGAAGTCATTAGCTCCTCCTTGTCCAATTCAAATTTTAATGAGTTATTTTCTTCTGTGAGTTTCTGGGTCTCTTTTTTCCAACTGGATAATTTTTCTTTTCTAATTTTCTTGCACTGTTTTTTTTTCCTGGTTAATTTATTTTAACCTGTGTTATTTGGGTTATTTGGTATCCTTTTTAATCCCTTCTGAAAACTCTTCTTGGACTTGTGACTATTTGATACATTTCTTTGTTGTTTTAGAAGTAGGTGCTTTGAGTTTATTGTCCTCTGAATTCCCAATCAGGTCTTCTCTATCCCCATAATAGTTATCTATATTAAGTCATTATCTTTGGCCTACTCTTTTTTTTTTCTTCAAATTTTAGTGTCCAAACAAATAGGCTTAATTTTTAGCTTCGTGCTTGAGTCAGGCTCTGTTCCCAGGTTATAAGGGAGAGTGCCCCAGGTGTCAGGATTTCTTGTATTTGTTATTTCCTTGGCCTTATTTAATTATTCCAAATTCTATAATCTAGGACTAGGAGTAGTCCCCGCTCCTCTCAGCTGAAACCTCAGTCTATGATTGAACTCAGGTGCTCCAATTAAAGCCACCTTGTTCTGCCATGGGAAGCAGACAATTCACCTCCCCACTCCCCATACCTCTGGTATGGCGCCAAGGCACTCCTTTCTCATTTTGGTGCCCATTGCCAGCAGAAACTCAGTACCTTAGCTACCATACTCAATAACATGTAATATCTTTTTGCTCCTCCTCTCCTCAATCTATAGCCTGGGACAGAGCAGGTATTTGGTCAGAGTTCCTAGGCAACCAAATTCCTTCACTATGGCAAAGGCTGACACCCACAGAGCTGCTTCCAGGACTGCTGCTTTTCGATTCCACCAGTATCTGTCACTGGGATATAAACTCCTAACTCAAACAGATAAGGTAAGACTGCTTTCTCTGCCCACAGGGCTTATGACTTGATTTCTTGATATTTGCTCTGCGATGTTTATAATGATACTCAGGCCAGGGATTTCAGAGACCCTTTCCCCAAGTTCTTTGGCTTCTCGGCTTCACTACTCTTTTCTCTTTTTGCCACTTTCAGCACTGTAGAGTTTGTGTGGGAATTTGGAGAGTGAGGGAGTCTCATGCCCTACTCCACCATCTTTCTACAATCCCTCTCAATTATGTTGAATTTCAATAGGAAATTTAAATATTTCAAAAAGTTAAACAAGTGTCTCAAGTGTTGAGTTATTTTTATGTAGATTATAGCATTTATACTTCTGAATTTATTAAAGTTTAAAATTACACTGTCTTTTTGAACACTGCATAATGCTCTAAGATTTTCAAAGTACTTTACATATATCATCACATTGATCTATACAACTCTATTAAGCAGTATTGTTACTTCTATTCTACAGATAAGGAAACTGAGGACTATAAAGGTTGAGAGATGTTCCCATGATTATTTAACTGGTGAGTGTCTCAGAAATTTGAATTCACCTCTTCCTAACTTTATATCCAGAGCTTTAGGAAATATGCCACTTAGCTGCCTTTATCAAATAGTTAAATGATGTCTATTTCTTTAAGAAAATCTACTACTTTATTTATATGTTAAATATTTTCAATTTAATTTTATTGATATTAATAACATATATTAATAATAAATATTAAATGTATTAAAACATATAAATACACACATAAAATTTTCTTACTTCTTTTTAATGAGGCAGTGTTAATTTTTTCCTGCTGTCTTCATATGTACTCTGTAATTTTTATTATTCTTCAGAGTATTGTCAGGATACATTCCAAATAAGTTATTGTCCATTTAAAATTCTTTTTTTTTAATTTTTTAAAAATTTGAATATTTTCCCATAGTTACATATTTCATGTTCTTTACCTCTCTCCCAACCTCCCCCCCCCAACTCCCTGTAGCCAATGCACAATTCCACTGGGTTTTACATGTATCATTGATTAAAACCTGATTCCATGTTATTGATAGTTGGACTAGAGTTATCATTTAGTGTCTATATCCCGAATAATATCCCCATCAGCCCATGTGTTCAAGCATTTGTTTTACTTAACAATTCTTAGAAAGCATGTTAAGAATGAATATTGATTAGGTAGTATTCACTTTAAATGTTCTCTTCCTATTGAACTTTAATTTTAGAACATCAGTAAATTTCTTGTCCCTTATACCATAACAGCTTTCTCCTTTATAGTTTAATGCTCAATGAACTCAGGAAGAAGACAAAGAATTTCCAAGTATTTCATTTATTAGTGGCTTACTTTGATATCTGATTCATGATTTAAGCCTTCACTCTCAATTTTCCCTGGGCATACATTAAAATTTTTATTGTTATTAAGTTCAAATGATATTTTTATACCATTAGAGAATGAATACATGAGAAAAAGGAGATTAGTGTCTTTTTTAGTGGCATCATATAACTCAATGTCATCAATGTACAATAGGAGATAAAGAAGATATTTTCGTATAGTCTTCTTTTTAACATTCAAGACATACTGAGCTCTGTTTAAAAGGTGACTAATTGGTTTGAGAGTAGACAGAATCATAATTGGCTTAACTTGTCTCTTTAAAAGATGTCATGTTTTCTTCCAATTTTGGACTTTATTGTTTTTGTAGAATGTTTTAAATGAACAATAGTTTTTTTCTTTATATGGACATCAAATAATCAAGTATTCTCACTATATTTTTATCTATTTTATTTACTTGGAGAACACAATAAATTATTAATAAAAGGTTTTTAAACTTCTTTGAATTTTTGGCATACCTCCTTTACTCCTAAGCCAATATATGTATGTATACATATAATTTTTTTCTTTTAAGTACTTTGAGATTTTTAAGTGATACAACTGTAAATGCTTTGTATGAAACACAAAGATAGTATTATTCTATATTTGGAGGGACTACCATTAAGTGTTTATGAAAATAATAATAATAATAATGTAACTTATCTAGTACTGCTAATTTTTAGTATTATAGAAGTTGTAATTTCAATCATGTCCTTTAACATAATTCTCCCATTATTTGCCATAATAACATTCCACAAACCTTTTACATTTGTTACATCATATTTCTTTTGGCCTTCTTTTCACCAGAAATTTACCACATCCTCCTTCTTCAAATATCAATTTCTCTTCTCATTTCTCTACTTCTCATCTGTCTATATTAAAATTTTGGTTGATTTAGAATCGTTTTATTTTTTCCTTTGTACTGCTTTGAATTATTTTATGGACTTTACTTTTAGACTTCTAAAGCCTTTTTGTGATGAAAATGTTGTGTCCTATCTTTTTTGGAGGGAGAAGGTTTTACCCTGGTAGCATAGCATTCTGCTTTTATATTATGCATACCAAATATTTTCCGATGACATTTTTCATCATCTTTCTATAAGTATTTAGTAGTTTTTCTCACGTTACTCCTGCCAGGACGATAATTGATTATTTTTCATAGAAATAATCCTAATAGCACTTTTCTCTTATGTTTTTTACAAATTTCTACATATAACATTATGTGCAAGTTCTGAAGTAATTTTCTTCTTTCTATCAAATATTATGGGAGAATGCATTCATTCATGATACTTATAGAAGATGCTAGCTTTGTTTTTCATCCTCATAGCTCTGCTTTGTTATAGATGGTCTACGAAGTATAATTTTTTTATCAAAATAATAAAGGCTTGTTGTTTTTTTTGTTTCTAAAAATGGAGTCACAATATGCACCTCTTCAAAAATAATTGAATCATTGGGATTTCCTTTTACTATTCATTTGGTTATACATGTAGTTTACATTAGTTTTCTATTTTCAGTGAATTCTGGACCTTCAACATTTTTTTCTCTTTCCTTTCAATTCAACTTGAATTCATCCAATTATTTTGCCTAACATTGGTTTAGGAATTAGATTATTTCTTAAAATTGTATAAATTATTTTTTTACGAAATGTAGAGTCAAGAGTACATTCAACAAAAATTTATATGAAGCTCTAAACTCTAATTGGTGAAGGTTTCCAATTTTGTAGTGATAATCCTGGAACAAAATGTGATTGGTGATGTCTTCATTTTCATGTGTTCCTTTATTTTACTCTCTGTTTTTGCTCAGTGCTTTCTAAACTAAAACATTTCCGCAAGGTAGGGTATTAGTATTTCATGTTTATTCTAATGTTTCTGTGCCTTTTTCTGGAACCAAACTATGAAGGGGCACTTCTTATTTTACCAATTTCTATATCAACTTGATCATCATGTCAGTTTGGAGTAGCCTGCCATCTTCTGTGATCTACCAATTTTTTTAGATTTATAAATACTCTTACATTGCAGTAATGGGAAGGTAGATTTCACAATGAAATAAAAATATATATGCTCATTCTCTGTAAGTGTACTGGAAATATATTTACAATTCCAGTATCCCCCTGTTCTCATATAATTTCAGGCTTCCATCTAATATCTATGTGTTAAAACTTTTTTTGTTCTACATAACTTAGAGATTATGAATAGTTTTAATGGTAATAGCTATTAAATATTGTTTTTGGCTATGTTTTGGCTTATGAGCAACTCTTTGGACTGACATAATATTTTAGTTGCTGTATAGTTATTTGAATTAGTTCTTCATTGATTCTTGAGTTGTTTAAAGGGATTTGTTATCTGTCGAGACATGAATACTGAGTTCTTGCTATATAATTCTAACCAATGTCATTACTAAATTGGGAATAAGGAAACAAGCATTTATTTGGCATTTACCATGATTCGGGGACTGTGCTAAGAATTCTACAAATATTATCTTATTTGTTCCTCATAACAACCCTGAGAGGTAAGTACTAATATCACCACTTATTAGTTGGGGCAATTGAGACAAAAGAGGCTAAGTGAATTGTCCAGAATCATACAACTAAAGGTTATATGAGGTCAGATATGAACTTAGCTCTTCTTGATTCTAGGTCCAATATTCTATCCAATGATCTACTTAGCTTCTCCAGGCATTCAGTAGGTATTAATAAAGTATAAAGTTATAAACTTTGAATTAATATATTACATAGATTTACCCTATTTATTACACAATATCAATTGGCCATGGCTCCCAAAACATAACCCTCTCATTGTCTTTGATTCTGAATTGCCAACATAATCCTCTTCTCTACAAAGATTTGTGGAACTCCACAATATATTTGGAAAATACTTTATTAGTATATTTTTGACTGAGTTAATATGAATTTCATCAATGAAAGCCATTTTAATTCCACTATTGGATCTTATCTATTTCATAGACTCCATTTTAAAACTATTTTTAGTTACGGTTGACAAATCCAATGACATGTACCCATTTTTACCTTTACTATTGCCCAATTAAGGAAGGCTACTTATTTGAAAGTATTTCTTTTGAAATAATACTCATTCTAATTATTATCAAAACTTTGCCTAGGGGGCAGCTGGGTAGCTCAGTGGATTGATAGCCAGGCCTAGAGATGGGAGGTCCTAGGTCCAAATCTGGCCTCAGACACTTTCTAGCTGTGTGACACTGGCCAAGTCACTTAACCCCCATTGTCTAACCCTTACCGCTCTTCTGCCTTGGAACCAATACACAATATTGATTCTAAGATGTAAGGTAAGGGTTTAAAAAATGATTAAAGACTTAGCATATTACCTTTATAATTTAAAATTTCAATATCCTGTGATAATGTAGGTAGCTAGGGTTAGAGAATGAACATGAACATAGTTCTTTATTTCTCTAAAGAAGAATATTCATTATGTCCATTATGTCATACTGCTTCTCATTGTTATCAACTGTCATCATCATTAATTAATATTCAGAATTAAGGCTTTAAATTTCTATAACATTCACAAAGCAAGTAAGAAAATCATTCTTTTAAAAGAACAAGAAGGGGGAGATGGCCATTTTAAATCTACTTGCATCACAAAATATACTTATTAAATGATAATTGGTTGATTGCTTATACCTTTCAGAATAAACAGGAGAGGACTTTATAAAATTCATTTTGTAGAGATCTTATATTTGCACTTTAAATCTCGCTCTTCTTCATTATAATCACATAGCCATTAGATATGTATTTTTTTCATAGCCTAGAACCAAAGATATAATTTCAACTATCCCATAGTGACTTTTGTATGAATATTATTGGAAGTTTTTAATTCATCTTTGATAGACTTCAAAAGACATATATATATATATATATATATATATATATATATATATATATGTTGCGAAGGTGTGAATTATCACCATTAAGGTGCATGGGGAGTCTGTCATTTCCAGTTGCCACATTATAGCTAGTCTTCAGGTGAAAAGGTCTCCAGCTATTGGTACTCTAGCTTCCTGAACTTTCCATTTCTTGGCTTGGCATTGCATGTTTCTGGGGAAAAGGTGCTTGGCTTCAGGTGTATAACTTCCATCTACTCCAAAACAACCACTTCTTTCTATGAGCAGAACATTTCTTTTAGCACCTTCTACTAGCCCAATCTCCCAAATGGGATGTGGAAGACCTCCAGTATAAGAGTAGCCCTCCATTCAACTTCAGTGTTCTCATTTCCTACTACATTTGTTCTTTGAGGGTAGAAGAATCTTACTTTACAATGAAATAATGAACAGTCTCATATTCAGTTAAACTCTTCACATACCAGTGACCCTAAATTCCTATAGATTCTCATTCAAACATCATTCTGCACCCCTTACATGTAAGTCTTCATTCCCATACCCCTCAATCATTTTATTCCAAAGTTTCATTTTAACTCCTCCCAGACCTTCTACTGTGCCCTCTGGAATGCTTGTTGTATAAGCAACAAAATTCTGTTAATCTTAAATTTATTCCTCTTCTTCTCCTTCCAATCACTAACCCTTACTGAAACCTAGCTTTCCCATGATGATACAGCTCTACTTATCCTTTCTAGCACTGACATGTTGAGGCAGGAGAAGTGGAATATACTTTACATTGCCACTTCCAGGTTTTTCTCTTTCAGTAAATTCTCTTCCTTGTAGGTTCATGCTATTTATACCTACCACCCAATCATAAACCTGTTAGCTATTATCTATGGACCACTAGGTTATTCCTCTTCTTTTTGCAATTTATTTGACCTGGCCTACAATTTTTCTGTCCTCCTCAACTCCTGCCTTTTTTATTGGGAACCTACCCATTGATGATTCTCCTTCAAATACATTAAATACTCAGTTCCTCAATTTATCTACATATTCCGAACTAATTCTCCATCTCTTCTTAGCCACACATTCCAATATTTTGACACTTCAGTTCTCTCACAAGTCATCTATCCTGCATAGTTAATCTCTCCTCTTTTCCCCATCTTGACTCCACATTTAACCAATTCATCTCTACCCTTTACTTTTCTCTTGAATGTCACTTACTAGATTACTAATTATTCCAAGATAAGTCTTAGCTTTGGATCACTTCCACCATTTGTCATCTTCACATATACACAAATGCAGTTGAATACAAGTAGAGAGAATCATGCAACCATTCTGGTTAGCCCTACTACAAATTTATACTTCAAAACCTTCACTGTCCTCACTCCTGTTTCACAGTGCTACCATAGCTCCCTAATCAACTCACTCTCCCATTTGTCACAATATCTCTACTTGTCCAAGTGATCTAGTTTGATGCCATCTCTTCCAAAAGATTATCTCCTCTGTTATTCCCACTTTTTATCTTGTTTTCTATCTCTTCCTCTCTACTAATTCGTTTCCAATAGTCTACAAGAATATCCATATCACCGAAAAAACAAAAGGAAACCTTACTTGAGCCTTCTATCTCTACTATTATTCTATTTGCTCTTCTGATAAACCCCATCTATATTAAGTGTTTCCACTTTCTCTCCTCTCATCCTTTTCTAAACCTGTTATAATCTGCCTTTAGACTTTATCATTCCCCAGAAACTGCCATCTCCAAATTTAATAATGATCTCTTTCTAAATCCAATGACTTTTTCTTAGTCGTCATTTTCCTTGACCACTTTTTAGCCTTTGATACTCAAGCCTCCTTGATTATCTCTTCTATCAAGGTTTTCAGGACACCACTCTCTCCTGGTCTTTCCTCTTCCTATCTTATTATTCCTTTTCTTTCTCTTTTTATGAATCCTCCCTCATATCACACTCTCTAACCATATATACCCCTCAGGAATCAAGAGTTGTTCCTCATTTTTTTAAACATTTATTAATATTCATTTTTAACCTGTTTACATGCTTCATATCCCTACTTTCCCCTGCACCCCCTGCATTCCCCCCACCCATGGCCGACGCACATTTCCACTAGTTGTGACATGTGTCCTTGTTTATGGCCTATTTCCAAATTGTTGTTAGTTGCATTGGTGTGGTCTTTTCGAGTCTACATCCCCAATCATGACCGCCTCAACCCATGCATTCAAGCAATTGATTATCTTCTGTTTCCTCTCCTTTAGATCTTCCTCTGAATGTGGGTAGCGTTTTTTACCCTAAATCCTTCATAGCTGTCTTGTGTCATTGCATTGCTGCTGGTACAGAAGTCCATTACATTTGATTTTACCACAGTATATCAGTCTCTGTGTACAATGTTCTTCTGGCTATGCTCCTTTCACTCTGCATCAGTTCCTGGAGGTCTCTCCAGTTCACCTGGAATTCCTCCAGTTTATTCCTTTTAGTACAATAGTATTCCATCACAAGCATATACCACAATTTGTTCAGCCATTCCGCAACTGAAGGGCAAACTCTCCTTTTCCAGTTCTTTGCAACTACAAAAAGAGCAACTATAAATATTTTTGTACAAGTCTGTTTATCTATGATCTCTTTGGGGTACAAACCCAACAATGGTATGGCTGGATCAAAGGGCAGGCATTCTTTTATAGCCCTTTGAGCATAATTCCAAATTGCCAGCCAGAATGGTTGGATCATTTCACAACTCCACCAGCAATGCATTAATGTCCCAATTTTGCCACATCCCCTCCAGCATTTATTACTCTCCCCTTCTTTCATTTTAGCCAATCTGCTAGGTGTGAGGTGGTACCTCAGAGTTGTTTTGATTTGCATTTCTCTAATTATTAGAGATTTAGAACACTTTCTCATGTGCTTATTGATTTCTTTACCTGAGAATTGCCTATTCATGACTCTTGCCCATTTTTCAATTGGGGAGTGGCTTGATTTTTTATACAATTGATTTAACTCCTTGTATATTTGAGTAATTAGACCCCGTCAGAGTTTTTTGTTATAAAGATTTTTTCCCAATTTGTTGTTTCCCTTCTGATTTTGACTACATTGTTTTTGTTTCTACAAAAGCTTTTTAGCTTGATATAATCAAAACCATTTAATTTACATTTTGTAATTTTCTCTAACTCTTGCTTGGTTTTAAAATCTTTCCTTTCCCAGAGATCTGATAGGTATATTATTTTGTGTTCACTTAGCTTATTTATAGTTTCCCTCTTTATATTCAGGTCATTCACCCATTCTGAACTTATCTTGGTGTAGGGGGTAAGATGTTGATCTAAACCTAATCTTTCCCATATTGTTTTCCATATTTCCCAGCAGTTTTTGTCAAATAGTGGATTCATGACCCAAAAGTTGGGCTCTTTGGATTTATCATACACTGTCTTGCTGACATCATTAACCCCAATTCTATTCCACTGATCCTCCCTTCTATCTCTTAGCCAGTACCACATTGTTTTGATGACTGCTGCTTTATAGTATAGTTTAATATCTGGTACTGCTAGGCCACCTTTCTTCACATTTTTTTTCATTATTTCCCTTGATATTCTTGATCTTTTGTTATTCCAAATGAAATTTGTTATAGTTTTTCCTAATTCAGTAAAGAAGTTTTTTGGTAATTTGATAGGTATGGTGCTAAATAGGTAAATTAATTTGGGTAGAATGTTCATTTTTATTATGTTAGCTCGTCCTACCCATGAACAGTTAATGGCTTTCCAATTTTTGAGATCCAGTTTTATTTCTTTGGAAAGTGTTTTGTAGTTGTTTTCGTATAATAGCTGTGTTTGTTTTGTTAGATAGATTCCCAAGTATTTTATATTGTCTAGGGTGATTTTAAATGGTGTTTCTCTTTCTACCTCTTGCTGCTCTAATATATTGGAAATATATAGAAATGCTGATGATTTATGTGCATTTATTTTGTCTCCTGCCACTTTGCTAAAGTTGTTGATTATTTCTACTAGCCTCTTAGTTGATTCTCTAGGATTTTTTAAGTAGACCATCATATCATCTGCAAAGAGTGAAAGCTAGTCTCCTCATTGCCTATTTTGATACCTTCAATTTCTTTTTCTTCTCTAATTGCTATTGCTAATGTTTCTAGTACTATGTTGAATAATAGAGGTGATAATGGGCATCCTTGTTTTACTCCTGATCTTTTTGGGAAGGCTTCTAATTTATCCCCATTGCATATAATGCTTGTTGATGATTTTAGGTATATATTGTTGTTTATTATTTTTAGGAAGGGTCCTTCTATTCCTATTCTTTTCAATGTTTTCAATAGGAATAGATGCTGTATTTTGTCAAAGGCTTTGTCAGCATCTATTGAGATAATCGTGATTTTTGTTTGTTAGACTGTTGATATGGTCAATTATGTGGATGGTTTTCCTAATGTTGAACCATCCTTGCATTCCTGGTATAAATCCCACCTGATCATGGTGGATGACCTTCTTAATTACTTGCTGGAGTCTCTTTGCTAATATTCTTTTTAAGATTTTTGCATCTATGTTCATTAGGGAGATTTGTCTATAGTTTTCTTTCTCTGTTTTTGGTCTACCTGGCTTTGGGATCAGTACCATATTTGTGTCATAAAAGGAATTTGGTAGGACTCCTTCTTTGCTTATCATATCAAATAATTTGTATAGTATTGGGATTAGTTGCTGTTTGAATGTCTGATAGAATTCACTTGTGAATCCATCAGGTCCTGGTGATTTTTTCTTGGGGAGTTCTATAATGACTTGTTCAATTTCTATTTCTGATATGGGATTATTTAGGTATTCTATTTCTTCTGCTGTTAATCTAGGCCATTTATATTTTTGTAAATATTCATCCATATCTCCTAAATTGTTATATATGTTGCCATATAATTGGGTGAAATAGTTTTTAATGATTGTCTTAATTTCCCCTTCATTAGAGGTGAGGTCTCCCTTTTGATCTTTAATTCTGACAATTTGGTTTTCTTCTTTCCTTTTTCTTATTAGATTGACCAGTACTTTGTCTATTTTATCTATTTTTTCAAAATACTAGCTTCGAGTCTTATTTATTAATTCAATAGTTCTTTTAATTTTGATTTTATTAATTTCTCCCTTAATTTTTAGTATTTCTAATTTAGTTTTCATCTGGGGGTTTTTAATTTGCTCGCTTTCTAATTTTTTGAGTTGCATACCCAATTCATTAATCTCTGCCCTCCTTAATTTGTTAATATATGCACTCAAGGATATAAATTTCCCCCTGAGTACTTCCTTGGCTGCATCCCACAGAGTTTGGTAGGATGTCTCATCATTGTCATTCTCTTCAATGAAATTGTTGATTATTTCTTTGATTTCTTCTTTGACAAATTGGTTTTGGAGAATCATATTGTTCAATTTCCAATTGGTTTTTGATTTGCCTGTCCAGGTGCCCTTACTAATTATTATTTTTATTGCACTATGATCTGAGAAGGTTACATTTATTATATCTGCTCTTTTGCATTTGTTTGCAATGATTCTATGCCCTATTACATGGTCAATCTTTGTAAATGTACCATGTGCAGCTGAAAAGAAGGTGTGTTCCTTTTTGTCCCTATTTATTTTTCTCCACATATCAATTAAATCTAATTTTTCTAGGACTTCATTCACCTCTCTTACCTCTTTGTTATTTATTTTTCGGTTTGATTTATCTAGATCTGAAAAAGAAATATTTAGATCTCCCACTAGCATGGTTTTATTATCTATTTCCTTCTTGTGCTCTGTCAGTTTCTCCTTTATGAATTTGGATGCTATACCACTTGGTGAATATATATTGAGCAGTGTTATTTCCTCATTGTTTATACTGCCTTTAATCAGGATGTAATGACCTTCCCTGTCTTTTTTAATCCTATCTGTTTTTACTTTGGCTTTGTCAGAGATCATAATAGCCACTGCTGCCTTCTTTTTCTCATTTGATGCCCAATAGATTTTGCTCATACCCTTAACCTTGAACTTGTGTGTGTCTACCTGCCTCATATGTGTTTCTTGTAGACAATATATGGTAGGATTTTGGTTTCTGATCCACTCTTCTATTTGCTTCTGTTTTATGAGTGAGTTCATCCTGTTCACATTCAGAGTTACAATTGTTAATTGTGCATTCACTGACATTTTTGTATCCTCCCCTAGACCCACCCCTTCTTCTTACACTATTTCCTTTTAAACCAGTGGTTTGCTTTGAGCTGGTATCCCTTATCCCCTCCCTTGATTGACTTCCCTTTCTGCCCCCTCCCTTGTTATTCCCCTCTTTTTGTTTTTTTAAAGGACCTAATGAATTCCCTCCCCCTTCTTTTTCCCTCCCTTTTTTGACCTCCCCACTCCCCTGCTCCCTTTGGTTTAACCCTTCTGACTTTCTCAGTAGGGTTAGATAGAATTTTTAATCCGAATGGATAATAAAGCTACACTTCCCTCTCTGGGTTGATTACACTGAGAGTAAGGTTTGATTATTACCTCTTAATGCTCTCTTCCTCTCCTTCTTATGGTAGTATTTATCCCCGCCCCTTCCCATGCTCTCTTTGTGTATAACAGAATATCCTATTTTTCTTATTTACTCAGATTTTTCTTGGTGTCCTCTACTATTCCCCCCCACTTCCCCCCCCCCCATGTCATTTTAGACCATTTAATATCCTGTCCTCTCCCTATGAATTATTCTTCTGGTTGATATAATAGTGAATATTATAATAGTGAATAGAGTTCACCACAGAGAATTATACATAGCATTTCTCCACCTAGTAATACAGATAATTAGATCATATTTATGCCCTTAAAGAGTCAAGTTTAAAAGATTATGAGTTTTCTTTCTTTTCCCTCTGTTTCTTATTTACCTTTTCATGTTTCTCTTGATTTTTGTGGTTGGGTATCAAATTTTCCATTTAGTCCTGGTCTCTTTTGTGCAAAAACTTGGAAATCTTCAATTTTGTTGAATGCCCATACTTTCCCCTGGAAGTATATAGTCAGTTTCAATGGGAAGTTGATCCGTGGCTGAAGGCCCAGCTCTCTTGCCTTTCTGAATATTGTATTCCAAACCTTGAGGTCTTTTAGCATGGAGGCTGCCAGATCCTGTTTGATCCTGATTGGTGCTCCTTGATATTTGAATTGTCTCTTTCTGGCTTCTTGTAAGATTTTTTCTTTTACTTGAAAGCTCTTGAATTTCACTATTATATTCCTGGGTGTTGACTTTTCTGGGTCCAGTGTTGAAGGTGATCTATGGATCCTTTCAATGTCTATATTGCCCTCTTGTTGTAGAGCTTCAGGGCAATTTTGCTGAATAATTTCTTTAATAATGGAGTCCAGGTTTCTATTAATTTATGCCTTTTCTGCAAGACCAATGATTCTCAAATTGTCTCTTCTAGACCAGTTTTCTTGGTCTGTCACTTTCTCATTGAGATATTTCATGTTTCCTTCTATTTTATCAGTTTTTTGACTTTGTTTTATTTGTTCTTGTTGTCTTGAGAGATCATTGGTTTCTAATTGTGCGATTCTAGCCTTTAAGGAATGGTTTTTGGCTATAATCTTTTGGTTTTCGGCTATAATCTTTTGGTTTTCCTTTTCAGTCTGGTCATTTCTGGTCTTCAGTTAACTTGCCTCCCTTTCCAATTGCGAAATTCTGCCTTTTAAACTGTTATTTTCTTGCCAGATTTCTTCCATCTTCCTCAACATTTCATTTTTGAACTCTTCAATAGCTTGTGACCAGCTTTCATTTTTTGGGGGAGGTTTGGATTTTTGTTTTCCCTCCTCTGTTGTCTGGATTTTCTCTGTGTAGAAGTTGTGGAGTGTTCCAGAGTTTTTCTTGGTGATCTTTTTCTTCTGGGCTTCCTTATTGCTTGCCATTGTTAGCCCCGCCCCTTTTCAGCTTTTTCTTCACACTCAGGATCTGCTTGAGCTTTCTAAGCTTCCGATGGCTCCAGTCTTCTTGTCCTCGGGGTCAGGCCTCCTGGTCGTCCCTGGTCTGCCCCTCTGCCCGAGGCTCCTTCAGTGGTCTCAGGGGCTGCTTCCACAGCCTCACTCCTGTCTCCCAGGGTCCTCACTGGATGTCCTAACCTGTGCTGGAAATCTTTATTCCACCAGGGGCACTGCCTTCACTGGTGCATATGCTCCGGGGAAAGTCTCTGCTTTAGGGTTCTTTATTCCGCCAGAGGCAGAGCCTTCACCCACTTAGATGCTTGGGGGAAGTCCCTGCGTTAGAGATCTTTCTTCAAGCAGGGGCAGAGCCTTCATAGGGTAGAAGCTGGGGAAAGTCCCTGCTTAAGGGATCTTTATTCTGCCCGGGCAGAGGCTTCACCCACTTAGATGCTTAGGGGAAGTCCCTGCATTAGGGATCTTTCTTCGTGCAGGGGCAGAGCCTTCACCCCCATAGATGCTGGGGAAAGTCCGTGCGTCCCCCAGCCACTTGGGGTCCCACGTCTGGCAGCTCACAGGTACAAGCCCTGGGGCTGCTAGTGATTTACTGGTTGCCCCACTCCTGTTTTCACTCTTGTGCATTGGCCTTGGTGCTGTGTGTGGTGTGTGTGTGTGTGGGGGGGGTGGTGGGGCTTCTTTCTCTCGCGTTTTAGTGAGAGCTGTTTCACCCCTTTATAGCGTGGAAATGCCCCGATTCTGCGTACCTTCAATGCTGTGCCCTGTTGTGGGGTTCCTTCGTTCATCTGGATTCGTTTCTTTATGTCCCCTTGACTTGTATGCATCAGTTAGGAGAGATCGAGCAGCTGCTCCTTACTCTGCCTCCATCTTAACCGGAAGTCCATTGTTCCTCATTTTCTCCTATTTTACTTGGTGATCTCATCAGCTCACTTGGATTTAATTAGCAACTATTTGCTGATAATTTTCAAATCTACCTTTTCTGCTCCACTCACTTTTTTGACCTCCAAAAACGCATATCTGCCTGCCTTTCTGACATCTCAGTATGCAGTAGCCATCTTAAATTTGATAAATTCAAAACAATTCATCATCTTTCTTCTTAAACCTGTTTTCCTTATTACTGTAGAAGGCAACACCATTCTTCCTCTTCCTGTTCCTAAGGCTCACAACCTAGTAGTCATTCTGGATTTTTCAGTGTCTCTCTCCCCCATATTCCATCTGTTGATTTCACCTCTATTACATCTCTCCTCTAATCTCCCTTCTCTCCTCTGACACTGTTACCATTCTAGTGCAGTTTTTTATCACCTCATGCTAGAATTATTGCAATATCCTACTGGTGAGTCTGCTTTCCTGAAGATGCTCCCTACTCCAATCCATTTTCCATTCAGCCACTAAATTTGTTTTCCAAAAATGTATGTCCTAGCATGTCACCTCTCTACTCAGTAAATATCAATGACTTCTTTGTGCCTCCATGAGCTAATACAAAATATTCTATTCAGCATTCAAATCTTTTCCTAACCTATCTCCCTCATACCTTTTTAGTCTTACCACACCAATTCTGCAACACATTCTTAAAAAAAAAAAAAAAACTCGTACTTTCTGTCTTAGAATCAATATCAAGTATTGGTTTCAAGACAGAAAAGTGTCGAGGACTAGGCAATTAGAGATATCACTTGCCCAGGAAGTAACATAGGAAGTATCTGAGGCCAAATTTTAAACCCATGACCTCCTATCTCTTTTCCTCTACCTGTCTTAATTAGTTTGTGAAATATTTTTTGAGTTCTTCTAGAATTTGTGTCCAATCCATATTTTTTTGGACTTTGCATGCATTTCCTTTGCTTTCACTGTCCCTTCTGTATCTATACCTTACTTTTTGTCTCCATAAAACTTCTTTAGATTTAGATGCTTTTTTTGTTGTTTGCTCATTTTTCCTATCTCCTTATAGTAGGCTTGGGGGATGATGTGATAGTCTGAGGGCTGAGAGCTCTGAGAGCTCCCTCCCCCTGCTGATTCAATTGACCCTTGAGATTCTGATAACTTAAGGACTTGCCTCAGCTTAGGTGTTAGCTTTTGATCTCACTCTGTTCTTGGTCAAGTCAGAGACTGATCAAATTCTAGTCCCAGGCTTAGGCTTAAGTTTTTGGTCTCATCGTGTACTTGTATACTTGATCTAATCAGGCACACCTTGTTTGTCTTGTCTTGGAGATCCACCTTTAGGTTTAGCAAAAAGATCAGTACTTAGTAGTATCAGTTACTAAATAGTGTGAATTATGTCCTTATCCCAAGCATAGACTAGAATTCCCTGGGCTAGGATTCTGGACTTCTCCTCAGGTTTGAAATTTCAAGGGATTTGTACCACTATTTTCCCAGGCAGAATCTCAGAATCTGGATGTTGACTTGGACTTAGGTTCTGGATCTTAGGTTCTGGATAGCAGATGTAGGGTGAAGGGGTGTGTCTCACTCTTGGCTTTCTCTTCAGTCCTTGCTACAGCTTCTTCCTACCTCTGCTCTCTTCTCACCCCAGTTCCCCTGATGTTCTTTGCCTACCTTTTGATTTTTCCTTTTCTTGAAAGTTGTTTCACTCTGTCTCCTTGTTGGTTCTTTCACTCCTGCATTCATTTTGTGGCAATATTTTAATCTTGGTCAGAGAGGAGTCTCGTGGTGACACAGAGCTCCTCTCGGTTATTCTGCCATCTTAGCTCCCAAGACCTCCTATCTCTAGGTTTGACTCTCTATCCACTGAGCCTTCTCTCCTTCCCCATACATATTCTTTGATCCAGCAAAACTGGCCCTTTAACTCTTCCAGGAATAAGCCTTTTAATCTCTGGACTCTGGACTCTAGGCTTTCCTTTGACTATCCTTCATACCTGGCTCTCCCTCTTCCCCTCTGACCCCTCACCTCCTGGGCCTTCCTTAAGCCTCTTTCTAATTAAAATACCAGAAGGAGACTTCCCTAACTCCTCTTTATTCCAGTGCTTTCCCTTTGTTAATTATTTCCTATTCATCCTATCTATAAATAGCTTTATATATGTTTGTTTACATATTGTCTCCCCCTTAGATTGGATTCAGGAACTGTCTTTTGCCTCTTTTAGTATCTCCACTCTGCAGTTCCTGGTATACAGTAAACATTTAGTAAATGGTTGTTAATTGATTGACTATCAGTGATATTTCTATGTAAGAAGAGTAGCATCCCCTAAAAGAAATGGCTTCCATAGCATTATCATGCTCTCTTACTAGTTGTTGCACCACATGTTTCATGTTTATGATTCAGAAGTTTGAAAAACAGTGCCATTCCAAATATCAAACAGATTAATTCTGTTAAAATGAAATGATGGCTGGCTTATTTGACATGTGCTTGTGCAACATAGAGATGATTTTAATTGTCTGCAAAAACACGTAAGTAACCTGGCATGGGGTACTTCTGCTAAAATTAATCCAATATGGCAGAATACTCCACCCAGGCAACTTCTTCTGTCTCAGAGAATACTTTAGGGAAATGACCTATAGAAAAAATATCTAGCTTTTTAGAAACAGAAAGCCTTTATTCTTATAAATAGAACACCCCCCAAAAAAGGCTCACTATCTGTGGCAATGCTGCACTCAGGTGTAATAAAATTGATGAGCCCATATAATAAAATTTATGGAACCAGAGTGAATTCAATTTATTTGAATATGCTCAGTTATGTTTTTGTTTATTCCCATAGCAGATGTTTAATTTACAAACCAGGCAATTACCACAGCTCTTCCAAACAAATAAGAGCAGATTAGTCAAACGTTCACATCAATTTTTATGTTTATCATTAGTTTTATGAGGTGTCATGAATATTCAGTGGTAAGAAAAACTATCATTATGGTACCTGGAAAACCTCAAAATGATGTTTTGCATCTCTAAATGCTATTTCCCCCCCCTTTGATACAGCTATTAATGTGTGTTCACTCTTCCTACTAGTTGGGCTTATGTGCTATTAGGGACTTCTTGGACACTCTCTTGATGTCATGTACAGTTAGAGCAATGCCCCACTGGAGCTTTGTGCTGAGAGTATGTACTTGTGAATGTGAGTGTGTGGTGTGTATGTATATATGCGAGGATATGAATGTGTATAACTTAGGACTGTATATTAATTTGGAATGTGCACATTAAGGAAATTGAGTATGCTCTGCCCTAGAGTGTTTCTATTATTAAAATGCTTATAAAGGCAGAACTTGAGTTTTCCTCCACTAAATTCAAGCCCAGTGTTAGTTCCAGGCAAAAGAAGGCTTCTCCCATTGCTTGTTCTTCCTTGAAATACCTTTTGTTTTGCCATGACAGAGTTCTATCAATCCTGACCTCCAATTCCACAGGGTTGTTAATGTGTACCTGTGCATCCAAAATCTGAAGTGAGCCACTTTATGAGGGCGGTCCTTGCCCAGTGGTTTTATTCTTTATTCTAGTGCTTAAGCTGTCAGAATAAAAAGCCTGTAGCTCCATTATGAATCAGTAAAACTACATGGCACCATCCATAAACAAGGAAGGGGTATTTCCAGACTGCCTCTTGCCTTTGAACAGAGTGTTCTTTGGCATGCTCTGTTCTAAAAGCAAAGAAATAGCCTCAGTAACTGAACCTGATTCCCAAAATGCATTTTCCCCGTAATCCATTGTAATGGCAATTTCCCTTTCATTAATCAGCACTGGGACCAGAAGGAAAAATCAGGGGATCAATGTATTAGAATCAGCTCTTGAGAGAGAAGAACTTCAATAGAAATTATCTTTTGCAATGTAAGTAAATGAATGGTGAAACAGACTTAAAAAAACAATCACCCATTATTAAGAAAGCTCTGCATGCTAACATCTTTTTTTTGTTGTTTGCTCACCAGCATGCTTTGTTGATGACAACAAAAACAGCATCTGCTTCCTCTCCATTAGTTACAGTATAAATCCCACTAGAGCCCTGAGCATTAAAAAATAGCTTCAAAATAAATATACCACACATGATGATTATGTGTTTTGGATGCAGGCCATTTCAGAATACTTTTGGGGGTGGCAACATTAACATTAATTGACTCTGCTCTCACCTCTTGGGTTGGCACCGAAAACTCAAAAGCATTTGCCACTTTAGCTCTACAATGTGAGCTGAATATAAGGTTTATGAATTCATTCTAAATACTCTTGATCTTTATCTGGAGAATAGGAATCTAGTATTCATTTTAGTATCTGTTGATGGGGGGGGTTTTATGATGACTGGTTTTAGCCAGAATGTGAAATCCATTTGCATTTTATGGAGAAGAATCTATCGAAGCTCCTAAGTTTACAAACACTTGGTTTTTCCCCCTCCTCTTTTAAACATTCCCAGGACAAACAAGAATATCTCTCAACTTCCATTACAGGTGAGGGGAAGCAAGGATAAGCAGACCTTCAAGGGGAAAGCTTAGAAACACATTTTACTTATAGTTCAATCTAAAGTACAACAAAGACAATGACATTCTAAACACACACACCCACACCCACCCACACACACACCCACACATACCCACACATATATATAAATACATATTTTATATATATGTATATGCATATACATATATATAAATATAATTGTCCAGTGAAAGATAGGAAAGACAATAGGCCAGAGACAGAAACCCACTGATAAATAACCACAGTACTGAGTTGGGCTAGATTCCTTGGGGAGTCGGGGAGATACACTAAATGGTTCACCATTCATTTAAATTCTGCAAAGCACTGGAGTTTTCTAGTGCGTGACCACTGGTTTTCAGATTGCAAAGCTCTTACAAAATATGAATTATCAGTGGGCATGGCGTTCTGCTAACAAGAGTAGAGGCTTTAAAATTGTGAGGTATTTTGATTTTTTTTAATTTCCCTGAAGAGTGGCAGTTTTTTCTAGTCATGCTGAATTTACCTAGTAATCTTTGAAGCCAGCCTATTATAAATAATACCATAGTATTCATAAATGGCAGAAACATGTTCTTACCCCCCCCCCCCAAAAATGCACAACATGCAGTTACTTTCACAGCTGGCAGAGCAATGATTCTTCTCAACAGCATTTCATTTTTGCCACCCTAGTTTGTTGGCCCATGTTTCTTCAATCTGCCTGGGACCTTAATACCTCACTTTATCATTGCACAAGAAATCCACATTAGACATTTCTCTTCTCTTGAAAGAGAATCACAAATGACAACTATAATATGTTAGGCAAAATAAGTGCTGCAGAACTTCTGAGTTTCTGATCCATTTCCAGACGTGAAAAATGAACTGTATAACTAAATTATCCAGCTCTGGTTCACATAAACCAAAGTTCTAAGAAAAGAATGAAGTCTTTCTGTGCTTATAACAGCTTTCAAGTTATTTTTGTTGTCTACCCAGACTGATGATTTTAAGTTCATATAACTGATGAATAAAATAAATGTGTGTGGTCCCTGACAAACTTATTTGTTGAAGATAAATGTTTCATGAGAAAAAAAGTGAATAAAAAAAGAGAAATTGAGAAGGATTCTGGATTTGAAAGAAAAATGAAAACCCTTTGGTTTATCAAAATCTTACATTTCTAAGAAATTAACCCATAAATGTCATGGGGCTAATAATTTTATCAGAGATTTATATGGTTTTAAACATAAGTTGTTAAAAATCTATTTCATATCTCATGGCAATACCAATATGATAAATAAGAAAACATATTAGAAATCTGATATTGAACATCAATACAAATTTACTCAATAATGAGTTATATTAATATATTTTAGGATATAAAGTACTATCAGCACCCTTCTTAGTTTCCCAAACATTTTCTTTCTTTCCTTTTTAAAAAAAAAACCCTTTCTTAAAGACTTATGATTGATTCTAAGACAATAGAGAGGAAAGATCTAGGTAATTGGGTTACCCAGTTAGAACATGCTTGAGTCTAGATTTGAACCTATGATCTCTTATCTCCAGGCCTGACTTTCTATTTGTTGAGCCACCTGACAGCCCCTTCCTCATCCATTTCTTTTCATAATACTTTATATTTCACTTTCCCCTTATGTGATAATAGTTATCCATTATATTATCACAGTTCTGTATCTTTCCCTTTTCATTATCTCATCAAAGTCATTTCATTTTTTGTTTTCCCCCTTAATTCCTGTCAGTATTATAATATTCCATTACAATACTATTTCTATTATATCATGATGTTGCTTTTGTTTGATACTTTTTCAGTCATGTCCAACTCTTCTTGATTCCAATTGGGATTTTCTTGGCCAAAGATAACTGGAGTGGATTGTAATTTTCTTCTCCTGATCATTTTATAAACAAAGAACTGAGGCAGCCAGGGTTAAATGACTTGCCCAGGGTCACACAGTCAGTGAGTCTCTGAGGCCAGATGTGAACTCAGAAAAATGGATTTTCCTGACTCTAGGCCCATCATTCCATCCACTGCACTATCTAGCTGTTATTATGTGGCATAACCATAATTTATTCATAAACTAGAATCAAAGTAAATTATGTAATTGCTTTTAATAACATTATTAAATTGAAGAAAATATACAAATGTAAGCATTATGAAATTGTTATATTGTGACCCATAAAAAGAATTTGGTAGATTTTTTTGTTTTTGAGAAATAATTAATTTTTCTATGATTGTTTTATAGTCAACAGTAAATCCACTTCAACCATTTGTAGTTCCTTTTAATTTCTTTAATTTCTGTTTCTGAAATTGGATTCCTAAAAGTCCATTTAAAAAGAGAAGAAATAAAAAGAATTATTAAAGCCTATTATAAACACATCTAATGAAACTAATGATTTTAAGGAAACAGTGAATCATCTACACAAAATAGTAAAATAACTTAATAACAGAAAATAAAACCAACATGTTAAACATCCAATTTAAAATTTCTAAATTAATATAAACTCCATTTAATAATCTGTTCTAGAATTTATGAAAGTTCAGCATTTAACAATAGCCCAACTAAAAAAAACTGTTACTTTTCAGGGTGTAGCTTTGTTCTCAAATTTATTTTTCAGTCTACATTAAAAGATCCTGTACACTCATCTTTCAACTTTACCTATTATTTGTGTTTGCTCCTATGAATCACATTTTCTATTCTACAGACACATGGTAGAGGAGAGTCTTAATACCTCTATGATGCTGGAGCACTCATATTTACTTTCTCAGACTCAGTTTTCTCCTCTGTAAAATGAGGATAATTGTACCTCCTTAACAGGATTGTAATAAATATCAAATGAGATAATAAAAGTATTATGTGTAAGGATGGGATATTTTGCAAGGGGAATGGGACAAAAAGAGCCAGAGAAGGAGTGACTGACAGTTGGTGACAATTGGTGACAATTGAGACCAGAGGGGATTATGGGAAAGGTCCAAAGGAAGGAGGAGGAGAAAAGGGCTTCAAGCTGGGGACTGGTAGAGGAAGGAGGTGGACATCTCAACTTGGATCCAGTCCTGAGGGCTTCCTGAGGATTTTACTTTGGACATTGAAAACCTGATTCTCTGGCAAAAGGCATCCCATCGCTTCTCACCCATAAAGACTTCAACTGTGGAGTCAGCTAAGTTTTTGGACTCCATTTTGGGAGCAATTTCTTAGTCCCCTTCCCCCATTACCCAAACTTGCTGAGAGGCCCTTTCCAGTCTAACTTACAATTATAGAAAGGATAGAAAGAGAAATAGAAATAGAAACAGAAGGAGAAGGAGCAGGGGAAGAAGCTTAGGAGTGGGAGCCATTAAGGTTCCCTCCTAAGCTACAGACTCCATAGTAATAGTGAAGAGGGCACCCCAAATCCCTCTGTCCTTCACCCCTTTCCCCAATCCCTGTATTGATAATAATAAAAGCCATTCATTAGTCAGATAGCATTCCAGAGTGTCTGAGAGACAACAAGAGAGGGGAACCGCAGTTTGGTTTGGCTGTCTCCATCTTGGAGCCAGATCACTCACTATGAATTTGACTGACATTGGGGGAGGCTTGCATGAACCCCGCCCTCATTCAGAATTGGATTGGGATACCACATACCTCATCTTATAGGGAAGCCTTGCACCCAACTCCTGTGGGGCAGCATGACCATCCAGGTCACCCAATTTTGGGGTGACACTCCCTCAAAGTCTCCCAGTGTATATTCGGCGGGAGGGGAGAGCTAGAAGAGAGTCACTTCATAGATTCTATCTCCCCCCTCTATCATAATATTGGTTACTTGGCTCTCATTATTATTACAGTTTTGGCAGAGGCTCTCTTCATTCTTATATATGTAAACCTGAAAGTATTAATGTATATTGAGTTAGTATCACAATAGTCTTTAGTGCAAGTATATAGTTAGAATCATTGAGAAATGAAATGGAAAAAAGTAATATATGTTCTTAATTGGTTTCTATGCAAGAAAATACAGCACCAATTATTATAAGAGGTGACAGGAAAATGTGCAATTTCTATATTTTCATTTTTTAGTGTATTAGTTGGATTATATTACAATATAAAAGTAAGTCTTGGATTAAGTCAAATAATAGCAATAATATATAGAAGATGAGTACAATAACAAAATTAAATTAATCTGACTTTAATCTCCCATTTTTTGGTAACAGTAGTCTTCTTTAAGATAGTTGTTTGGATTATTGAATATGCCTCTGAGGACTTTTAAATGTGGGAGTAACATTTCAGAAATTCAAATATTCGAAATTATTTTAATAACAGTATATTTAAAATTGAGGCTAAATGGTGGGTCCTAAATGACATTCAGAATGTCTAGCACATAGATTAAGTACTATCCATTTGGAAGAATAGTTAAAAACAATCAACCTGTTCATCTCTATGATATAGCAGGGAAATTCAGTGTGTGGCCCATTTGTGGAATATCACGATTGATTACTTACATATAAAGGAATAATATCTCAGGAAACTCTTGTGAAGAAACATCTCCCTACTTCCTACTTTAGCCTAAGTTGCTTTCAGTTTTA
This sequence comes from Gracilinanus agilis, assembly GCF_016433145.1. Classification (NCBI taxonomy): domain Eukaryota; kingdom Metazoa; phylum Chordata; class Mammalia; order Didelphimorphia; family Didelphidae; genus Gracilinanus; species Gracilinanus agilis. The sequence continues at coordinate 367,463,071 of NC_058133.1, read as the reverse complement.
TAAGAGTTTATCATGTAAAAATCATTTGCATGTAACCATTCATAAATTTATCACATACTTGCTTATATTTTGCCCCAACCCTTAATTCTAGGAAATTAGGTGATCCAGTGGAGAGAATGCTGGGTCTGGAGTCAGAAAGACCCAGCTTCCTAATTTCAAATCTGGCCTCAGACTCTTAGTAGCTGTAGGACCCTGGACAAGTCACTTAACCCTCAGTTTCCTATTCAGTAAAAGGAGCTGGAAGGAGAAAATGGCCAACTACTGGAGTATCTTTACCAAGAAATAACAAAATGGGGTCATGGTAGACTGGGACATGACTGAAATGACTGAACAACAACTCTTAATTCTTAGATAATACCCAAATATAGCCCATGTCTATACAATGCACAAATAATCACATTCTATACTATCTTCTCTAGTAATTTCCTCTAGTAAGTGCAATGACACTGCTCTCTTCTGTTTCTCCTACCTATTCTGGACTCCTTTAATAGCTTTTTATCTAGGACACACCCATTAAGCCTGAGGGTCCTTCAAAGCTCTAGCTAAGGTTCTCTTTTTTTTCCTCTTCATCCTGTTTTATTAGATCTCATATCTTATTATCTGCTATGGTTTCAATTATTATATCTGTAGATGATTTTTCAGATCTACTTGTCTAGCCATAACCTCTTTCTTAACAGAAGTTCCTTTATCTCTATCATTTAGACAATTTAAACTGGTCCTTAAAAGCTCTAGCTAAGGTTCTCATCTTTTTCCCTCCATCTCATTTTATTTGGAGATCTCATTATCTCCTATGGTTTCAATTATTATATCTGTAGATGATTTTTCAGAACTACTTGTCTAGCTCTAAACACTTTCTTTTTTAAATTTTATTTATTTAAATTTTTAATTTACTTTATTAATTTATAACATTTCTCCATGGTTATAGGATTCATGTTCTATCCCTCCCCTCCTCTCACCCATCCCATTGCCCACACACAATTCCAATTGGTTTTACATGTGTCCTTGATCAAGATCAATTTCCATATTATTGATATTTGCATTAGGGTGTTCATTTTGAGTCAATATTCCTAATTATATCCCCATCCACCTATGTGATCAGGCAGTTGTTTTTCTTCTGTGTTTCTACTTCCACAGTTCTTCCTCTGAATGTGAATAGAGTTCTTTCTCATAATTCCCTCAGAGTTGTCCTGGATCATTGAATTGTTGCTAGTAGAGAAGTCCATTACATTCATTTTTAGCACATTGTATCCATCTCTGTGTACAATGTTCTTTTGGCTCTTCTCCTTTCACTCTGCACTAATTCCTGGAGATCATTCCAGTTCACATGGAATTCCTCCAGTTCATTATTCCTTTGAGCACAATAATATTCCATCACCAACAGATAACGCAATTTGTTCAGACATTCCCCAATTGAAGGGCATCCCCTTGTTTTCCAGCTTTTTGCCATCACAAAGAGTGCATCTATAAATATTTTTGTACATGTCTTTCCTTATGATCTCTTTGGGGTATAAACCCAGCATTGGTATGGCTGGATCAAAAGGCAGCCTAACCTCTTTCTTAACATCCATTCCCTTATCTCTTACTGTCATTTAGACAATTGAAACTGCCCATAGACATCTTAAAAGCTACATGTCTAGCACTGGCCTTATCTTTCTGGCCATACCCTACTCTTCCTACCTTACCTATTACTATCTAAGATACTATTGTCCTCCCAATTACCTAAGTCCTAGGTTGTAAACCTAGATGTCATCAACTCCTCACTTTCTTACTTTTCCTCTCCCTCTTATCTTATCAGGTTATGGGGACTTTTAGATCCTACATTCACATCTTTCATACATCTTTTTCCCCCCTCTGGTACTCTCCTGCTGACACTATGCTGTCACTTTTTTCAATGTAATTTTTTAAAAATACAAGTCATCATCTTATCACTCCTCTGAAATAAAACCCATTTGTTCCCCCTTATCACAAGAATCAAATAGAAAACTTTTCTGTTGGTATTGAAAGCCCTTCATAATGAACCTGCACCACCCTGCCCCCCCCCACCTTTCCATTCATTTTACACCACAAACTTCCAAATACTGAGAGACAGTGACACTGGTCTCCTTGCTTTTCCTCACTCTATATCTTTGAACTCTGAGAATTTTTTCCCCCCTGATGTCTGGAATTCTCTCCATCCTCATTTCAACTTATTCTCTTTCCTGGATTCTTTAAAATCTCACCTGGAATGCTGCCTTCATCAAGCAGCTTTCCCAGTCTTCCTTATTCTTAAAAAGCTATATCTTTATCTATATATCATTTATACATAGTCAGTCGCATGTTGTCTCCCAGTAGACTGTAAGATCCTTTAGAGAAGGAACTGTTTTTGTTTGCTTCCTTTCTTTGTAATCCCAGAGCTTGGGATCATGGCTGGCAAATAATAGTCTCTTAATAAAAATTTTTCCCCATTTAGATTACTTTCTTAAAATTTTTAAGACTCCAAAGAAAACACACTGACATTATAGTTTATGAAGTCTTTACTATGTGAAATTGGAATTAAATATATCATCTATTAAAACCTTGATCCTCAGACAAAAATATAAGCCAGGTGGAAGCTAAGGAGGGCCTTAAATACTGGATCACCTCTGGAGTCAGGAAGACCCAAATTCATAGCCTCAGTCACTCCCTACTAGCTGGGTAACCCCAGCAGTTTGTATAACTTGTCTTCCCAGTTTCTTCAACTGTAAAATGGGCATCAAAAGACTGTCTTTCTCATAGGGTTGATATGATAATAAAGTGGCATATTTTTAATGACCTTTGCATAGTGCTAAGCATACATAGAAGGAACTTAATAAACATTTTTTTTCTCTTCCCTCCTAACTCCTGATGAGAGTTCAGTTGGCAACTTTTCCAAGGTTCTGATATGGGGCACTTGCACTCAGTAACCACATACTTTTTTTACAGGGAAGCCCTTTCCCATGCATTATATTCAAAGAATCTAAGAGAAAAGGAAAGAAAAGCCTTATTAACTATAGCTCTAATAGCTAATGACATCAAGGGGCAAGTAAGCAGTCTTTGCTGCATCTTAGGAGTTACCCATTTAGGTACTCATGGTGTTACCTTTCTAGTGATTCCTAAATTGCCAAGTCCCACCTATCCATGCCCAGAAAAGCAAAAGGGAGAGGGAGGGAGGGAAAAGGAGAGGGAAAAGAAGGGAAGAGATTTGTTTACTTAGTTGTCACTCTATCAAGCCATGCTATAAAGCAGACTATTCTTTAGAAGTTTTAATTGCTTCAATAAGTGAGATGGTTTCACTACACTCTGGTTATCTTATAGATTCTGCATTTCAGTCCTAAGTGAATGGGGATAAGTGGAAATCTGAGAACTGACTATATATTCAGGATCAACACATATAATAGCTTAGAGGAAAGAAATCCACCATATACATATACACAGAGAGACATTTTTAATTGAACTCATCAATGTTTCTTAGCTTTATATCTTAATAGTTTTCTCTATAGTTCTCTCTTAACATTATCTAGGCTAGCTAAGCAAGCAGGGTTTCTCTTGAGACTGTCTTCCTTTTTCCTATTCTGATAAAATATGCGCATCACTGTTTTTTAACTCAAGTCTCTACAACCCACCATTTCTGATATTGGATGTTTCTCCTCATATTGTTTTTGCCTCTTTCCTTCTCCTTTTCACTGCCTTCAGTAATGTAGAGCTGATCTTGCCCCTCCGTCACCATGTCAAGGAAAACTTTTAGAAACATATGTCATCTTAGTCCTTCAAAATCAGTGTGATGATGGGGGGAACTAGGTGGCTCAGTGAGAGCCAGACCCAAATATGGGAGGTCCTGGGTTCAAATCTGACCTCAGAAACTTCCTAGCTGTGTGACCCTGGGCAAGTCATTTGATCCCCACTGCCTAGCCCTTACCACTCTTCTGCCTTGGAGCCAGTACACAATATTAATTCCAAGAAGGAAGATAAGGGATTAAAAAAAATATCAGTGTGATGACCAGTACTTCCATAGAGAGAGGGGCTAGACCTGTGGTTTTATTGATATAAGGAACTCTAAAATGAGGAAATTACTTCTTCCAAAGCAGTTTGCTACCTTTTCATAGTCTTAAACTTATAGTCTTAAAATTTTCTCCAGAACACAGAAGTTAAATAATTCACCCAAGTAAAGTTAAATAGTTAAATAATTTTAAGTTAGTAATTAATGAGCAGTTAAATAATTTACTCAAATAACAGGTCAGGTATGTATTTTTGTGTGAGAGGCAGCATGTATATGTAGGCCTCTCTATCCAGTAAGTCGTGCTGTCTACCATAAGGAAATATAAATGTTCTTGATTGCTACTGTGAGCCAGAGAAATGTCTACAGTCTTTGCTCCAGTCTCTGAAACAAAGCGAAAACTGACTTTTTCCAAGCATTAACTCTGGTTTAGCTTTAATCTATTAGGGATGCCCAACTCTCCCCTCCCTCCAAACACATACACGCAAACACACATTTACAAATAAATATATAAAATTGACTTGTGGCATTGTTAGAGAACTGATTGTCTATTTATTTATGAGTTGCTCATTGCCATGAGACTCAGGTAGTCTGGGGAAAATAGTAAACTATGAAGAAACACATATGTTCTGTTTGTCAGTGAAATCCCTCAGGGCACTTCTCCCTCTAGCTCAATCAGCAGGAGGAATTCTCACTGCTATTTAAATATCACAAATGCAAAGTATTCTGTTTTACTTCCTCAAATTAGTAGTTGTGTTATAATTTTAAGCACTCCACAATGCATATTAAAATGATTCTTAAAAATCTGAAATCTTTCACTTTTTCTGAACTGCAACCTGCACCAAAAATAATGTCTAGACACAAGTTAACAATTAAAATGCATTGACCTGAATTAGAAGAAATGTATAAGTTATTATATTTTCTTGAGAGACTTCGAATAAAAAAGAAAAAGAGTTGTAAGGTAGAAGCTAGTTTTGAATCTGATCTAGCACTTAATTATATGACCCCACTGACCCTCTGTTTCTTAATTTGCAAAATAGAGGTAATAGTACCTCTCCAATCCCAAGGGATGGTTCTTAGGACAAAATGAGATAATTTAAGCAAAAATGCTTTCGAAGGCTTAAGACACAAAATGATGTCTGCTCTTATAATTATGAGTAGAATATAAGTATTTACAAACTTAATAAAGGATGTTATAAAAGTCACTATAGTTATCATCATGGAATTTTTGAGCTTGAAGGATTTTAGATATTTAACCTTTAACTGGACTGAGGCCAAGAACAATGAAAAGAACATTGATGAACTTGAATTAATGAGTTTGAATGAAGATTCCATGGTAAAAAGGAGCAAGAGAATTCTGTAGGATGAATAATTTAGGATAAATGTTCAGTGTTACATAGTAGTAAGGATATAGGCTGTAGGTTCCAAGGATATTGAGGGAAACATAGAAAGGAATGATTGAGGGGTGGATATTGATGCTCCTGTATCTGCTACTAAACTGATGAGTGACATAAGGAAAGCGATTTCACTTCATCATCTTTTAAATAAGGAATTTATATTAGATGTCATTTCTACCACAATTATTCTATGAATCTGTGATTTCTCCTTCTTCCTTTGTTTAGGAACAAGGGTCATTGATACTAGTGCATATGGGGAGGGCAGTTTAGTCAGGAATAAAATGTCTCTCCTTTATCCTCCTTTCTCTTTGCCTTCAGTGATGTTTCAGAGAAGGAAATGGTAGCTGTGTGGGAAATATGAAAGAATTGACACAGAAGCTTTGGGACAAATGTAAAACAGCATTTTCTTTTTACCTCTTGTCTATACTTACCATCTCAGCCTTTACTCCTTGTTTCCAGTCATGTGAAATTTGGATATGCTCCCCTTTCCCCCAGATGATTACTCTAATTATGTTCTGTATACACTGGTATCAGTATTACTATGCCTTTCCTAATCACCATCTAAATAATTTTACATGTCTGCAAGCCTCCTTTGAACTATTATGCACTACATTGCCTAGTTAATCTAAAAGAATTTCTCTAAAACTGAGCTTTTCTAGCCTCATAGTTGGAGCTGTTGCCTAATTCTGGCCTCTTACTTTCATCAACAAGTGATCTGACAACAGATGATTTCTCATTTTCTTTAAGTGAGCATGTTGAGGATTCAAAATGATTAAATTTGAGTAATAAAGATTACTTCTTATTGGGCAATATCTTTAGATTAATTTGGAGCTTTGAGGTAAAAGGAAGGATTTTCTTACTCTACTTTGCACGGATTGCTCTGCCTGGTTTCAAATGCCTCTCTCAGGTTAAACTCATCACAACTAATCTCATTACCATATGACTAACTCAAGCTTTGGTTGACACCACTTAGCTCAGCATCCTCATCCCTATGATTTGGAATCCAGAAGGATGGAATGCCAAACTCCTCCCAAAGCCTTCCTTTATAGGGGGCAGAAAATGGACCCTCAATTCGCCTTACTTAACATTTGTTGCTCTGCCTGATTTCAGTGTCCTAGAATAGGATACCCCCTATGCCTTATACCCTCTGGTGTCCTCCTCTTCCCCTGTCTTGCCTCTTTTTGTTTGTTTTCCCCTTTATATTGCAAGTTTCCTGAGGGCAGACACTATCTATTTTTATTAATTGTATCCCTAGCACTTAGCACAGGCCCTGGTACATAGAAGGTGCTTGACAAATGTTTAAATGAAAAGAATATTAGAGTTGGAAAGGAGGGCAGAGACCAGTTATCTAAAATACTCTCATTTCAGAGACATGTCATCTTTTTCCTCACTTCTACTTCTACATATCATATTCTAAATAGTCTCTCATCTTTCAAATGCATAGAAAAGTGTCCTGCTTTCCTAAAGCAGAGTAGTCCCTGTGCTGCACTTACTTGAGGTTAAGTCACTAAGAGCAGCTATTCTATATCCCATGATGATAAAAGAATTAGTGCATATGATTGCTGATCTATTGTCAATTGGCTAAAAAAATGTTAAAAATGAGAGAGGTACTGCAACACTAGGAAAAGGTAAATATTCTCTTTGTCCTATTGATTTTAAGTGTGTGTGTCTGTGTGTGTGTGTGTGTGTGTGTGTGTGTGTGTGTGTGTGTGTGTGTNTCTACGTGTGTGTGTGTGTGTGTGTGTGTGTGTGTGTGTGTGTGTGTGTGTGTGTGTGTAAAATCTTTGGTTGAAGACACTAAGAAGAAGGAAGACAGGGAAAGGCTTCTTTCATAATGTGCAAGTTCAGTTGAGGTATCAGAAGGAAGCTGGGGAATCCAAAAGGTGGAAACAAGGAGGGTGAGTGTCCCAGATATGAAGAAATGTGTCACATATAATAAATGAGATATAATAAAGTTAAAGTTATTAAGATAAAACATCATTTTCATAAGTACAAATTGGGGGAGATGTGGCCAGAAATCAATCTGTCTGAAAAAAATGTGTGACTTGAAGGATTGCAAACTCCATATGAATCAGCAATGTGATATGGTAGCCAAAAAAGTTAATGAGGTTTTTAGCTACATTAAAAGAGGCATGGTGTTCACACCTTAGGAGATAGTGAGATCACATCTGGAGAACTGTGTTCAGTTTCAGATGTTATAATTTCATTCAAATGTTATAATTTAGGAGTGACACTCAGAAGATGAACAGGATCATGAAAGAACTTTAGTTCATTCCATATGTGGATCAGCTGGAAGGAAGCATTATAGATGTTTAATTTGTAGAAGCCTTGAGAGGAACAGAATAGATATCTACAGTTATTTGATATGTTGTGATACAAAGAGGGGAACCTTTTTTTCTGATTTTCTCTAATCAGGAAAAAAATACTAGGAACAATAGGTGGAAGTTGCAGGATGAAAAATATTTAAATTTGCTTTCAAGAAAATTTTTGGATCATAGCTTAAGAGCTAGAAGGGATGTTAAGGTCAAATCATCCACCTCCTCACTTTACTTATGAAGAAAATGAGATCTAGAGATGTTAAGTGATTTGCCGAGGGTCAAAGAATCCATAAATAGTAAAGCAAGAGTGTGAACTCCACAGTTGAGACTAATATATATTTCCCAATTAACAATCAACATCAGTTAGCTTTTACCAAGGTATATCTCCTGAACAGGTAATAGGAAAGATTAAAGTGCAAAAAAATTCTGTTAACTTGGAAGATGTATTGTTCCTTCTTCAGATCAGTTCAGTCCCTATGGAGAGTGAATATTTCTTACTTTGAAGAATGTCCACCAAATTTCTTTCTGCTTATAGAGAATTGACTGTGCTCTTGCTCAGCTGAGATGATCTGGTTGTCAGTGAGATACGGGATGGCTTTGATAGAATCCCTGGAATGGTTAGGAACCTGAGCGTTTCTCTTGATACACCTTCTGCTTTCACTGGCTACCTGAACATTATCAACTCTAGATACTCATTTACTTGAGGTAAGGAAAAAAATCCTTGGAAAGAAGTAGATGGTCATGAGCTCTGAAATAGGAGAAAGGATCCCTATGATATGGATGCCTGTTAGGAGATTCACAAAGGTTTCTTCTGGGCTGGTATAGGCAAAGTAATTTGCACATGCACTAAAGACTGGGTTCTCATTGGCTTGCTCCCCATCACACACACACACACACACACACACACACACACACACACACACACACAAAGATTTGGNCACACACACACACACACACACACACACACACACACACACACACACACACATGCAAAGATTTGGATTAATACTTCAAAATAAATATTCCATCTGCCTTTCATATTCTTTGTATTTTAATTATATTTGTGTATAAAAGGCCCTATATGGATCTTATCTTCTCCTAACTTCTTAGGGACCTTTTTCTACACTTTTTCTTTTTTTCTTTTTCTCCAGACTGAGGCTTTCCTTTTTTCCATTAAATTTAACAGACTTTCTTAATGTGGAAAAACAAAGGTAAATAAAATAGCTTTAAGTAATCGTAATTTCAAAACCAACCACTTCTGTGTTTTCTCTTAATATCTCTTTCTCACATATGCATACTTTTTTCTCTTCCTCTCTATCTCTCCATTCCCTCTCAAAATCATCAAATACTATGCTTATTAGAATGGAACTGATGCAAAGTTAAGTGACCACAAGCAGAACATTTTATATAATAGCAATGTTATAAGGATGATCAACTGTGAAAGACAACTACTCTGATGAAGACAATAATCCAAAATAATTCCAAACCATCCAAAATAAAACATGCTATTCATCTCCAGAGAGAGAACTGATGAACTCAGAGAACAGACCTAAGCAGTCTTTTTAGACTTTATTTTGTGTGTGTGTGACAATGACTTCACTTGTATAATCAGAATCATATTAATTGTCTTCATAAGGGGTAGAGAAGAGAAAATTTTAAAAAAGATTGTTAATGTTTTTATAAGTAATTGGGAATTATTTGATGACATTAAAATATTTTAAATGTTATTCTAATTACTTATCCTTATCCTTATCCTTTCTGTCATTTCTTCTTTGGCATCTTATTCTTTGATCTTCCAGCAACCACTCTTTTGAAGTGGCTCTCTCAAAATTCTCTTATGTATTTATTGATAAGTCTAACAGTTTTCTCCCTTTTCATTTTTTTGAACTGTGTTTAGTTTTCTTTCACTGATGACTCTATTTTCCAATGCTCTCTTGATCAAATTCTTCTCCCTCATTTTTAGTTGATTCTTTTGAAAAGATTTTAAGAACTGTGGAGTATAAACCTATTATTTTACATATGAGTCAATTGAAGTAAAGATGTCTTTCCTAGGTTAACACAGATGTAAAATATCTGTGGTAGCATTTGAACACAAATGTTCTTGACTAAATATCTAGTACCCTATCCACTACATTCACTACCTCATTAAATAAATTAAAAAAAAAAACTTTATGTCACCCAAATGCATTTTGATTCATTCTTGACACCCTCCCCCCAAAAGATCTCAAGAACCATTGAAGATCATTATGATCAGAAAGTCTCTTTTTTATTATTAAATAAAGCTGTGTACAAAATAAAAGCTAAATTAAGAAGGGAAAATGATAGCACTCAACCTTCTCATTTGTACCTGTTAAAAAGTTTTCACTCTTTCCTCAGGCTGGAAGGGCAATGCCCCCTCAGAATCAAATTCTACTGCTGATCTTCCCAGAAGATTTTTATCTACTTTGTTGTTGTTTTTTAATGTAATATAACCCAATTTTCCTCTTTTAATTCAGCTCTTGAACTCACCATTGATGCAAAAATTAAAATAGATACCTGATTGGCTTTAGTCCTACTGTGATCAGAATTACTGAACTCAATGACCCATCAGTTTTAGCCTCCACAGAAATAGTACTTACAAATGTGTGCCACCATGCCTAGCAGTATCATCATCACCATTTCATAGTTTAAGGAACTGAGACTCAAAGAGGTAAACTGATATGTGAGGTCATAAAAGAAATGAAACAGTTGAATTTTAAAATAAGATTTTCCTAACTAAGTATAACACTATTTTCAACATGTTCCATATGCAATAGGAATGATTTTAGAGATAATTCTTGCTTATTGTGTGAGAAAGGATGAGACTTTACTCTCATTTCCGGCAAATTTTATAGTTTTCTTTATTTTTAAAGTATTTTTTCCTAATGTCCATCCCTTTGTACGAGGCTATTCCATTAAAGATTACACAGTAATTTGCTCACATTTTGTATGACTTTGTTTTCATTTTGACCATATTCCAAATGGTCTGCACATCACAATCACTGTATCAGCAATCCCACTTGCAAAGGATACCTGTAAATCATAGCGATATTGTCCCTCCCTTTCTTTCCTTTTTCTCACTTACCTGACTCTTTCGTTCACCTGTGCAGACACCAACAGCTAGGCTCTGAAGTGATATCAAATCTTCATGGTGACATCCTAACATCATTTTCTAATCATTCTCTTACATGTTGAGTTCCATGAGGTTCAGGTTTGATATTCTCTTCCATTCATTTGCCTGAGATATTCAAATTCCTTTCCTAAATCCATGATTTAACTTTGAATTTATTAATCTCAATATCTCATTGTAATATATAGCTTAAAAAAAACAGACACATGAATCTGTTAAGTCCTGATGCATTAAAATCTTAATTGCAGAAGACCATCCTCTTGTCATTAAATTTGAATTTCATATGATCTGGGTCACCCAATTTTCATTCATCAATCTGCTTCCAAAAGAAAACTGCGTTTTTTGGTAGCAGTGACTTTAAAAAGAGGCATTCCCTGTGAGATTTACATACTGCTGCTCTGAACAAAACTAAGCAAATAAATCATAAAAATGGATTTCCTGCAGTTTCTTATAAATCTTTTGGGGATTGCATATCTCTGAGGTCTTCTTCCCTTCTGTCATTTCAAACACACTTGCCACAGGGTTAATACTGGTGCTGAGAAAGTCTGCTTTTCAAAGATACCCCTGCTTTCCTGTGAAAATTTGAAGGGTAATTGCAAGATGCAAGCTGAGCTCCTTTTGAAACAGTGTTGTCACCATTTCTTCAGATCTAGGTCACCCAGTTTTCATTTATCAATCTGCTTCCAACTCTGGGATAAAATGGGTATTCTAGTATAAGCCTAATGGGAAAAAATGCTTCTCACTATGCCAACTAAAAGCCACCATTCATTTGATTCTTTAGTGTCCCCATGCAGGGTTCCCTTGGGACACCAGGATTTTATGGAATATTCAGAAAGATCTAATTTACAAAATGGGAGTGGCTTGGAGCTTAGAAGAATCTAGTCTTTCACAGGCTAGCTTTGAGTTCACTCTCCAGGTTGATTAGATAGTATTTGACCATCATGTTCTTCATTCTTGCTAAAATGGGCTACTCGAAGTTTCCTGTGTAGAGCAATAAACCTCTTGTCTCCATGCCTTTGCAGAAGGCATCCCTCATGTCTGGAATATACTCCTGTCTCCACTCCAACTCTTCTAACCCTGACTCTTATCATGTCTCAGCTGATAGGAGGCTTCTTAAAGAGGCTATTGCTTGGTCACTCACAATTTTAAGTGCTCCCTTCTCAAATTACTCACTTTATATAAAATATATGTCACATAAATTGTGTATTTATTTATCTGTATTGATGCCGTTTATTACTAGTAGTGTAGAAGCTTCTTGAGTTAAGGAACTATTTTGGTGTGGGGTGGGATTGTTTGTTTTCACATAAACATGTACCACAATTACTGGTCTAAAAGGCATTGTTAGTAAATACTAAGTAAATTGAATAAAATGAAATTTTATTGCCAAACATTCTTCAGAAAATTCTGTAATTCTCTAGGTTCAAGATGGTTTCCTCACATTCAGCTCTCAGAAAACAATGCCTAAAAGAATTAATTGACTAGATACCATTTTAGTATTCATTACAGATGACAACATGAAACTTCTCAGAGAATTATCAGAAGTATAAAACAGAATCTAATGATTTTGGCAACATAGTCTTAGTTACAGTAAAGAACAGCTCACATGTCAATATACAGAGTGTGAAAAAGTATCTTATTATTAATAGTATGAGAATCTTGTGCTTGAAAATACTATAATGAAGACCTTTGGATCAAAACAACAAATATATTTATTCATAGTGAAGCTTTTAATCTCACAAATCTAAGATAATTCACCCAAGTTTTCCTTTGTGTCATATTGTTTCCTCATGACTCTCATGAAGCCATATTGTTCCTACTGTTTCACACACCAAGTGTGAATCAACAATTTTTTCTTATTAAGCATGTGGGGCTAAATGGTGTAATGCAGGATTTATGCAAGATTTCTTGCATTGCATTCTTGCCAATACAAGAAATCTTGCATAAATCGTGCATTACAATGGCTGAGATAATTGTTTTTTAATTTAGAAAAATCAGAATTTGACATCTATAAAGTAAAATATTCTTTCCTTCTTAATCTAAATTAGAGAATTCCAAGATCTCTCTTCTCTGTTACCCTAGATAAATATTATTATTAGTAATATTAATAAGCCATCTGATTTTTGAGAGAATAGTACTATACATTGAAAGTACTCTGTTCCTTATTGGCAGGATATAGTGTAGAAAGTGGATTATGGACTCATTCTTTTCTTTTTTTATTACTTTTATTATACTAAGTTTTAATTTTTTTTCCTAATTTCATATCAATACAATTCTAATATCCATTTTCTGATTTTTGCAATCTATGTTCTCCCTTCTACCTCTCTCCTCACCCCAAGAAGTCAATATGATATATATTGTACATATAGTTTCTTATAATACATATTTCTATGATTACCATATCATAAAAGAAGACCTATTACTTACATTAGAAAAAAAATTCATGGAGGAAATACAGTGAAGAAAAGTATGTTTCAATTTGCATTCAGATTCAATTTGTTCTTTCTTTAGTAGTGGATATCCTTTCTTTGTCATGAGTCTCTTAGAGTTGTTCTAGATTTTGTCTTGTGGATAGTAGTTAATTCATTCACAGTTGATCATCATACATAAAAATATGTTACTATGTACAATGTTCTCCTGGTTTCGTCCACTTCACTTTACATCACTTCACATAAGTCTTTCCAGGTTTGTAATCATCTTGTTCGCCTATTCTTATGGCACAATGGTATTCCATTGTAATCATATACAACAACTTATTCAGCCATCCTCCAATTGTTGGAAATCCCTCAGTTTCCAGTTCTTTGCTACCACAAAAACAGCTGCTATGAATATTTTCATACAGGTAAATTCTTTCTCCCTATCTTTAATCTCTTTGAGGTATAGACTTTGTACTGATATAGCTTAGACAAAGGATATCACAATTTGATAGTTTTTTGGGCACAAATCCGAATTGCTTTGCAGAATGGTTATATCAGTTTGCAGTATAGTTGTGTCCCAATTTTTCCACATCTCCTTCAACATTTATTCTTTTCATTTTCTGCCATATTAACCAGTCTGATGGGTGTGAGGTGGTACCGAACACTCAAATTCTTTGAACTAGCATTTCTCTAATTAATAGTGATTTGAAGCATTTCTTTCATATGACCAAAGATAGTTTTAATTTCATCAACTGAGAATTGCCTGTTAATGTCTTTTGACATTTTGTCAATTGGGGAAAAGTTTGTATTCCTTTAAATTTTTTTCCTTATTTATATGTTTATTCCCAATAGAATAAAGTTGTACATAGCAGCAGCTTTTACAATAGGGGTAGAGGCAAGGGAAGAAAGTCCGTCGAAGTACTTTTTTTAAAGGCCATTATCCAATAGCGAAGAAGAATGAGAATCAGAATAACAGTTTATAGAAATATCTGAACAAAATTGATTTATGTATATAAATGAGTTCAATGAGTTTTTCATTAAGATACAAAAGTCACTTCAGAATAAAGTAAGAAAATATGTTCATATAACCCCATTTTCCATAACAGGACCAAGTAAGTGGTCTACAGTGGTGCTTTTCTGTTAACTGTATGGTTATTGTGTAGGCTGGCATCACAGGAAACACAGTCTCTTGAAGTTAAAATCGAGGGGCTCCATAATCATCTGGCATTCTTTCTATGTTACACCTGTGGTTGGAATGTACATGATGGGAACTCCAGGGATCTTCCGGATTCTTCGCTTAAGGTCTCTATCAACTGTAACCACAATATAACATTTATGCTGAGTGACTCTCTGGACTAAGCAATCATCTGCATATGTTCCTTTGTGTGAGCATGGCAAACGTTCAAATCGTGGGTCCTTGGCAATCCTCAGGGCTACTCGGTATTTTTGTCCCAGTTTTTCAATTTCAGCCATTACACAGTCTGTTATGCAAGGAATGCATTTGGCATACAGACAATCCATCATTGACTGTACTAAGTCCAGCTTGGCTTTGATGGAGAAGTTGATAAAGTTGGTATCAACTAGGATGTAGTAAGAGGGTCCCAACTGTGTGTTATATTGGAAGAATAAGCAGGATGGGTGCTGGGGGACTTCTCTTTCTTTGAGAGCACTGGGATCTTTCTTCTCTTTCTTTTTTGGTTTCAATCTATCTTTTTCTTTTAATCTTTCATCTCGTAAACTAAGCATTCGCTTCATGGTTGCATATTTCCTCGCTTTCTTTTGTTTCCCCATGTTAAAAGATTCCTTCCTACTCTGAGGTCTGAAGAGCGGCGCCTATTCCTTTAAATTTGAATCAGTTCTCTATATATTTGATAAATGTAGACTTCATCAGACACACTTGCTGTAAATATTTTGTCCCAGTTATTCCCCTTCTAATATCAAATACATTGTTTTTATTTGTGCAGAAACTTTTAAATTTAATATTGCCAAAATTACCTACTTTATATATCATAATGTTTTCTATGTCTTGCTTTGACCTAAAGCCTTCTCTTATCCATAGGTCTGATAGGTAAACTATTTTGTGCTCCCCTAATTTGTTTATATCATCATTTATTTCTAAATCATGTATCCTTTTTTACTTTACTTTAGAATATGGTGTGATGTGTTGGTATATGCCTAATTTCTGTCATACCATTTTCCCATTTTCCTAGCAGTTTTTGGCAAATAGTAAGTTGCTCTTCCAGAAGCTTGCATCTTAGTGTTTGTCAAACTTTATTTTACTATGGTCATTTACCACTGTGTGTTGAGTGCCTAATCCCATGTTGGTGAGCCTATGGCATGCATGCCAGAAGGTGTTATACCCCTCCCCTCCCCACCACATGTGAGGACATTTTCTCACATAACCTGCCCCTCTGCCTAGCAGTCCAATAAGAGCACTTCCTCCCTCCCCTGTCTGGGGAAAGGGGGTGACTCACATGCAGGCTGAGGGTGCATTTTGGCATTCAGTCTTTAAAAGGTTTGTCATTACTGGCCTAATCTTTTCCATTGGTCCTCTATTTTTATTTCTTAACAACTTCTTAATAAGTATTTCTTAACTATGAAACAACATACCAAAATTTATGTGATATAATCAAATCATCTTATAGAGGAAAATTTATATCTTTAAATTCATACATCATTTAAATAGAGAAAGAGAAGATCAATGAATTTGGCATGCAACAAATAAATTTAAAAAGAACAAACTAAAAATCTCTAATTAAACACCAAATTAGAAATCCCTAAAACCAAGGAAGAGATTAATAAAATCAAAAGTGAGAAAACCATTGCACTAATATGTAAATTTAGGAGCTATTTTATGAAAAAATTAAAACAACAAAATAGATAAACCATTAGTTAACTTGATTTTAAAAAGATGGAAATTAAATGAACAGCCAAAAAATGTAAAGGATGAATTGACCACCAATGAAGAAGAAATAAAAACAATTAAGAGTCATTTTTGTCCCATTATATGCCAATAAATTTAATGATCTAAGTGAAATGGATTAATATTTAGAAAAAATACAATTGCCCAGATTAACAGTAAAATATATGGAATCATCATATGGATAAGACAATTTGAGGGTATCTGATGGACTTTAAATCTTTTGATCTAGAGAGGCATTTGCCCAAACCATATAAAGATTTCTGGTGAAATAGACCAAAAAAGAAGAATTTCTTCCATGAAAGTGGCAAAAGCAATTGCTGTGGAGTGCTTAGAGCTACTAAGCCATTGTAGACACCAAATTCATACACTGCATCCTGGGCCATGACCTATCATTCTGACTTTTTGTTTTGCCATTGGACTTTAATTTCTCTGGAAAAAGAGAGTAAAGTTGATGATTTTACACAACTCTGCCTCACTAAAACTCAATTGACTCACAAGTGAGGATGTCACTCATTGTAATGCCATTGGTCTTCAAAAATAGATGACAAACACCAACCACAATAGATAAATATTAGACAGAAAATAATAACATATATATAATTTATATAAAATAACACCTTCTCAAGGAGGGAGAGAATTTAAAACTCAATAAAAAACTAATGTTAAAGTTAGTTTTTACAGGAAGTTGGAAAAAATAAAGCATAATATTTTACACTCAAGAAAAAAGAGATGAAAACTGAGAAAATTATTTACTTCTTTTTTAAATGTATTTAATTAAATAATAATATTTTTTTCATGGTTACTTAGTTCATGTTCTTTCCTTCCCCTTCTCCCTCCCCACTCCTGTGGCCAATGCACAATTCAACTGGATTTTTCAAGTATCACTGATTAAGACCTATTTCCATATTAATATTTGCAATAGAATGATCATTTAGAGTCTACATCCCCAATCATATTCCCATCAAACCATGGGATCAAGGCAATGTCTTTCATCTGTGTTTCTACTCCCACAGTTCTTTTTCTGGATGTGGATAGTGTTCTTTTTTCATAAGTTCCTCAGAATTGTCCTAGATCATTGCATTGCTGCTAGTAGAGAAGTCTATTACATTCAATTGTGCCACAGTGTATCAGTCTCTGTGTACAATGTTCTGATTCTGCTCTTTTCACTCTGCATCAATTCCTGGAGGTCTTTCCAGTTCGCATGGAACTCTTCCAGTTCATTATTCCTTTTAACACAATAGTATTCCATCACCAACAGATGCAGAATTTGTTCAGCCATTACCCAACCAGAGGACATGCCCTCATTTTCCAGTTTTTGCCACCACAAAGAGCGAGGATATGAATATTTTTGTACATGAGTTTTCCTTATTATCTCTTTGGGATACGAACCCAGCAGTGGTATCACTGGATCAAAGGGCAGGCAGTCATTTTAAAGCCCTTTGGACATAATTCCAAACTCCCTTCCCAAATAGTTGGAAAATTATTTATTTCTTGAACAATCCAAATAATAGAAATGTAAGAGGAGTGAATAAATGTACTAGCCAAGGATAGCAATAGCAACAGACTGACAGGAGAGAAGCAGAAGAGTAAGAGGTTTCTTTCTAAATGTACACAAGGTGAAAGGGGTGAAGGCATAGTTCAGGTTTAAGTAATAATGGAGAGATAAACCTGGGACATTATTGGCACAACTAGGAGATGCCCTGCCTGTAGGTTAATCAATGTTTTCTAGAGGACTACATTATAAAGTGAGAGGGATACATAGAATGAGAAAGGGAGCAGAGGGGTAAGAGAGGAGTGTATGACGTGTCAGGATTAAATCAAAGGTTAAATATGAAGGTATGAAGGAAAGATGAACCCTGTGATCTCTCAAGAAGAGAAGAGTCTTTAGAAAAAAGAGTGTGAAAGGGTGGATTGAAAAAAAGAGTAAGAAGGAATCCTTTTGGTGTTCATAGGTGGTTCTATTTACGAATGTTCCTGTGGCTTAACTGAGATATGAAGGGAGATTTAGATCTTGTGTTGGGCATTATATTCTGGATTTAGTGTTTCTAAAGACCACTAGTCATACATTTTGGAGGAGGGCAGGTAGAACTCTAAGGGCAATCGGTAGCTGGGGAAACAGAAGGATATAGATGCAAGGAGAATATTTTGAAGTAAATGGAGGGAAAAGACAATCAAGAAAAGATTATAGATGAGGATTGCATAATCAGGGAGGAAGTGGGGAGGATACAGGTTTCTCCTATAGGCCAGTGTCCGTTCTGTCTCCTGCATTAATTGACATTGTTCTAGGAGTGAGACAGAATGGAAAATGTGAAATTGTGGGAATGGCTGAAGAAGTTAGTGGCAGAAACTTCCTAGAGGGAAGATCCCTGAATAGATAGCAGAGACATTTAGATTTCCTGAGGAATATAGAGAAAAGAGACATAGAATATAATTATAGGCATTATGAGCAGAGAATTTGTCTAGAATAAAGAGAAAAAGAGGATAGGTAATGAAGAGAATGATAGAAATCCTCTACTGTTCTAAGAGGAACAGAAGGAAAGAATTATATAATCATATAAAAGGAGGAAAAGGAATCAATAAGCAAATTAACAAAGGGAAAAGGGTAACAAAAGGAAATGAGAAGATTGTCATTGAGGGGAAGAAAGTCAATGGGAACAGGGCCACCTTAAAGAAAGATTCAGCTAAAGTAACTAAAGAGACATACTACTCTCTTTATAAAAGATGGGGGTGGGGAAACATAATTTGAAAAAATAGAGGGAAATGGAGGAAAATATAAACCTAACTTTAAATGTAAGTGGATTAAACAATCCAATAAAATGAAGAAAAGTGACAAATTGAATTCTTTTTAAAAAATATTTTTTTTTGCTAACAAGAAAATATTTTGAAAAACAATGATATGCACAAAAAACTGAGGTAATGTAAAAATAATGGTGTACATCAAGGGAATAAAAAACAGAGATATTGAAATCATGCTGCTTTTGGAAAAGCAAAAACAAGCACTTAAAAAAGAGATGAAGAAACTTCTCTGTATCATTAAGAATAAACCAATATCGGTAATAGTTATTATCATCCATATCTTCTTACTGTTACTAAATAAGACACAACTTAGAAAACATTATATGTATTATGTATATTTATAACTCCCACAGCATGCAGTAATTAAAGGTTTGCACTGAACATTTTAATGAATTAATGTAAGAAGTGAATGAATGTTTTCTTGAGTAACATGTTTTGCAGTGCTTGATTAGGAAATCATTGCCTTTCTTCTTTGGACTATATTTCTAACAAAAAGAGGAGCTAGATGTTCTTTTGACTATATACTTTCCATCTCTTACTGTACATGTCTCCTAAGGAAAGGCTGGTAGAGTCTAGTATTGCCATCTGAGCCAGTGTAAGGCAACTTCTACCTTCTGCTCTTAGCCTGATCTCCCATTTAGAGTATAGACAGCCTTCAAGTTGAGAGGAGCAACCTTTCTTTTGACTTCAGGCATTCTATGCCCTGCTGCACTTGTCTCTTGAGAGACAATGGATAGGAAAGTTGGTGGAGAAAAGAACTTCTTATTCCTACTCTGAAGGTTTGAGTTCCCTCTCCATCTTCACTGCCTCTAGCCCTGGAGGAAAGAGAAATAGTGATATGGGGCCTTCCCACATAATGACCATAATGATAATGGTAATGATAGAAATCTTCAGTGGAAAAAGGCTAAAAATATGCATTTAAAGAATTAATAAATAGAACTTGTTGAAGGAGCAAAGAAGGGGAATTCTCCTTAAATAAGAGGAAAAACAGAAGGGAAGAATTATATGACTATATAAAAAGAAAAAAGATAAACAAAAAACGAAGGGGGAAAGAGTATCAAGAGGAAATGGGTTTATGTAAATATTTACTTCTACTTATTGTGTTTATTAAATGTAATTTGTAAATTAATATATTATACATATTTTATTGAATTACTCTCCTGCCTTTTCCCCAGCATCTTATGTGAAGTTGAATGGCATCTTACTTTGAATAATGAACATTTTCATACCTGGTCATACCTTATACTTCTCAGTGATTATGAACTTTAAATCATCATCAATGTCCTACTTCTCAATTCCTGATTTTCATTCCATTCAGTCCTCATACCACAAAGTGGTACGAAATACCACCTACCTTTTCCACTATGCCTCTTAAATGCCTGTCTATAGAAAAGAAACTTCCTTTCATCTCAAATATTTTGTTACCCATACTCTTTCCATCTTCTACCAGTCACTGAAACCTGGATGCCAATGATAGCTTCCTAATCAGACTTTCTGGGACTAGCTGCACCTTCACTAATTCTAATCAGTTCATTGTTTGAGGTAAAGGAATTGTAATACTTCTTTCTCCCCATTGCTACTGCCAGATCATCTTTACACTTTCATTATTTGGCAAATTCTCCTTTTGAAGTCCATGATATTAATATCTACCACCCAATCAAAATCCTAGTAACTGTTGTCTATGGGTCTCTAGATCCTCCCCTTCCTCTCCCTCTTTCTTTTTCTCCCTCCCTCCCTCCCTTCCTTCCTCATAATTATTATCCCCTTTCCAATTCCTCTCTTTATATTAGGGGACTTTAACATATACATTTGGCTTTCTTCTAGTAGTCCAATCACTCAGCTCCTCAAGTTCACTTCCCATGATCTACTCTTTCCCACTTTGGCAAAACAGAAATATAGTTCAAGTCCTTGATATTGCTATCAACCACAAATGAGCTGCTTCCATATTCATTAAGTTTAGGAATATCCTATTAAATGATAAAAAAAGTAAAAGTTTAGATTTGTACTAGTTAATCAACCAGACAACATGGAGTTAAGAAGGGGGAGTGACTAGAGCAGGAGATGGCCTGGAAAAGAATTGAAAACATCAGGGAGGATTTAATAGAGGTTCTCTAACCTCATTGTATCAGGAAACAGGTGAATTGATATAGTCTTTTATTTTCACATCTTGCTGAAGCAAACTTTTGAAAAACATAATTACAAAGTGAACAATTCCCCCAAAATATATGAATGATATGAATGACAAATTCCTTGTTCAAGAATTCCAACAACTCCACATGGGGACAGTTAGGGTCCTTTTAATTTCTTCTTGCTCTTCTCAAAATAATTTTAGAAATGATAATTTTTGCTTACTCTTATTTATTTATTTTATTTAAACGTCAAAGTAAATTACCTGTAATTATATAATTATTTGTAAATTATATCAGATATCATTCCAGAAATTACTTTTGAAGAAATTTTAAGTGTTTACTTGTAATTATTGTGTTTGTTTTTTTAAAGAATTTTTGTAAATTAATATATCTCTATATATTACACATATCATTATATTGACTGATTTTACAACTGAATTAAATTGTTTCTTCCTGAAATGTAATTTATAATTCCAGGTTTTCCGCTGTCAAAACCAGCTTTTCTTGTTGAGAACTGGCATTAATTCTATTCCATCTTCTCACTTTTTTTTTTACTTCCTGTCTTTTATGAAGAAAAGAAACAGGGGACACCCTCTGTGCATTTGGATCCTATACATCTGTTGACCAATTAGCACTTTGTTTTGAACTTGTTAATTGGTATTTCAACTGAAGGAAATATTCCAATATCTATATGGATGTACATTGTGTAACTTCTAGAAATTAACCGAACTCTGAAGACTCTCTTTGAAAATCAAGTATCGAATTTTGAATGGAATAAAATAATTTTATTCTGGAAATTAAATCAGTTGAAATATTTCTAATTATGCTTGCCAATATATTGCCAATATTAGGGGGTGAGGCAGTGCTGAATGGCAATAGTGTTGGGAGAATTTCCTAATCCTTAACCTCCAACCTACATGAGGTAGATAAAGGCTGAGATAGCCATGTGATAAAATCACAAAGGGATTTTCAAAGTAATGAGTAAGTTTTTATAATTGGTTGCCATATTTTATTTTGTTTCATTTTAATTTATCCTTGTTAGCAATTCTTCTAAGGAATTTTATTTATTTTAATCATCCCTTATCAGACAGAATAGAATATTTCCAGTTATATTAAGCAAATATTCTAGTTTCTTTTTTTAAATATATAATTTTAACTCAGAAAATATGGATAATTTATCTTTGTTTTCCTAGCATGACTAGACTTGAAGACAGGAATAAATTGTTCCAAATCCTATTTCTAACACTAATTAGCTTCATGATCCTGGTTACCTTACTTAACATCAAACTACATGGAAAAATAGGGAGAAACCACACCAACAAAATCACAGGTTTTTAATGCACTAATGATAATTTCTTACACATAATCAACACATAAATATATATAAAATTAGATTGAATCAACAAAAGTCTTCAAAGAGTGTTATTCATAAACACCAAATACAGCATGTGAGTTTTATAAAGTATGGAAAAACAGTTCCTATTTCCAATGAATATGTCACAATTTGTAGAAGAAAAGCCTAAAATTAGAGTAAACTAAGAAGTAATCTAGTCTAATCTGAGATGTAATCATTTTTCTCCTCTACAATGTCTCAAACAGAATTTATATTTATAAATTGGCAAAATATTATCACTGAAAAATACTATTTCAACCCCAAAAAAAGAAAAAAATAATTTTCCTAATAATTTCTACTTGGAATTTCTCTCTTAATTTTGGCAAACAAATCTTAACTATATCAACCATAAATTAATTAAATATACTGAAACAGGATTATAAATTGACAAGGTCAGGAACATTTTCATCTGTGATAGAGTAAGGTTTGGACAATCATACAAAAGTCAGTTGGGCCAGATCCCATTATGTCAAGTCATTAGGCAAAATTCCCAGAAGTATATTGTTATTCCATTTCTCTATAGGGTTAAGTTTTTAAAAAATGCAAACAGATAATTTGATTAGGAAGGAAAAATATTTTAAAATATTAATGTTTTAAATAATATTTTAAATAATTTAAGATTCAGGATTCCTTTAACAGGATATATTAAATTTGCTGAAAATATACTATCCCCATAATTAACTGAGTAAATTAATAACTGATATTGATTTCAATATGTTGCTTTTCTTTCCTGCTATTTCTTTTCCTATACATTTGTGTGACAATGAGGGCCTCTCACAATTTCCAGTTTAGAACACAATCTTATTTGCATATGAGAAGAAAGGAAAATACTCCTTTTTCTTTGTATATCACTTTAGTGCCAACCCAGAGACTAGTCTAGTATTTTACAAAATTTTTAGCAACTTTTTTTGAATGCAAGTTTTCTTCCATAGAGATGTGATATATTGGATCTTAACTGCCTTCTCCAAATAGTACAAATTATTTCCTTTATGTCTATAGGTGGCTGGCATAATCTCTTTCTCTGTTGGTCTCTGTCTGTCTTTCCTCTTTCACTGTCTCTGTCTCTGTCTTTGTTTCTGTCTCTCAGTCTCTATCTTCGTCTCTGTCTGTCTCTCTGTGTCTTTGTCTCTGTCTCTCTGTCTGTCTCTCTGTCTCTCTGTGTCTCTGTCTCTGTGTCTGTCCAATTTCTGTCTGTGTGTCTTTCTGTCTGTCTGTCTGTCTGTCTGTCTCTCTTCTCCCCATAGATGTTTGATGCAAAGCTTTAAGCAATGCCTTTCGGGCACACTTACAATCAAACACCAGAATCTGCTGTTAAAAATCTATTACTCTGTGCTCTTATTAAGTTTCTCTTGCTGGGTTCAAAGGCAGTAAAACCTCTGTCTGTGGTAAGGAATGATCAAAGAAATAACAGTATTACCAAATATTCTCTCTTAAATAAGTTTAGCCTCCACCTTATATGAAGCACTTGAAATATTCTCCCAGAGTCAATTTCCTTTCTCTCATTCTCAGCTTGCACTACAAAGATCATTATTACTATGTAAGTAATTTATTACCTATTTCAAGTAAATATTAAAAATAAACATTTGAACCAATTTCCAATACTTTTGTAAGGCTCACCCACTTTAGGATATTGTGGATTTTAAAATTAATGTCCAATAACTAAATATTATATTTAATAAAGTTTTATTAATAATAACTAAAGTAAGAGATCTAGCTATTCAGCCCATTTGCCAGAGTAAAAAAGAGAAAGAACAAGACAGAGCCTCAGAAGTTATACAAACGTGACGATGCAAATGTAAACAAAAGGAAAAGCATTCTAAGTAATTCAGAAAGGAACTCTGGGCAATGCAGTCTTTAGGGGTTCAAGATTTTCCTACTATACAATAGTTATTTTTTTGTTTTCTGGTAAAGTGAGACTGACTAGGCTTCACTCTCACTAAATGTCAAAAACATTGTTAGAACTGCATTATTACTGAAATTATCAGTTGCATTCTACTGCTTTTCCATACATTACACATTGCCTCTGCATACTATGCATTGTGTAGGATTTATATTAATTTACAATACTTTCAGTATTACTTTTTTAATAAAGGTTATTATGTGATAAAATAGAACCACGTGACTAAGATTTTCTACCTGCTCAAAAAGCCTGTTGCCATGGAATCTGGAGACCTCAAACTTTTGGCCTAGTGAGATCTGATGAACCCAAAGTTTTAGGAATAGCTTGTAAGTTGGAGACCCCTAAAGCTTGTGCTTGTTCCCTGTTCCCTGTTCCCTGTTCCCTGTTCCCATGAGAATCCACCCAGAAGGGAATCTCAGGCTAGCAGTTGCAGACCGAATAATGGACCCTAGGGAAAAGCTAAGTGATTCTTTTGCCTTAGAAGCTTCTCCCATTGTACCACATCCCCCTTTCAGGGATTGAACTCAGGACCTTCTGTATGCATAGGTACTAGGTCTGTGATTTCACTGATACTTGGAATTCACAGTTGAAGAATCAGTATACCAATTCTGGTCAGCACATTTTATGAAACCTGTTGTACTAGAGAATTGTCTAGGTCACTAAGAATTGTTTTGTCTTAGGATAACAAAACTAGCATCTATCATAGGCAAGATAAAAATCCGAATCATCTCTGAAGCCCTAAATATCTCTTTTGCCCTTATGGAGGGCTGCATCTGGCCATGAGAATACTCATGGCTTTTATTGTTTGCCTTTTTCTCATAATTTATTAAGTAGGACATTAGCAATAACCATATTTCTAAAGTAGACCTTGGAAACTAGGAAAGCCTTTTGAGATAGAATTGGGAAGTGAAGTTACTAAAGAGGAGGGGAAGGTACATTGGGTTAAATTGGACAATAAAAAAAGTGTTTCGGTGGGTTGCAGAAATTCCAGTGACCAAATCCAGCCTCTCCCAAGTGTTACAACTAAATTAAGCTCCAGTCCTTAATTTCCATAGAGTTTATTAATATTTACTTGAAAGAGAGAAGGCAGAGAGATATATAGAGAAAAAGCCTATTTCTAACTAAGCATGTGGGGGACTCTCCACATGATTCCCTTAGCCACTTTCCTTTTGCAAAGAATAGAGAGACCCCCACTTCTTGGAAACCCCACTTTTATTTCTTCTCTTTTACTCTGAATCAATATGCCAATCATTGCAGGTCAAGTGCCTAGGTCACTGTCCTGTGGCCCAAGCCCACTGATAAGAGGTAGCTCTAAGCAGTGCTGGGACACAGGTAGTACCCCAAATGTGGTCCTGGGAGGGGGTTCCCTTCACACACAAACAATAAGTAAAAATAGCTTTTATTCTTTTTTAAAAATTAAACCCTTACCTTCCATCTTAGAATCCATACTGTGTATTGGTTCTAAGGCAGAAGAGAAGTAGTCAGCTTTTATTCTTTAGAAATTACTTTGAGTTTTCATTTTAATTTTTAAGAGGGGTTATTTATGAGAAGATTTGTAATCTCAAAAACTTAAAAATAAAACTATTTTATACCTCATCCATATGGTATGGAGGAATCTAGTTATTGGTCTCTGCCTATACTGGGGAACATTAAAATATTCTGATACAAGTATTTCACAATTTTTTACTTTAAAAAATTTACAATTTTTAGATATTTATTTAAAATATCAAGGCATCCATAATCTTAGCAATGTGAATGTTTTCTCCATTGATATTTATCAAGACTCATCCATGTGTTCTTACCTTGTGTTATTCTTGTTCATATGCTTTCAAATATCTTCCATAGGAAATCTACCTAATGAACTGGAGATCTTCTTCTAAATTTTAAAACATTTTGAAATCTCAGTGTAACAGTTGGGTTTCCATAAGCTATCCTTTCTTTCTACTTTACAGTATAACCAGTCAAAAAATAGAAAGACTAATGAAAGGTAGGTTAGATTTTCTGGGTCTATTGACTTATTAAATAATGTATTCAATTGCCTAAGAAATGGAGATTAAGCCATTTCCATAGCTTAGGACTGGACTCCAAAAACACAGAGAGATACTTTTATAGATGAAAAACAACTAATCAAATAAGATCCATTAATTAAAAGGAAAAAATACATTAGATAATCTGATTTCTAATTGGACTGTGGATTTTCCAAATTGGGAGAGGGAGAGTAAAAAGGTAAAATTCCTTGAATTCAGGGAAAAAAGTATGGCATTCCTTTCCAAGTATTTATAAACAACCAAAAGAGCAAGGAAACCATAGCTGATTGATCAGTATGGAGCCTGTTTCATAAAAGACATAGGTTGCTTGAGAAGTACAATTAAGAAAAAATTCTTTACATCATTCTACAAACATTGGTACTTGGTTAAAGTTTTTTAAATAGCTCACATGAGTGGCTCAATTTCCCAGCTACAAAGGGATAGGTTCAAACAACACAATAAGATTTTCTCTTAATTCCTATAATTGAATAAATTTTTCTTACAAGGCCATAACTGAAGAGAAAGAATTAAACTATTTTGAAAATTCAGTTGCAAGATGGAGTCAATGTGGATTAATTCAGTTTCCACAGTTAACCACCTGCTGTCCTAATCCTTTCAATTCCCTTATAGTGAACATAACTCCTTCAACATATCACACTTGTTTTTCATGATATTTTTGTACTTCCCTTTGGTCAAAGACTGCAGCCTACCCAGACCCTAATTTTCCTATTTCCTTTTGAGTATCCTATAATTTTGATTTAGAGATTAGGATATTATATTAATTATAATCATAGAGCACAAATGGAAGGACACCAGATATTTTTATGTCCTAGGAGTTTTTTAGAATAATTAAAAGCACAACATAATCCAAAGTTCAATCTAACCTACTTTCTACTTTTCCTACTCAGTGAAGGACCCAGGTCAAAGTCCATGAGTACTAACTGTCAATAATATAATAACAGTGACACACTAACTCCATAAAACCTACTTACATATAATAACCTATGAAATTTGCTCTTTTTTATCCATATTCTCCCTCCCCGGGTGTCTTATTAGACTAATCTCTTTGAGTGGCCATGGATCACACTGAGGAGGCCCTTTAGTGAATACATAGGGATTTCATGTCATCAGCAAAATATCATTTTGTCAATAGAAATATCTGGAGATCCTCAATATAGGCAATTGCTCTTCTATTTGGACTTCACAAAGGACATCCTCCATGATGCAATAAACACCTTTGGACAGCAACTGAATTGCTATCTGCAATAATGTAAGGTTTAGTGCACATTGAACCATACTTATAAGTTGACTTGTGTTCAAGTATTGCTGGCTATGGGACCGTAAGCAATTTATTTAATCTTTCAATACCATAGGCAATTCAAATACTAAATTACAAATAAGTGGTTAATATGCTTTGGTGGAAAATATTTGTTAATGAGAATTACCTACAAAATTACTATCATAGATCTAACTCAATAACAAAACCCTTCCTGTTTTCTAGCCTACATTGGCTAGAATGCTGAACCTGGAATCAAGACAACCTGTATTCATATTAAGACACAGACACCAGATATATTTCCTTGGACAAGTAACAGTTTCTATTTGTTTTAGTTTCCTCAAATGTAAAATGGGGATCATAATAGCACCTACCATCCAGGGCTGTTGTGAAGATCTAAAAAGATAATAATATTTGTAAAGAACTTAAACAAAGTACCTGGCATACAGTAGGTGCCATATAAATGGTAGCTATTATTATTAATTATTTTTGTTATGTAGGATACTTTTCTCATAGTTTATTCATGTAAAATATTAAGCCCATAGAGCCATGATGGCAAACCCATGGCACACATGCCTGAAAGGACACATAGTGTCAACTGTGTGGCCATGCCTTTAGTTGCCTGCCATGGTTTGTTACTAGAAAGCCAGAGGGACTGGGGTAGAGCTGTTCCCCTCCCCATCTCCATGCACCTGAGGACATTCCTCACTTCCACTTCCCCTCTGCCCAGCAGTCCAATGGGAGTTCTTCCTTCTTCCTCTGTCTAGGATAAGGTCCTGGGGGACAGGGAGCTCACATGCTGCAGTGCAGTGCAGATGGCAGCCAGCTGAGTCTATGGTGAAGGTAATTCCTGTGATGAGGTTATAGAGGAGCTAAGTATGAAGGAAGCATAGCTGAAGGGGAGCAGAAGGGTAGGGCTACTTTTCTCCCCTTTCCACACATGCATCACATCACCCACCCCTTTCCCCAGCAGCCCAATGGGAGAGCTTCCTACCAACCCTGTCTGGGTTAAGAGGGTGGGCCAGGGGATGAGCTGGGGAGGGAGTGATACTTGGTCTCAGGGGTCAGGATGTGGTACTTAGTCTTGGGCGGTGGGGTGGGCATGGCACTCCATCTCTAAAAGGTTCACCATCACTGCCACAGAAGATAGTCAAGAAAGTCTAGAAATTTTATTGAGTCAGGAGATGATTCAAGCTCTGGTCCATGAAGTGACTCAAGCTTGAATACCTAGAAATCAAATGTACTTGAGAACTTCATTGGTATAACAGTGATAATCAAAGATTGAGGATTAATAATAGTAGATACATCTTAGATGAACTAAATGTCCCTAGAAATCAAAAGTAATATGAAGACTATTTACTATAACATAGAGATTTTAGACTAAGGCTTATCTCTCTCATCTCAAGTAGTTGTTGTGAGTTTTCTATATTTAAAATACTTCCACTCTTCCCTTTCTTCCTTTTTCTTTCATATTTTGCAATTAACAAACTTTCAAGCAAAGATTTATGATAAATTTATTAAAATATTTGATGGAGACATTTTTCTAGATTCTGTAAATATAAGAGAAGGAGAGTACAAGATTCAGATATAAGAGCAGAGTATATTTCAGTTTACCCAAGTTTGCCCAAAGGCTCTGGGTCAATTATATGAGTTATTTACTAAAAAAATGCCTATAGTAATCCAAGACATTTAAAATTGAGTCAAAGTAATTGCTCTCCAAACAATTTTGACTAGTTTAGCCACATTTTAGGGTGTTATTTTCAGTATTACAGTTCTACTTAAAGTGCATACACACAAAAAACAAAGTGTTAGCTTAAAATGAATGTTAATTTCCATATTTGCATGAATTTGCATAAGAGACCCTTACTCCATCAATGTTAACTACAATAAAAAAGAATGCATTAACACAGTTTACTTTAATCATATTCATACTCAATATCTTGGCACATCACACAGGAAACAGCAAGTTTTGGGGAAAATCAAATTATTTTGATCACATTTAAATAAGGGAGAATACATCTCTACAAAGCTAGTTAGATTCAGAATGACAGAAGAAATTATAAGGGTTCAGGACACTATGGTATATGGGGATTATAATTGGTTTCCAAAGTCTGGACAGTAAAGATAGATTTTTTGTTTGCTTGGTTTTTTTTGGCACTTGTTATAATGAAAGGAATATGACATGGGATAGACAAAATGGAAGAATAATAGCTAGGGAAGTCACAAAATCATGAGACCAGGAGAACTACTAGTATTTAAGAATTTTTCACAAATTCTAGCATATTTCTCAGAGATAATATACACCCAGCAGCAGTATTATTTTTTTAGCCTTTATACATGATAATGACTTTTTTTTGTTTAGAGATTCCAATAAATATAATAAATAACCTGAACTTTCCAAAAGTGAACTATCAGTGTAGTCTAGACCAGTCTGAAGTCATTATAAGTGACTTATTGTCCAGTCTGAGAGGACTCATGGAGTGTACTTTTTGGAAAAGAATTAAGATCTGAATGAAATAGAAAAGCAAAGGATTCGGGGCTTGGAATCAGTTTCCTGAGATTTTTTTAAATATATGTTTCCCTAACAGTTCCACCCCTAGAAGTTTCCACTGGGTCTGAAAAGGCCTTGAATCAAATAAGCAAAACAGTTGGGTTGCATAGAATAAGTTGCTTAGATATGCTTCATAACATGCTGGCCTCTGACAATCCACCCCTGGACTCCTGATCATACATTATCTAAGCATTCAAGGTTACTAATAATGATTCCCACCCCCTAAATGTTTCAGTAAAATAAAAACAATGTTATCAGAACAGGAACAGGAACAATAAACAAAGGACTATTATAAACCTACCTGCCTACTCAGTACTGCCCAGTACCTAAAAAGCTACCAGTGCCTGTGTCATTGCTGCAAGCATGTCAGTACTTTATTACCCCAGCTTTTATCCTGTTGCCTTAAATCATTTCATGATTTCAGCAGCAGCATAATTTTTTTCAGAGGGATCACTACGCATGACTGCCTTCCCTATTACTCAAAGTGCCACCTTTGGCTCAATGGTTCCTAAATTTGGCTTCTATTTGCATGTTTGGATATCACTGTACAAGTTAATATTCTTGCTAATATCTCTTTGTCAGAATGTTACTGCCTAAATTGGGACACTAATACACTGTTGGTGGACTTGTAAATTGATCCAACCATTCTGGAAGGCAAATTGGAATTATGCCCAAAGGGCTTTAAAGGAATGCATACCCTTTGATCCAAACGACTAATATGTTTGTACCCCAAAGAGATAATAATGAAAAATATTTGTACAAAAATACTGCGGTGGTAAAAAGTTGGAAAACAAGGGGTGGGGTCCATCAATTGGGGAATGGCTGAACAAATTGTTGGGTCTGATGGTGATGGAAAACTACTATGCAATAAGGTATGATAAACTGCTTGATTTTCATATGAGCTGGAAAGACCTCCAAGAACTGATATGAAGTGAAATGAGCAGAACCAGGCAAACATTGTAAACAAAGACTGAAACATTGTGGGAGGATCATAAGTAATTAATTTTGCTACTGATAGCAATTCAATGATCCAGGACAATCCCAAGGAACTTAAGAGAAAAAATGCTATCCACATCCAGAGAAAGAACTGTGGGAGGAGAAGCAGAAGGAAAAAATTTGATTTTTCACTTGTTTATTTGGGTATTAGATCCAGGCTTTTTGTTTTTAAAAGATTATTATAAAAATGAATAATATAGAAGTAATTATTGAGTGATAATACACATATAATCCTATGGAAATGCTTGTCAACTCTGGGATGGGGGAAGGAAAAAGGGAAGGGAAAGAACATGTATCTTGTGATCATGGAAAAATACTTAAATAAAAAAAATTCAAAAGAATGTTACTGCCGGGGCAACTGGGTAGCTCAGTGGATTGAGAGCCAGGCCTAGAGACGGGAGGTCCTAGGTTCAAATCCGGCCTCAGACACTTCCCAGCTGTGTGACCCTGGGCAAGTCACTTGACCCCCATTGCCCACCCTTACCACTCTTCTACCTATGAGCCAATATGCAGAAGTTAAGGGTTTTTTTAAAAAAAGAATGTTACTGCCTGTTACTAACTTTCTGATATGTGGTTGAATATTTAAATGCATTTTCATATACTCTGTTCCTGAACAGATAAAGAATACCTTTTAGTAAGTAAATTTACAAGTGTACAAGATTTCCCTTGACTGTCAAGGCTCATTCTGGTACCCAATTATAAGTAAAAGTAAAATGAAAAGTGGTATATAGTTTGTTCTGAAAGGAATAGTTCCTCTGGTGTGATGGCTTACTGAATCTTTTTCAGGGCTGTTCATCTGCTTTTGATTTCTAGCTGACATTCAATTTTCATCTGTGGGACCAACAAGCTTTAGCATAACAATCATCTATAGCTCAGTAAACTAAGTTGGTAGAGGGGCTAAACCAGATTGAGAGTAACCTATGAGCCACAAACCAGTGGGCGAGTTAAGGGGGTGAATATCCCAAGTATGTGAAGATTTCCTCCAGTTGAGTGAGCAGATAAGAACAACCATAAAGCAAATAGCCATAAAGGTGACAGAAGCAGGCATGGTGGAGTATTTAGAGCTTGGTCAGACATCAGAAAGCACTGCATTCTGGGCCATCATCAGATGTCCTGACTTTTTTATTTTCTACTAGTCTTTGATGACTCTGAAAGAGTGAAGCTGATGACTGTACAAATCTACTTAAAAGTAATTCATGTATAAGTCAAGAAAAACATCCTCCAATGATAGCAATGGTCCTCTTTGAAAATGAAGAATAAATAACAATGAGAATTAAAAGAAGACCTGTCAGATCTGAGCAGACTTCAGCCCAATAAGTTGGAGGGAGGGAAGGAAAGAAGAATTTGCTTTGTATCCAGTGTGTCCTTCTGTAGCCACAAATTAATATATTTGTGGGTGGACACCTGAGAAGGAGAGTTAGCAACTGAGGGGAAATGAATGAAGGGGACAGAGAGAGAGAGATGGAATATAACAAAGGAAGAAAGACTCAAAGTCAAGACTTCAAGAATGTGAGATCCAACATGTACCTCTGGTGGTGGAAGAGAGAGAGAGAGCTACACCTGTCCCCAACCTTTTATTGGAGAATCAAGGAATGGGGAGTGTGAGGTAGGTAATGAACTTGTGACATGGCATAGGATTTAACATTGGGTCAATTGATAACCACTTGGTCAAAGAGGAAGAGGCTAATCAAACCTGTGACCTGGAAAGGAATCTGGTCTGATAAGGTAGGAGCTAGGACCCTGTGGCAGCTAATGCCCTGCCCAGGAATTCTCCTGACCTCCCCTACCCCCAGGTCCTTCTCTGGATTTCTGGTCAATCCATAAGAAATAAGGAGGATAGTTGACAAGTACTATAAAGACAGTTTCACTAAGACATTGTCCTACAACATCTTCAGAGTGGAAAAAAAAAACTATGAAATAATAAATCTTTTAAACAGATACCATATATGTTATTTTAAGAACAAGTTATTATTATATTACTTTCACCTTAGAAGTCATACTATTTATAATATATTTAGATTCACTGCTTATTTAAATAAATGACAGAAAACCTAAGTTATCCTACTAATCATTCATCAAAGCCCTTCTTGTTCTCCTGGGAGAAGTCTACTGCAGAGATGGGCCCAGTGTGATCTGGGTTTCAAATTCCAGCACTGTTTCTGCATGTCTTTAAATGTCTTTTCATCTCTCTGGGTCTTCGCTTCGTCAACTGTATTATAAAATGAGGATCTTACATTAGATCACACATTCTTCACCTTATTTGGGTGTTATGAACTACTTTAGATGTTTGGGGAAGCATATTGTGGATCCTTTCTCAGAAGAATGTTTTTAAATTGATAAAATAAAATATATAGGAATATAAAGGAAACTAATTATATGAAAACACAGGTTTCCAAATATTTTTAATGGTTTGTGGACCTATGGTCTCAGGTTAAGAATGCCTATGCTGGATGTTCTCTGAGGTAATGTGCAACCCTAACTTCTATAATACTTATCCAAAGGTTAAAAAGCTCTCTCCCCCTGGAATGTAAGGAGACTTAAGAAATTTTGCACTATCTTTATAGCCTCCTTAAAAGACATTGTATAACATTCTACAGATATCCATCTTTACCAAATGTTTAACTAAAAATTCACATTGCTCAGTTTTTTAAAATCTCCCAATTCACAAAGAAAAAAAATAAAAGAAAGAACCTTGAGTTGAGATTAAAAGACTATTGATATTAAAAGGATCACTTTGAATTTTTCCTATGAGAAAAAAACCCAACAAAAGTCTCTGTGAATTTGAAATTCACAGGTCTCCCAGGCATTCTGGGAAAACTATAAAACCTGCAGTGTCAGTTATTTCCTATTGATAATTTGCCTTGATCAACCTAATTAGGTATTCTTTGTTTGGGGCTAAACTGTCTACATAAACAGTTAATTCCACACAAATTATTTGGATGTGCAGTTTTCTTTTCCATTACTTTGGTACATTTTGGTAATTAGCAAAACTATAGCCTGAGCAAATCTCCCCATAAGTGTATAGTTTGGCAATCATACATTATAATTATTTCTCCAGATTATAACATGCTTTCCAGTATTTTGAAAAAATTAGCCATAACACATCAGGACTATTCTAGCTATAGACATAGTGGCTTTTTCTTAGATATAGACATGCTGCATTAATTATGTATGCATTGCTGATTTGAGTAGCAATGCACCACATGCATGCTATATTCGGACAGGGAAAATCAAATTATTTGATCAATGCAGAAAAAGAAGACCAAACAGAAAGGATTTAAATATTCTCTAAATCAATATTGCTGACTTGATACCTAATTTTTTCCTCCTATGGCTACTTAGTATATTACTAAGTATAAAAATATAACAACCTGAGTATTGCAGTAGTTTCATTCTCTATTTTTCCTAACCAATTAAACTGTTTCTAATCTGTAAATCAAATTGAAAATGGAGCACATATAAACTACATTTCAGAAAAGAATATTTCCTCTAGTTGTTAATGCTTACCACTAAAATATTTACCTCATTTTGCTTTTAGATAATTTTTACTAATATTTTATTTTTATATATCATCATAATTTCCCCCAGCATCTCTCTCCTGTCCCTTTCCAGAAAGCCATCCAACAAAACAAATAATATTTTAGATGAAAATGGGAAATTAGGACTTTATTTTGCACAACAATGAGAAGCAGTAAGTATGCAGTGGCAATTGTCTTCAGCACTGGTAGATACAGCCTCCTCCACCTCTTCATAGAAATGTTTTTGATGAACAGGTCATCATAATGTAGTGACTTGCGTGATCTTAGGCACTGGCCAAATCTAATTAACTTGGAAACCAAATAGCTAGGACTTTTTATGTCACTAGAAGACCAGAAAGCTATGTCAGAAAAACACCAGTTCTATCATATACCATCCCTGGGTAGCAAGGACAGAAGGCCTTTCAAAATCAACTTTCAACATGTAAATACTTAAAAGCTTTTCATAGACATTCCTCCTCATTTGAAGTAATTCATGAACAACTCTAAAGAGAAAAAAGAAAAAAAGGGAATGAAAACAAAAATGTTGAAGGAAGCAAAATTCAGAAATCCTGGGCATTCTTGTCCAGGTTCAGAAAGGCCAAATCTCAAGTATTTTTCTAACTAGACCTTTTGATTATTGTATTATTATGTATTGTAGCATTATGAATGGGGAAGGGAGGAAGGGAGAGAGGAAAGATAGAGAAAGAGACAGACAGACAGACAGATAGAGACCAAGAGACAGAAAAACAGAGACACACAGAAACAAAGACAGAGACAAAGAGGACAAAAAGAAAATGAGTAGAGCAAAACCAGAAATTCCAGGCCTTTCCTCTACCTTCAGAGGGACCAAATGTTAGCATATAATCTACATGGCAGGTGAAGCAAAATCTTTGCAATTCACCAGTTGGTTTTCTAATTATTCAGGTTGGTAATTGTGTACCAGAACAGCACCAAGAACATAATAGCCACAGTGTAAATAATGGTATCTCATATACAGTTACAGATTTTTCTCCTGATATTACAAGGGGATAACAATCAGGAGTAGCTTCAAAAACATCAGGGCCACAGCATGGACATTTCTGGCATAGTCAACAATTTTTCATCATGCAGCATATGCATCTTTAGTAAAGTGACTAAGCATTTATCATTTTATTCCATATAGCAATACATTCCTTTACTGACACTAAATCAGTATTACTTGCCCTTATTCCTAAAAAATTTTACCCTTACTTGGGCCCTTGAGGAGAATGATATCAAATCTTTCTTCAGCAGCTTCTCTGGGAGCTTTGCTATCTCCTTTCTTGGAAAGTACCAGGGTAATTGTATCTTACATTCATCCAGGGATTAGTATTGTCTCCATCTATGCAAAGGGATTTCTTTTCTTCCTTGTAAATTTGTAATCATAAAAGTAATGATAAGATAATTTATTTTCTTCATGTCCTAAGAAAGCAGAATATCTCTTAATAGTTCCACCCCCTGCCCTCAGTCCCAAATCTCTCTCTGGGAAAGAGTTGTCCAAACCATCTCAGGAGAAAAGAGATCTATCAATAAAGGATTTTCAGGGACAGTTTCTAGGATGTACCAAGTACCTTGAAGGAGCAGGGATCTTAAGGCAAGGAAATTCTGTGTAGGAAGGTAATAACAAAGGTCTGCAGATAGTCAACTAGAACAATTATAAAAGCAGTCCATTTTTTTCAGGTAGGTCTTTCTGAAGACCATAATCATGAGACTGCTGGACTAGGTAGCACTCTTCTTTCCATGTGATAGCATTGATTTGTTAAGGACCTGGCTTTAGCAAGGCAAGGAACTCAGCCATGATAGTCAGGGGCATGTAGATGAAGCTGTTATTTCAAAAGTCCATTATAATTTTCAATAATGCCAGCAGCTTGTGAATGGCATAAAAGCTGAAAAACCTAGATGTTATGCAGACAGACCCGATCTTGGATCTCTTGAAAAAAGGGATCATCAATCAAAGGGTATGCTAGAGGGAGCCATATAAGAAAGAGGATATGCTCTATGAGTGCTTTGAGGGTTGCTGAAACTGTGGCATATTTGACTGGCAATGGAATGCCATCCTGAATATGTGTCAACTCTAATATGACAAATTTCTTGCTTTGAAATATTGGAAAAGGGATCAATTTGCCAGTTGGAGGTAGATTGGGAATCATAGGCAACCCTTCCATATTGATCTCTCATAAATGCTGGCTTTACTTTGCGTGAGTAGCTGCTTCATCTTTTGTTAGAGGAAACCCTGGACCCACCACAACATGGTGTAATGACCTCATGGTCATGCCCAAACACTATTTATCTTATAAAAACATCTATTTGCTTATTTGATCCATCTGAGAGGGTATGATTTCTTTGGTGGGCAATAATATACTTATCAAAATTATATTTGATGAAAGATAAAAATCCTCTACTGGTTATAACTCAAAAGGGAAGAGTCTTTGATTGTTGATACCTGTTCTTTTCAGGATCCAGAACAGTTTTATAACCTTACCTACTTCCTAGGAATCAGTGCATATATCTTCTATGACCCATCATTTAAGATCCTCTCACATGCTGGCCATGAAGCACAGAGTTCAGTTCACTGAGTCAAAATAATGTTGGTTCCTGACCTCTTCATTTTATTAATTTTCATTTTTGCATATTCTTATAGATGATGGTAACTCATCTTTTGAATTTTTTATTCACTTGATGCACAATAAAATTTGTTCCAGCTCCTCTTTTCATTCTGTACCTGTCTTTGATTGTTCTTGTAAGCAAGAGATATCAGGAGTTATTTCTTTCTACCCAGTGTCACTGTTTTTTTACATCTCAGTAGATTGTCTCATCCATTTAGATATCAAGTTATGAGGGTTAGGTTTAAATCTTCTTTATTGTATCTGTATGCCTTTTTTTCCCGCACTGCCTCTCCTAATTCACCATACTTTTATTTATTTATTTTTATTAGATAGACACTAACAACAGAAAAAATTGAATAAAAAATGCACAAAAATTATTTGCTTAGGGGGCAGCTGGGTAGCTCAGTGGATTGAGAGCCAAGCCTAGAGACAGAAAGTCCTAGGTTCAAATCCAGCCTCAGACACTTCCCAGCTGTGTGACCCTGGGCAAGTCACTTGACCCCCATTGCCTACCCTTACCACTCTTTTGCCTTGGAACCAATGCACAGTATTGACTTCAAGATGAAGGTAAGGGTTTAAAAAAATTATGTGCTTAACCACAAACCCCACATTGTTTACAAATTGTTTAAAATATGTAAATTACATACATGTACTAATATAAACATCTGCTTTTGAGTATCTTTTGAATTTGTTTTACTTTGATACTCTTTTCTCTTGATTTTGTGACTGTAAATGTAAACATGATATATATTCTAATTTTCTCTTTTATCTCTTTATATATACTCTTATTTTCTTTATATTTCCAATATTGTAATTTCTAATAACATGATAGAATCTATTACCTTAAAATATCACACTCTATTCAGCCATTTCTCCCAATCATTACATTTGTGTAATTTTAAGTTCTTTTTTCATTACCAACAAAGTTTCCATGAATATTTTCATATATGAACTGCTTTTTACCAACTCAATAAAGCCCTTGGGGCCTAATCCTAGTGATTGGATTCCTA
The DNA here is from genome assembly GCF_016433145.1 of Gracilinanus agilis. Classification (NCBI taxonomy): domain Eukaryota; kingdom Metazoa; phylum Chordata; class Mammalia; order Didelphimorphia; family Didelphidae; genus Gracilinanus; species Gracilinanus agilis. Next base: position 367,424,660 of record NC_058133.1, on the reverse strand, counting down.
CATCAATGAACATGATCATCTATATTTCCATCTTGTTTTCTGAAAACAATTCACAGCTGTTCTAGAATGTAATATTAGGTTTATTTATCAATGCTCCTATTAGCATTTAATATGATCATCTTAGCCCAACTGGTCCTTTGGCAACATATATAAATCTGTTGCCAAAACCAAACATTTTCCAATAATGAGTCTCATCAGCTTGGACATACCCAGTGGAACGTTTGTTCTCATGTTAAAATAAGATTTTGCAGAATACTTATACTCTCCAAACCTTTTTTTGTTCCCCTGAAAACTGTTTGGAATATGTGTTTGCTCAGGTTTAGATCTACTTCTAACCTCTTACAGTTGTATAGAGGCCTTCCATATATTTGTCATATTTTACTCATCTGTGTTTCTATTAATTTCCTTTTCTTATTTATTTTTTGTTTAGATTTATCTAGCTCTGAGTGGAGAAAATTAAAGTCTTCCACTATTATTATTTTATTATCTATTTCCATCTGCATCTCTTTTAGTTTTCACTTTAAAAATCTGGATACTATAACACGGTGCATATAGGTCCAATATTAATAATATTTTATTATCCATTGTATTCCCCCTACATAATTATATCTATTTATCTTGACCCTGATAGCATTGAGCATCTTTTTCTGGGGTGATATCTATGTGTTTTTTCAATTGACGCTGTTTTCACAGAAGTTTGGGGTATTTTTTCTTGTATTATTTTACATTATGATAGCCAGGTTTCTTGACATTTCATGTTTTTCTGTCTTTTGGTTCATGGAGACTTAATGATTTTATGTACACTCTGATGTTCTGACTAGTTCTCTCTATTCCTCAATTTGCAACCTGGTTATTGTTTTAGCACAGAAAGATTTCTTGCAATGGTTCCAAATGGGTAAAGTTCCTGCCTTTTAAGTTTCTATTTTACTAGAAGGATTATAATGGGAAATTATGTTGTAAGCCCTTAGATCAAGTTGCATATTCTTTTTAGAGTGGGATAGCTAATAGTAGAAGAGTGATAAACAAGTCAGTGAGTTTTTAGGGATTAGTATTTTCTGATTTTAGTTAATCAGATTTTTTTACCTCATCGAGGTTCTTTTTGTTTTAGACCATGGCGACAGCTTGAATTGCCTTCTTTCTTGTACATAATTCCTATTTTGGAGAATTCTTAGATTCTTCATCAATAGAGAAAGCATCTCATCAACCATCTTTATGGTCACATGGTCAAATTGTCCATTTTTACATTAAAGGAAAAGTATTTTGTATCTATTCATATGTATATAAGATGTTTCCCTATATACAATGTAAGTCACAAATTATTTCATTTTTTGCCTTAGTATCTCCAGTGTCCATCACAATTCCTAGTACCTTTTATTTACTTTATAAATTTTCATTGATCGATTGATTAAAAAGAAAAATATTAGATGCTGAAATTACTTACTTTTTAGTAATCACATTGGTAGTTCCTCCATGAAATTCTTACCATGATGCTTCATTTGAAATGAAGATGGCTCTGAGTCCTTGAAGGCCAAATCAGTAGAACTCAACTTCTCAAAGAATCTCTTAAACTTTTCAGATTTTGATTATAATTTTCAGGTGCCAACTTCTGAGAACTACTCTGTTTAATTACTGCTCTTAATAAATAGTTTGGCCATTAGTTAACAAATCATTCAGTTTTTGAAACCTATGATATAATTTAATAATTTAAATGAACAATTTAATTAATGGAGGGATTATATCAAGTAATATGACTTTAAACAATGATTCTATTTCCCTCATTTTTAATGAGGTCATTATTTCAGGTGAAATATTAAGAAATGTCACAGTCCTGAGAAGTCTAAGAAGTCTAGAAACCAGCTCAAAGATCTTTTGAATGGGATATTCAAAAGGGTGATAAACTGAATTCCCAAATGCAAAAGTTTCAACATCAGTACAAATGCACCACATATGATGAATGTAGCCTGTTCTAAAAAGAAAGAATAGACAATTTAGAAATAATCTAGGTTTTCTGGAACTCTCTCATCTATAAAATATTTTTATTATTTTGAGTAATGCCTACATTGAAGGCTAAAGGTCCCACAGTGAAGTATGAATGGAAGAATCACAATTTTTTGTGAAATTGAATGTGCAGATAGAAATCTATGAAAATAAAATTAGTCAGAAATTTCTTATTTTAAATGGGAAAAGTTATATTGATATATATGTGCATATATCGGTATGGTGTGTATATATATATATATAGATATATATCTCCACATATACACTATGATATAAATGTATGGTATATAAAAGAAACATTTATAAATGGAATATTGAAACAAAATAAATGTAAAATTGGAGAAATATACATAGAAAAAGAAAGGCCATTTTATCAGATGTATTCATTGGGAGCTACTTCTTTCCATTCAAGAAGAAACATTTAATCATCTTTCATTTTTTGCACAATTAATATGTATGTGTGGAGAGAGATATAAGAGATAGCACATATAAATATAATATATGTACGTAATACATACACAAGTATTTATAAGATGCTATATGTAAGATAACTCCTCTAAGGACGGTCCCAAGCCTGGCTGAAAAAGGAGAAGGGTTGGGCGCGAGGCTAGCAACCTCACCCCGTAAAAATCTCACTTGCTACAGAAACTGCAACCTCATTAAACCAACAAAACCAATGATCGCCTAGTCTGGAAGATTGCTCTCCAGCAGGGTCCATGATGCGTGCTGGCAAAAGCCAACAAACTCCAGGTCTTTGTTAACAGATGCCTACGTCACATCTTGAACATCAGATGGCCTGAAAGGATCTCCAATACCAGACTCTGGGAGGGAACAATTCAGTGTCCCATCAGTCAGGACGCTATGAGAATTGGAGGACAGCGTTGCCTGACAAGCACTGAGCTGGAACCCACCAGGGAGGAGGAAAGTTGGAAGGCCAAAACAGACCTGGCAAAGATATGCCGAAAATGAAACAAAGACCGTCAGAATCACATGGGCCCAGTTGGGGGAAGTTGCCCAGAACAGAGTCCGTTGACGTGAGATGGTTGCGGCCCTATGCTCTTCTGGGAGTCAATAGGAATAATAATAATAATAAATAATATGTAAGATAGTGATATTCTTTATCTATCTAGATATCTACCTGTCTTTCTAACTACCTATCTTCCTTATCAGTAGCAAATGATTCTAATAGACTACTTATCTATTTTTGCAAGATCGTTTGCCATTTTATATATAACCCAGGTACAAATGTATTGTACCTTCATACCTTCTTAGGTAGGATAGTTAATAAAAGAGTAAAATCACTTTAATATAAAAGACAAATATGGCACACTGAAAAGAGCCCTAGATTTTGAGTCAGAAGGCCTGATTTTGTCACTAATAATACAAGTAATCTTAGCTCAAAAGATCATATGATTTAGAGTTGTAATGAATGTTAGTTATCACTTAGTCCAAAGTCTTTGTTTTCATCTTTGGAAACTGAAGGCCAGAGCACATCAGTTGCCTGTCCAAAATCGTGACAGTAGTAAATTAAAAAGTTGATATTAAAACAAAATTGTAGGATTTTTTTCAATGTGAAGCACTTCTAACTTTGAGCCTGTTTCCACATTTAGAAAATATAATAATTTATAATAAGAAGAATAAGAATAACAGTATATAATAGTATAATATTATTAAGTAATATATTTAAGTAATATAATATATAATATATTTAGCAATTAAGTAATATAATATATATAATATGATATAAGAATAATATAAGAATAAGAATAAGAATAATAGTACTTAAAAAAAAGCTTAATGCCTGTCTTAGAATCAATATTGAGTTTTGATTCCAAGGTTAGGATTAGGCAATGGGGGTTAAGTGACTTGCCCAGGGTGAAAGAGCTAGTTAGTGTTTGAGGTCAAATTTGAATCCAGAACCTCCCATCTCCAGGCCTGGTTCTTAATCCATTGAAGCACTTAGTTGCCACCAACAAAATATTTTCAATAATTAATGGAATTGTGGAAATCAAATTGTGTAATGTAAAAAATAATTTCATAGACCATATATTGACAATTAAATGATGGTAACTTATATGTAATGAATACATTTTAGAAATAGCCTATGTAAAAATAATATTTTATAACTCATGTTTCTAGCCAATGACATAAGTGGTTTTCAGCAAATGGTTTTTGAGTTTCTCCTTGTGAATAAAATTGTTTTAGGTGCTCAATTTCAGCAAAAGGTTATCACAAAAAAATTCATTCATAAATGCTCATAGATATTTTATCTTCCTTTAGTTAAGACAAAAAATTTTGCTTTGCATAAGTTTCATAAGAGATGGTCTGACCAGCACATGTATATCCTTTTCTTGAATAAATGGGAGAACTCATAAATCATAATGTGAGACATTGCCTCTTTCTCCCTCCAGAGGGCCTTTCATAAACCAGTCTTATCTTCAGTTCATTGAAAACTGATTAAGCATTACCTCTCCATCAGAAAGTACTTGAATAAGTCGTCTGTTGAAGAATCAATGTTTTGATTTATGAAAACCCTTTTCATTGCTCCACAGAAATGTAGCAATTGTATTAAATGAGTTCTGCCTGTATAGAGCACAGTAGGGGTTTCATAATGTTGGCTCACTTATTTTTATCAGTTTGTCCCAATTGGGCCCTTATTAGCAAAGGTGCTATTGATCTTTTGCAACTTGTTTTGCTTCTAACCCATCAGGGCAAAGGAAACAGACATTAAGAGCTATTTTAAAGCTAGAAGTTTGAAGATGCTCTGTTTGTGTGTGTGTTTGATTGTGGCAGTGATAGGAATAGGCTAGAAAAGTTTTATGGCTTCTGGCAGCAAAAGAAGAGGAATAATATGAAATATGACTATTCTATGTTGTCACTATCATTATTTATTAAATTGGAAAACATAGAATTGAGTAAAATTAAAATGAATAAAGCCTGATTAACTTGTGGCACTCAAATAGATTCCTTAAAAGTTCATTTGATAAATAAGTAGAGGAAGTCACTAAAATAATTTACCACAAGTCCTACTTACTTTTTCATTTGTTTCTTTCAGGGGTTAATATACCTTTATCCCTGCTTTACTTGAGGGGACAAATAAAAGATTTGAAAAGTGATGACACTGGATTCCCCATTTTCCAAAGAAGGTTTTTTTTGTTTTGTTTTGTTTTGTTTCTCAGAAAGGATAATGGAAACTCACCATCATCTCTGTGCCTCTGCGCACAGAATTTATTACTTTAAGATTCTACCCTTTCAGCTTTGCTTTCAAAGATGTAGCCTCAGCAAAATACAATATTTGCTCCCACTGTTTTGCATCAATTTGTATATTTAATTCAGCCACCTGGTTTTCTAAAGTTCAAACATTTCCTCACAATTCACAGGCCCATCAAGGAGGGAAAGATTTGTGAAACCAGGTGTACAAGTCCCACTGTTCCTCCTAACTTCATTTCAGTACAGATTTTAATTGGTACTGCTGAAAGAGATTGATTGAAGCAACATTACAACTGGTTAAACCCCACCCTCTCATTATTGTTTGAGATTTGATTTTTAAATTTGGAAAATCTAATAAAGTGTCACTGTGATAAAATTTCCAGTCTCTTTGATACCTCTGTTAAATCATCTACCCCAAGGCATATAATTGATATGCATGGGATGTATATTGACTTAAAACAGAACAAAATAGCCACCACCACCACAATGAAAGTCCGTTTTAATAATACTGCTGAATGTTTGCAAATTTTATAATTTTATCTCCATATATTTTCCAGGTATTTTAAGATCAAGTGAAATCTTTTATTAGTCATTACCATCAAATAACTTATCTTTATGAGTTAAGTGTATTTCATAGGGGGAGCTTCATTATGAAAATTATGGACAAGTTCAGTGGATGGAACCAAGTCATTTTCTCATTCATTCAATAAATCTTTGTTAAATGCCTACTATGTGAAAGACATCCTGATTGTGATTGTGGAAAATACAAAGAGGAAAAAGCATGCCTCATTTCACAATAAACATTAGCATAATGTACAAGAGCTCCTTTTTGAAATCACTGAAGGAATTATTATTCATTCCATTGATGGAGCTTTGATTCTACAACTACAGTTAATTCCTCCAACAATGCAGAAGACAATCCATCAAAAGCGTCTTATACTATATGTTTATCCAGGTCTTTCTATCAGTACTCCATAGAAGGATTACCAGCTAGGCTGGGGTCTTCCTTTTGTAGTCTTTGCATTGTGTATACCAGTATAGAACATGAGGTGTCTATTGGATATATTTCATTCTTGACACACAATCAGCAAATTTTCTTTTCTCATTATAGATGTTTCAGGCAATACTCTTCATACCACTTCTCTCATACAATGCTTGGTTGATAATATATTTTAGCCCACTCACATAGCCTTTTGACACAGCTCATTCAGGTGATTCTCAACTTTAATTCTTTGTGTCTGTGGATTTATCAATTTTATAGCATTCTTTTCTTCCCCACCTTTCCCTAAACCCTCAGAAAAGGAAAATGTTTTTAGCAAATATGAAAAGTTAAGTAAAACTATTTCCCATATCCATGTCTATAAATGTATGGCTCATTCTTTAAACTGAATTAATCACATCTCCATTGAGAAGTAGACTCTACATAATGGATCCTTTGGAATCACACTGGTCATTATGTTGAACAGAATTCTTGTTTTTCAAAGTTGTCTTTATGTTGTTATTATTGTTTGGTTCACTTTGTTCAACTCACCTCAGTTCCTAAAAGTCTCCTCAACTTCCCTGAAACCACTGATTTTATTATTTCTTTAGAGGTTAATAATATTATATTACATTTACATATTATATTTTGTTCAGCCATCCCTCAAATGATAGAGACTTCCTTAATTCCAATTCTTTGCCAATACAAATAGGGCTGACATAAATTAGGTTTATACATGTGTCTTTTTCTTCTGTCTTTGTTATCATTGAGATACAAGTCTAGTGGTGGTATACATAATTAATGAGTAGTTATAGTTTAATAAATTTGAGGGCAGAATTCCCCATTGTTTTCAAGAATGACTAACCTAATCTGTAACTCCACTGATAGCATTTTGGAGTGTCTGTTTTCCCCAATCTCCCATGATATTTGTAATTTTTTTACCTTTTTTGTCAACTTTTCTAAATCTGACTGTCATAAGGCTGAAGTTCAAAGTTGTTTTAATTTCTATTTTATATTTAATATTTTAATCTAATTGTATATATCTTTGATTTCTACCTTTGAAAACTGCCTGTTAATGTCTTTTGACTTTTTATCAGTTGATGAATGACAAAGAATATTGCTAGTAACTAAAATCTCTACCAAAGTTAGAAAAGAACATGTATTCACTACTTCACATTAAAAATCACCACTCATTCCAAAGGATCATGAAAGTGTACATACCCTTTGACCCTGAAATATCTGTATCCCAAAGAGAGTAAAAACAGGGGAAAAGAACCTACATGTACAAAAATATTTATGACAACTCTTTTTGTGGTGTTAATGAACTGAAAACTAAAGGAATGTCCATTAATTGGGGGAATGGCTGAATAAGTTATGATATATGAGAGTAATGGAATGCTTTGGTGCCATGAGAAATGACAAACAACTATAGGCCTATAGGAATTGAGCAGTACAGAAAAAAGAAGACTGATTCTAGAGTCACCAGAACAAGATTCAATTTCCTTCTGTGAAGCTTATTACTTGTATGACTTTGGACAAGTCACTTGACTTCCTTAGGCTCAATTTTTTCATCTCTAAAATGAAGGGTTTGGATTATATGGCCTTTAGGAAACCTTCCAGCTCTAGAGCTATGTCTCAAGAATTGTAAGTAGTTAACGTGGCCAGACTCACTTTCCTAGAGCTGGTGCATTACCCTCCCAAGTTTCTAGGGATATCAAGAAGACTTTTGGAATGTCTCACTTTTAATGTTATAGACTAGAGACATCATCAGTTGTTATCCTTACTGTCAGCTACCACTGATTAAACACCCCATTTCCATTTACCCTTTTAATGTCAAGGAGCTTTTGCAAAAAAAAATATTTACTTAAAAATTTAGCCAGAATAAAAATATATTTTCTTCGACAAAAACTGGGAAATAGTCCTTTTTTAATCTGTTTAAGAAAAGAGTGGGCTCACACTTGCCCAGTTTCTACATAACATTTATCCCACAAAGTTTATGTCCAAAAGTGTCATTAATGCCAGTTGAGTCCTTGTTTCAGCCACCACTTGGCTGGGTCTCAAAAATCACATTTTATTCCTTTGGGCATTGAAACCGAACTGATTACAAAGCATGGATACTTTCTCTCCTGATATTTTAAAACTCAGGGTCTTGATTACATTATCTAGACTAGAAAATAAATGCAGAATGTAGGACCAAGGACCATTTCATGAACCCAAGGCCTCTGAATTTACAACATTTTCTCTCACTGGATGCCATTGGCAAAGGAGAGTAGGCTAGAACAGGCAAGAACAAAATGACTGAGGCACTGGTTGCTGGTCCTTTTTAAATGCTATCACACTCCCTTGAAAGGATAAGGGGATAAGGAATAGGAAAAAAGTAAAGACTGTCTTTAAGAGGAAAAGAGAAGAATTTAGATACAAACCCTGGAAGAAGATTCTGGAAGGAGCAGCTTGGGAGAGGAGGATCTTGGGAGTTAACTGAGATTAACTACCTCTCCTGATTTGGCTTCTTTCTGAGCTACAAGGAGATCATTTGCTCTACCATCTCCTGGAAACAGACTAGTTTTGTGGAAAGATTAGAAAGTTCCTGGGTTTAGAGAACTGCCTTGGAGGAGACCTGTTTTTCCCTGAAGTGCTGAGATCAACCTTTCTGAGACAACTTGTTTAAGGTAAACCCAAGGGATTTTTATCTGGGACTTTGGGTTGACCTAGGAAGTCAACCCCAGGCTGGGACTTAGTCCATCTGTGAGTCCTGTATCCTTAGTCTTTTAGAGATAATCTATAATATCTATGTTAAGTAAGATAGCAAGATTGCTTTGGGTTCTAAATAGATCAGGAAGTTGGTAAGAAGGGATTTGAGAAGATCTGAAGAGCATTCCCCATGAGGGGAGCATATAAGGCTGGGTAGAGATTAGTTTTTAGAGTCAGGGACCCTGTTAAAAGTTTATCTCCCATTTCCCTAATCCAAAATAAAATGTGTTTTATATAAACTCAAGGGGGGGTTGTCCTTTACTCACCCTAAGAAGGTTCCTAGTTGGGTTTTTCCACTATTAATCCATCTAGGTCCTTCCTATCTATCTTTTTTTTCACCCTCAAATAGTATCCTATTCACCACATATTCCTTTTTATGCTCACTGGAACCAATTATGTAATGTTACCTCATGATTCAAAGTATCTCTGAGAAATTTCCATTACACATCATCATAAATATTTCAAAAGCAGGCTCCCAAAGTCCTCTGTGTGTGAAAGGTGCTCTTTATACAAATCAGACTCTGTCTCACATTTAACAATCAGATTAAACACTGATGTGAGAATTTAACATTTTTAAAAATTCCTATCAAGAAAAGATTATATAGTGCCTATGTGGTAAAATTCAAATGAGAAAGAGCTCCCAATGTCTATATGCATGCAGATATGTGTGTGTGTCTTGGCATACCCCACCCCCATCCACCTACACCCTAAATACATGGTATCCTATCTTCCTTTACAGCAACCATTGGCAGAGTCTGGAAGCAATTTATATATATATATATATATATATATATATATATATAAACATACCTACATCTGCACATCTTCACATGTTTGTATGTATATTTTGTTTTTATATTTTTTATTTTATATTTTGTTTGTATGTAAAGGCTTGTATGTATGCATGTAGGAGTGTGCAATATTTTATAGGCTGAGAATAGTTCATTAGTTGTTTTTTACTGAATTGGTTTTTTTTCCGTTTTTCTTTTAAAGTATGGCTCACTGGGTAGGAAGTGATATATTAAGAAATGATTGTGATGTAACAACAAAAAAAACAAAAATTTTTCAGTATCACTCTTTTTCAATTTTTCTCTTTATAAATATATCTTATTAAACTATTTTCTTGCTTAAAAACATATTTATATTTGATGATATCTTTCAAAATAAAAGAATATTGCTATAGATAAATAATTTTACAATATATCCCTCTTGCCTGTATATTTCCTTAAGTAGAATTAAACATGTTAAATATATATGCATATACATATGCCTTATGCATATCTATCTTCATATAGAATTTGTGCTAAATAAAAAGATCTCAGAAAACAATAGTCTAAAATGATCTATTTGGGAATTTTTACTAGGGATAACAGGGGCCAGGCTATGTGACCTTAATTACCTCTTGTTCTCAGGGTATAAAATGAGCAGGGCTATTGTTACTCTAAGGAAGGGCCCATCTACTTAATAGGTGGATACTTCTCACAGAGGTGAGCTTGCCCTCTTGGTGGAAGCGATTATCTCATACCTTAAGAATGACAACTCATGAGGAGTCTTGTGCACATGGATCCAACAGGATTAAACCCCTGGTAAATGATATCCTATGTCTTAATACTTAGGTTTTGTTTTTTTTACTCCTTTAGAAGTGTCCAGGAGTATTTGCCTTCTAAGCAATATTGGGAGAGACCTACATAATAATAACCTACAACAGAAGAGAAATAACCTACAACAAGAAGTAATATTCTCTTAAGAAGGATGGGCTTCATTTAGTTGAACAGCAGGACAGAAGAGCAGCAATCATGGCCATTCCTATTAATGAAAATAGTAGTCTCTGCCCCATGTGAAAGCTACTCAATAGTAATCACCAACAAAGACATTCTTCCATGTTTTTTATATCATCCTAGATCCAGGCTATCCAGATGACATAGGGCTTTAAGGAGGAATAATCTCTAATCAAGGCCCTTTCCCCATACTTTTCTTAATAAGGCTCTCTTCTTCTTCATGTATCTACATTGATCCCCAACTCCATTCCTTTGGGACGAAATTTAGAATCCCTTCTCCCTCAAGTCTACTTCTTGCTTCCCAATGGCTTCCCACACACATCCTTCTAGTGCTCACCTTAACATTTAATATGACTCACAAGCTAGACTTTCATATAATAGAATCTTGTCCTTTCAAAAGTGGGTAGGAAGAACTGAAAAATAGATAAGGGTATGTTTGAAAAGGAAAATTAGGGGCATAGATTTCATCCAATCTCCCTCAAGCCCAATAAATGTCTTGTGGATGCCAACATGAGTGGTATGGCTATACTTAGATAGGCTAGAATTTGTCATCATTAACCCTCATGCAAATGAAGCAGCCTGTTTCAAAAGTATCATTCTCATTTATGTCATTAAATTTATTATGGCTCTCACTCAAATGCTAATCTTTTCTTGAATACTTTAATATTATAGTTCTGTGTGCTTCACAACAGGTGCTGGTATGGTTCTCTAACAAGTCCCACTGTGCCATTATTGCATAGAATTATACTGTGTCCAGGGAAATTTACCATCATAGGAATGTTATATTATCAATGCATTACCCGCCAAAATTAGTTTAAGCAGGCTTTTGGGATGTCAAATAACATTTTATTACACAAAAGTACACAGAGGTAAGTAGATGGTGCAGTGGATAGAGCAATGAACATGGAGCCAAGAAGACATGAGTTCAAATCCAGCTTCAGACACTCACTAGCTGTGTGATTGTGGGCAAGCCAATTTAACCTTTGTTTGCCTCAGTTTCCTTAAAGGGAAAATGGTAATGATAAAAGCAATTACTTCTCTGGATTGTTATGAAGATCAAACAAGACAATGATATTAAGTTACAGTGCCTATTGGTGCAAATTCTGGTTTTCTTTCTTCTTAAACATATTCAAGAGTTCCTTGAATTAGGAATTAGGAACATAAGGGTTCCTAAAAAAAAGCTGAGATGTCATGCTGACAAAGGTCCATATAGTGAAAGGTATTGTTTTCCAGTAATGATGTATGGCGACGATGAGAGTTGAACTATAAGGAAAGCCAAGTGCTACAGAATCTACACTTTAGAATTGTGATGCTGGAGAAGACTTTTGAGTGTTCTTTGGAACACAAAGAAATTAAATCAATCAATACTTAAACAAAATAACTCCGATTGTTCAATCAATATTTTGACCACATGATGAGAAGATAAAACTCATTGGAAAAGACTGTGAGGTTGGGAAATAATGACAGCAAAAGAGAAAGGAAATAGTAAAAGATAAGATGGATAGATATAGTGTCATGGAAGCAAAGAATAGACAGACTTTGTGAGAAAGTGGATGACAAAAAGTCTTAGTTTGCTATAGTACATAGTGTCATAAAGAGTCAGATAAAATTGAGTAACTGAAAAATAAAACCAAAAAATGATAGGAAATGGATTAAAGAAAAAAGTTGATATTCAGCATTTCAAACTTATTGATATCCCCATATTTAGAGAATATCTGAATGACTATTAGCTAAAAGGGTCTAGAGAATAACATGCACTTAAATAAATAATACAGAAGCACATGTGTCAAGTAGCCTCATGTTAAATGCTACTATGTTAAAATATTCTTTCCACCTGAAAATACTAGACACATTAAAAATTCCCTTAATTCTTCCATTTTTTGTTGATGTACAGAGAACTCAGGAAGCTGAAAAGAATTTGACTTCTCTTATGACTGTCACCTACTCTTTCCATTCAAGGAAGCATAATTTCCTCCTGTAAGGCAGCAGATTTCATGCCTCAGGCTGGGCATAAATCAAACAGAAATGTTATAGCACAGACTATAATTTTATAAACTATCATGTTGTGGAAAATAGAGTTAAACTGTAATCTATGGTGCTGTTACCATCCCCCCAAGGAATAACTGAGTAATGGGCAAGAGACTAGGAAGGGCTTCGGGTGATTTTGATCTCCTGGTGCTAGGACAAAAGTATAAGAAACAAAGATCCTAAGGGTAAGTAATTTTGGGGAAATTTCATATTATTTCACTGTTGTGAAGGCTTACTTCAGGAGGTTAGAAGGTAGTTTGGGGATATCTCTTTCAAGTCCTAATCAGATTTTAAAGAAAACATGAATGAGATCATGGGATATTTTCACATTTTTCTAAGTAAAATTTACATGCATTATAAGAAATTATTTAGAACTGGGATATGTTAAAAAGTCATGAAATATCTTAAATTGAGTTTTACTTTAATTTAAAGTTTTTGGAATAGAATTTACTAATGTAGTAGCTCCAAATCAGTTTTCAAGGAAAAATTATGTATTTCCTTGATAGTAAGGAAAGGTATCTGAACTGCATTTAGGGAGGCTTAATAAATGCTTGTTGATTCAAATCTAAAAACCATTGTGGGAAACCCTAATTCAGAAAGATCAAACAATAGTGCTTTGCTTTTTTCTTCTGCTTTTTGAATGTAATTATCTAATTTGGAAATAACATATATACTTTTCTGTTCTGCTTGTCCTTTGTTGTCAACCTTCTGGATATTTCATTGACCATTTGGCAACTTCATCAGAGAAAATTTAGAGTATAAGAAATAAAACAAAATTATATTAGTAAATGACATATTTTCAGGTATTCTAAAGAATGGGTAAAGAAGATATTTTCTAAACTCATATCTAGAATGAGGAAAAACATAGAATATTTCTTCTCTTTTAATATTTACCAACTCAATTTGATGGCTCAGTGGATAGAGTATTAGATCTATAGTCAGGAATATTCATTTTCTTGAGTCCAAATCTGGCCTAAAATACTAGTTAACATGACTCTGGCCAATTCACTTTTCCCTGTTTGCCTCACTTCTTTACCTATAAAATGAATTGGAAAAGGAAATAGCAAATCATTCCACTATCTTGCCAAGAAAACCAGAAATAGGGTCACAAAGAGTTAGACATGACTCAAATGACTGATTAAATCAATTCATCATTATAAATGAATAAAGTTTTAACTAAATAACTCAGTGTTTGATAAACCTAAAAACTAGTTGGGGAAATAACTGCCTTTGTGATGAAAAACAAAAAAAATTCTGGTATGGAGGCAATGTAGCAGCATCAGATCAGGTCAAGATAGAGATGTAAGAAACATCTGAAGCCCACTAACCATCCTTCAAATGATCATAGAAGAACCAAAAAAAAAAAAAATCAAACCATTCAATATGAATACTGGAGTGGTAGAATCAACAGAAGAAGGGATAAAGCAGTTTTCAGGCCTAGAACAACATTAAGAAACAGCAAGAAGTGGCGAGGGGGCAGCTGGGTGGCTCAGTGAATTGAGAGCCAGGTCTAAAGACGGGAGGTCCTAGGTTCAAATCTGGCCTCAGACACTTTCCAGCTGTGTGACCATGGGCAAGTCACTTAATCCCCATTGCCTAGCCCTTACTGCTCTTCTGCCTTGGAGCCAATACACAGTATTGACTCCAAGATGGAAGGTAAGTGTTTAAAAAAAAAGAAGAAAAGAAAAGGAAAAAAAAAAAGAAACAGCAAGGACTAATATCACTGGTATATGAGGAGAGTGTTGAACAAGTCCTATAACCATTCAGATATAATAAAGTACAAGGGGTAGGAGAAAAAGAACAGCTGGGTCAGACTAACAGCAGAGTAAGAATGGAAATCAGTGCAATATAGAATAAAGAGCAGTGCAGAAAAGAGGGCTAGGCTTGACCTAGCAGAGGCAATTTTGGGGCAAACTCAGCTCAACAGGATACAGTCTCAGGAGAACTGGGCAGAATCAAACTCTAATGGATTGAACCTCCTCAGAGCATGCCAACCAGGGTGCCTCTACAAAGTGCTCAATCTGATACTGAAAGAACTGAGATGCTTCCAGACACAGTAAAAGGATGAGACAGTACCCCTTCCACTCCAGAAATAGAGGAAAGCATCAATATATAGACAAAATCAAAAGAAAAAATAATTCCCAAATGAGCAAAAAACAAAGGGAAAGCCTGACCCCAGAAAGATAACTCAACAAGAGACATTCCCCAAATAGAAGTTCAGCAGAGGACAGTAATACAAAAAATGAAAAAGTGTGTAGTCTCAAAGGAAACTGCAAAATGATAAGCCCAAAATGAACACCCAAAAGTCTCAAAAAAATGATAGAAAAATAAATATGAAGAAACTTAGATAGAAAATCAGCAAAGTAAATGCTAAAAAAATAAATAAATAAACAGCTTAGTATAAAACTTACTCTAGAAAATAATTCCCTGAAAAATGAAATATAATACTTTAAAAAGGAAAACAATTCTCTAAGAAAGGAAGTACAAATACTTAAAGAAGAAAATGGTTCCCTAAAATTTAGAATTTGATAAATGGAATAAATTCCTTCATGGAACAGCCTGAAACAATAAAACAAATTCAAAAGAATGAACAAATAGAAGAAATTTAAATCTCTCCCAGGAAAAAGCAACTGATTTAGAAAATAGATCCAGGAAAAATAATCTAAGAATGATTAGATCGCCTGTAAGCCATGTTGAAAAAAAGAACCTAGACACCACATTGAAAAAAATTATCAGAGAAAGCTGCTCCTGATATTCTTGAATTAGAAGGGGGAATAGAAATTAAAAGAATCAACTGATCATATCCAGAAAATCTCAAATTTAAAAATTTCAGGATGATTATAACCAAATTCTAGAAATCTCATATCCTGGAGAAAATAGTACAAGTAACTAGATTTTAAAAAAATGAAAATATTGTGGAACCACGATCAGAATTATCCAAGCCCTAGCTGCTCCTATAATAAAGAATTGCAGAGTCTAGGATTCTAAAAGGCAATTGACCTAGGCCAGCAGTCAAAAATCACCTTCCCAATGAAATTGAGCATAATACTCCAGGGGTAAAAATATGCTTTTAATGAAATATAGGAATTTTAGGCATTCCTGATAAAATGTCTAACACTTAAAACAACAACAACTCAATGATCAAATCAAACAATCAAGAGAAGTGTAAAAAGATTAAAAGAAAAAAATTCTGGGTAAATGAATGGCAGCTAGGTGGCTCAGTGGTTAGAGGGGCAAGCCTGGGATGGGAAGTCTTGGGTTCAAATCAGGCCTCAGACCCTGGGAAAGCAACTTCACCCAAATTACCTATCCCTTACCACTTTTCTCCCTTTGAATGGATACTTACTATCTCTTCCAGGACAGAAGGTAAAATTGGGTTTTAAAGAAGGGCAAAATGATTTAAAGAAAATAATTCATTTTTTTAACATTTATTAATATACATTTTTAACATGGTTACCTGATTCATGCTCCTCCTATCCCCTTCACCCCCACCCCCC
>NC_058133.1:367263527-367408091 GCF_016433145.1 Gracilinanus agilis | reverse complement strand
TCCATATCTCCTAAATTGTTATATTTATTGCCATATAATTGGGCAAAATAGTTTTTAATGATTGCCTTAATTTCCCCTTCATTAGAGGTGAGGTCTCCCTTTTCATCTTTGATACTATCAATTTGGTTTTCTTCTTTCCTTTTTTTTATTAGATTGACCAGTACTTTGTCTATTTTATCTGTTTTTTCAAAGTACCAGCTTAACCAGGAGAGGTTAAGAGCTGCTTCTTACTCTGCCGCCATCTTAACCCGGAACCGCTTTTTGTATCCTTTCCTGGTAGTGTGGACTTGACTCCTTGCACTCAGGCATTCAGTGAGAGCTGGGTCTGTCTGAGACCCTCAGGGCTTAGGCTATCCAGGTGTGTACTGGATGTGTATCTCTTTTGTCTATCTCAATTTAAAGGAAGTCCAAGGATAATCAAAATAATTCATTTTTGCTAAATATGTACAAAGAATTATACTAAACTTTCTTGTTTTCAATAAGGTTGTTAAGTGCAGTTCAACAGTGGATAGAATGTCAAGGGCTGATGAAGTGAATGTAAAAGAATCTAATTTGGCTGGAGTGCAGAAGGGAAATAGGATCATATATAAATAAATATAATTTAATTTAAATTGAAAAAGCCATACCCATTTCTGACACTGCGCCATTTGACAATTAAAAAGACATTGGGGAACCAGGGTTTTTGCCTCGAGTTTTTAGTTGTTGTAACTGCTAAGGAGATGAAGGCTACTTCCAGGCAGACTTTCTACTGGACTTTATTCCCTGGACTACATCAGTGAGAGTTAGATTGAAAGCATGATCAATGCCATTGGAAGTGCTAATACTTTCAAGGTTATTGGCTGTGGGGTCCTGGGCCACCTTCCCTGGGCTCTGATTCAGCTATTGTACATAATTTGGCTTAATGAGAATTCTTAAACAACTAAAAGATATATGGAGGAGGTAATACAAAGAAAAAAATTTCAATTATATAAAATTTTGAACTTCTGCACAAAAATATATCAGTAATTCAGTGATAAGAAAGGAAACTGTCAGGTGAGTAGATGGAGCTGGACACTATCTTGTCCACTATGTATAGTAAAGGTATAATATGTAAGGTATACAAGGTATCAATGAAATGTATAAAGCCAAAAGCTATCTTGTACTGCATAAAGGATCAAATAATATAAACCAACTCAAGATAAAAATTAAAAAGTATTTCAAGAACCATATGAAATATTACTCTAAATCACTGATAATCAAAGAGATGAAAATAATCTTGAGACTGCTCACCTTACAATGAGCAAATTGGCAAAGATCATGAAAAATGTAGAAATCTCAAATTTTGGAGGGGTTTTGGAAGAAAAAATAGAGCTTTACATTGTTGGTATTACTGAGAAATGGTTCAATCTGATGGAAAATAATTTGGAATTATGTAAAAAAAATAAAATATTCATTCTCTTTGTGGTAGAGAATGTTAAGCATAATGCAATAGAATATCAAAGATTTATAGAAAGGTCTCAAAAATATCACCATCTTCAAAGTAACACTCTTGGTGGTAGCTTAGAATTGGAAGCAAAATATTTGCTCATTGATTGAAAAAAGAATAAATAAATGTTGGTGTACATATAATGGAATATTAATACAATAAGGGAAATTATGAGTATGAAGAATTCAGAAAAAATGAGATTTATATAAATGAATCAGCGATATAAGCAGAGCCAGGTAAAGAAAATAAGGACCGTATCAATGTAAATGGCTTCAAGAGCAAATTGAGAAGATATATTTATTTCTCTTAATCTGGAAGTGAGAACTGTGTGTACGGAATATTCCTACATCATTGCTGATATGTTGGTTGGCATTGCTAATCTATATTTTCCTTTCTTAATTTCTATTACAAAGGAAAGGTCACTGGGTAGGGGATAAGAAGAAGAACTTTCTTAAGAAATGAAGATGATTTTAAAAAGTTACAATTCAACAAATTAATAAAAGTTCAGAATTTAAATTAAAAAAAAAAGATGTCAGGAACTTTTCTAACCTTCATTAGGAATAAGAGATGGTACAAAGCACCGGATTGTGGGCCAACAAAAGAGCATCCATTCTATCCTATGCTTTCCTCATTTTTAGAAACATTATCTGTCAAATGTACTGAAACAAAAATAAAGGATGCCTGTGCTGTGTGCTAATGGTTTTGGTTTATGCATAGGTTCTTAATCTAATAAATTCAGCTTAACCTATACATTTGCAACTCTATTATTCTTATAGAAGTTTATTTAGTAATTTCAATGTACATGGAGTAATCACTTCTTAATTATACCAAATGTTAGTCAACACTTTTATGTTAAAATAATATATGGGGCTTTGATAAATTCAACCTGAGTAAGGAATGTTATATATGAAGACTATATTGGTAGAATTAATATGAGATAGACTATAGCTGAAATTTTTATTTCTTCTATAAGAACAATAGTAATAATATTTTGAATTTAAATGACTGAGAGTAGAGTCCAAATTCTAGATCTCCATGAATTGAATTAATTCTCAGAAATTTCTTACAATAATCTCTTTTGCTTATTTTATTCTTACCAATAATTATTCTGGAAAATTTCTAATATATAGGTTTCTAAAAAAAGAGGAAAGGACCCTCAAGTCTTATGTAAATATATGCTAGACATATCTAAACAGATTGTCTAAATACAGAGCCACACTCTGCTCATTGGTGGAAACAACACATAGGATCTGAGATTTGCACAGGTTCTATAGAGAGGAGAGCCATTGACAGTAAGTACTTCTTATTCTATCACATTTCCTGGGAAAACTGGAGAAGGACAGGCTCTCCAGGAACATTAGATTTCCTTTTCTCCAGTCCCTTGAGATAGATATCTGGCTAGAATTATATCTATTTTCCTCTATAGACATCTTTGGTCTAGAAGTATGAGTAAGACTTCAGAAGTAAAGCTTCACTCAGGGATTGGGTATCACTTATCTTACACCTGCCAGTTTAGCTGCATTTCATCAAATTCATGCACAAAAGAACATCAAAATAGCAAACCGAAGCCAATACACTTTATACAAGTAAAAGATAATAGAAATTAGAGATATACAGAAAATTCGTGCACATGAATGAGCACTTGTGTTTGGAGTGATATAATATATCAGCTCAAATTGAGAGAGTTACATATCCCACAAAAGAAGTTTCTAAAGAGGTAAGATAGATATCAGGTACAGTTGGAGGAAATGGCTTCCCATAAGTGTTAATCTTTTCATATCATTCTTCTAAATTCCACTATAAACAATTCAGTCATTTCTTAATACAACAAATAGAGTTGGTCATGCTCATCATTTTCCTTGCCAATTTGAAATCTCATCTCCTTCCACATACACAGAAGAATGCAAAATACCCCCAGATTGGTTGAGATCCCATTTATATAAATATTAAGACTAACAAACATAAAGTAAAATCATTTCATCTGACAAACAACATAAGGGACCTACACCCAAGCCTGTAAATATTTGATTCCTCTCCTTTCCTGTCTATTGTGGGGACACTCAGACCTCATGAAAGTATATGCTAGTTATGTCTGCACAAGTTTATGAATATAGTGTCACACTTAACTTGTAGGTTGAATAGATTAATATACTTCACATACAGGGAGGGACAATATAGAGAGCCAGCTCTATATTTTTGGGGATCCTGAGTGGCGTTTAGTGGCATTGGATTGAAAAGAGAGGAAACAGAAACTGAGAACAGCCAGACTAATTGTTTAGCTCATAGCTGTTCCAAATTCATGGAGTTTTAAGTTTATTATATACTGGTTTCAAACAAAGAACACAGAGAAAGAATCACAGCTGTGAAGGGGTTCCAAATCATACACAGACCCATTAAAGTCTAAAAAGTAGAGTGATAGGTACAGGGTCAAAGGCCAAATTCCAACCACTAATTAGTAGGCAGTTAATTCTGGGAGCAGAAATATATTTCATAGAGATTTTTACTAATTGTGTTCTGTCCCCTAGATTTATAGGACTACACCTGGTCAGATTAGGTCTTGACTAGCTTTGTCTGTCTCCAGCCTGATTATCTAAGTAATATATTTTTTAGAGTTCAGGCTTCTTAATTATCAAGGAGAAAAATGGTTAACTCAGTAGCTGCTGGTCTGCTAAGGACTCAAAGCTTTCCAATAATAATATTGAGAAAAGGTGGGGATTTAAAAATGAGTCAAAAGAGGAGTCTCAGCTTTTTACCTTAGATGGCCCATTCAGTCTGTGATCTGACATGCAGTGCAAAAAAAATCATACACACAGTTTTACTTGCTGATGATTTTGTAATGGGATCCAGATAAAATATCTATTTCAGACTCTATTTCTCTAAATGATTCCCAATAGCCTTCTGGAGGAGTAAAGTTGTTTTTAGATTAACCAACCTGCTGGTACCAGAGCTTTTCAGGGCTCAGGTAACCAGGACCAAACACAAAGACTGCCTCAGCCTGGATTGGTCACATAGGGAATCCAGATAACAGGCCCTTTCCTGATCCTACTTCTTCAATTGGCTTTCTACAGGACAAGGCCTAGAGTCAGGAAGGCCTGAGTTCAAATATGGCCTTACACACTTACAAAGACCATGGGTGAATCACTTAAGTTTATTTGCCTCAGTTTCCTAACTTTTAAATTAGCTGGAGAAGAAAAAGCAAACCACACCAGTTTCTTTTCAAGAAAATGTCAAAAAGGATTCACAAAGACTGGGAATACAGCATATATGACTGGACAGCAGCACAATAGTAAAAGACTATATAATCTTGGGTTTGTTAAACACAAAGGTCCAAGATTTGAAAGTAAGAAGTCACCATTTGAGAAAAATTGCTGGAAAAACTGGAATGTAGTTTGGTAGAAACCATAGTTCCTAGTTTTTCCTTCTTAAAACATATAGCAAATTAGTTTAAATTTATTTGGAAATGAGTGATGTTATAAGTAAATAAGAGTGTATGGAAAAATGTACCTGTTAGATTTATGAATAAGGGAAGTACTTATGACAAAGCTCTCTGATACACACACACACACACACACACACACACACACACACACACAGCTTCAACAAATATTTGTAATGAACTCTTTTTCTCAAATCCATCTTGTAAAATTTCTAGTTTCCTTAAAAAAACAATTCAAGTGCCAACTTGTACATGAGACCTTTCTTGATTCCTCCAACAACTAGATACTTCTGGTATCACTTACCTTGCATTAATTTTGTATATACCTTTATATTTTAATATGTTATCTGCCTCATAGAATGTAAGCTCCTTAAGAGCAAGGGACTTGTAAAATTTTATTTTATTTTTATTTTTGTCCTGAGTAACTTCTATAGTGCCTTGGCACATAGAGAGAGTACTTGGTAAATGATTTTTGAATGAATAATGATTGACTCTCTCCATTCACAGTGGAAGTCATACAATAGGATATGTGAGAAAAATCATGAAAGTCTTTATTCTTAATATTTAGAAACATTTTTTTTACTTTAAGTAATTTGCCTAACTAAACAGTCTCATTTTTTCTCATCTAAAAAAAAGATGAAGTTCTGGGTTAAGATGGCAGCAGAGTAGAAGCAGCTTACTTAACCTCTCCTAACCCACACATACAGGACTCCTTAAGAAGACATAAAAACAAATCCAGACGAACAAAGAGACCCCACAACAGGGCGCAGCATTGAAGGTACATGGAATCGGGGCATTTCCAAGCTATAATGGGGTGAAACGACTCTCACTAAAATGCAAGCTGAGCAACCAACCTGCCTCCCCACACCATCTACAATGCCAAAGCCAGCACAAAAGACATAGAGCAAGTTTGGGGCACCCATTAAGTCACTGGCAGCTACCTGGGGTGACCAAGCCCTACTCCTGAAAGCAGCAAGACTTAAGACCCCAAGAGGCTAAAGAACGTGCGGACTTTGAACACAGACCCTGAGAGCAGGTGAGGTCGCAGCTGCAGACATGGATCCTGAGCACAGGTACTGACCTTGAGTGGGGACCCAGTGGAGAGGGGTGCCCAACTGTGGAAGCAGTGCTCTAAGACTGTTAAAGGAGCTGCAGGCAGAGGAACAAACAAGGGGACTACCAGGAGGCTTGACCCTGAGAACAACTAGACCTGTGACCTCAGGGGCCTAAAGAGCTCAGACAGACCCTGGGCTTGAGGATAAAACTGAGATGGCACTGGGCTAACAATGGCAAGCCAGAGACAAGAGCCCCAGAAGAGAAAGATCAAGAAGAAATCTTTAACTCTCAATAACTTTTACACAGAAAAAATCCAGACAGCAGAGCAAACAGCAGAGGAGAACAAACAATTCATCATATCCAAACCTTCTCCCCAAAATGAAAACCGGTCACAAGCTATTGAAGAGTTCAAGTCTGAGATCATGAGAAAGATGGTAGAGAACTGGCAAGAAAATAACAGTTTAAAAGGCAGAATTTTGCAATTAGGAAGTGAGGCTCAGAAATCAAATGAATTGATAAGCAAATTGAAGATCAGAAATGACCAGCTGGAAGCCTTGAAGAAACAAACAGACCAGAATCAAAAGGAAAACCAAAAGATTATAGCCGAAAACCAGTCTCTAAAGGCTAGAATTGGGCAATTAGAAAAAGATGCTCCCAAATCAAAAGAATTAATAAGCAACTTGGAGACCAAAATCAAACAGCTGGAAAACAGGATAGACCAAATCGAAAAGGAAAATCCAAAGAATATAGCAGAAAACCAGTCTCTAAAGACAAGAATTGGGCAAGTAGAAGCCAATGATCTCTCAAGACAACAAGAACAAATAAAGCAATGTCAAAAGACTGATAAAACAGAAGGAAACATGAAATATCTCACTGAGAAATTGACAGATCAAGAAAAAAAGGTCTAGAAGAGATAATCTGAGAATCATTGGTCTTCCTGAAAAAGCAGAAATTAATAGAAATTTGGACTCCATGCTAAAGGAAATTATTCAGCAAAATTGTCCTGAAGCTTTACAACAAGAGGGCAATATAGACATTGAAAGGATCTATAGATCACCTAAAACACTAGACCCTGAAAAGACAACTCCCAGGAATATGATAGACCAATTCAAGAGCTTCCAAGTAAAAGAAAAAAATTTACAAGAAGCCAGAAAGAGACAATTGAGATATCAAGGAGCACCAAACAGGATCACACAGGATCTGGTAGCCTCCACACTACAAGACCACAAGGCTTGGAATATGATATTCAGAAAGGCAAGAGAACTTGGTCTACAACCAAGGATCACCTACCCATCAAAACTGACTATATACTTCCAGGGGAAAGTATGGGCATTCATCAAGATAGAAGATTTCCAAGTATTTGCACAGAAAAGACAAGGACTAAATGGAAAATTCTATATCCAACCACAAAAACCAAGAGAAACATGAAAAGGTAAATAAAAAACAGAGGGGAAAGAAAATTCTTATTTTTAAAGTTGCCTCTTTAAGAGCTTCAATAAGACCTAATTATTTGTATTCTTATGTGGAGAAATGTTTTGTGTAATTCTCTGTAATGAACTTTATTTACTATTATAGTATCCACTATTACAGTAATTAGAAGAATTATTCACAAGGAGAGGTTGGAGTAGTAAATGGTATAAGATGATAAGGGGGTAGGTGGGAAAGAGGGGGGTGAATAGTAGAGAACACCAAGAGAAACTTGAATGAATAAGAAAAATAGGATATTCTATTACACAGAAAGAGGGCATGGGAAGGGGAGGGGATGAATACTATTATAAGACAGAGAAGAAGAAAGCATTAAGAGGTAATATGTAAACCTTACTCTCGGTGGAATTAACCCTGAGAGTGAAGGGTAGCTATATCCATTAAGATATAGAACTCTATCTAACCCTACTGAGAAAGTCAGAAGGGATAAACCAAGGGGAGCAGAGGAGTGGGGAGGTCAAAAAAGGGAGGGAAGGAGAAGGGAGAGGGAATTCATTTGGCCTTAAAAATAAAAAGAAGGGAATAACAAGGGAGGGGGTAGAAAGGGTAGTAAATCAAGGGAGGGGACAAGGGTTACTGGTTTAAAACAAATCACTGGTTTAAAAGGAAATAGTCTAAGAAAAAGGGGTAGAACTAAGAGAGGATACCAAAATGTTGGGGAATACACAACTGATAATTATAACTCTGAATGTGAATTGGATGGTTGGTTATACTAAATTATAAAGCTTTTGCACAAACAAAAACAATGCATCCAAAATCAGAAGGGAAACAACAAATTGGGGAAAAAATCTTTATGACAAAAAACTCTGACAGGGGTCTAATTACTCAAATATACAAGGAGTTAAAGCAATTGTATAAAAAAATCAAGCCATTCCCCAATTGATAAATGGGCAAGGGACATGAATAAGCACTTTTCAGATAAAGAAATCAAAACTATCAATAAACACATGAGAAAGTGCTCTAAATCTCTAATAATCAGAGAAATGCAAATCAAAACAATGCTGAGGTATCACCTCACACTTAGCAGATTGGCTAAAATGAATATAGGGGAGAGTAATGAATGTTGGAGGGGATATGGCCAAATTTGGACATTAATGCATTGCTGGTGGAGTTGTGAACTGATCCAATCATTCTGGATGGAAATTTGGATCAAAAAAAAATATTTCATGCCCTTTGATCCAGCCACACCATTGTTGGGTCTGTACCCCAAAGAGATCATAGATAAACAGCCTTGTACAAAAATATTTATAGCCACTATTTTTGTGGTAGCAAAAAATTGGAAAATGAGGGGATGCCCTTCTATTGTGGAATGGCTGAACAAACTGTGGTATATGCTGGTGATGGAATATTATTCTGCTAAAAGTAATAATAAACTGGAGGAATTCCATGTGAACTGGAAAGACCTCCAGGAATTGATGCAGAGTGAAAGGACCAGAGCCAAAAGAACATTGTACATAGAGACAGATAAACTGTGGTAAAATAGAATGTAATGGACTTCTGTACTAGCAGCAATGCAATTACCAGGACAATTCTGAGGGACTTATGGAAAAGAATCTTATCCACATTCAGAGGAAGAACTACAGGAGAGGAAACACAGAAGAAAAGCAACTGCTTGAACACATGTGTTGAGGTGGACATGATTGGGGATGTAGACCCAAAACTACCACACCAATGAAACTATCAACAATTTGGATATAAGTCTTGATAGATGATACATGTTAAAGCCAGGGGAAATGCGCACCAGTTATTGGGGGATTGGGGAGGTGGGGGGGGTTAAGGGGAAAGTAAGAACATGAATCATGTAACCATGATAACTTTACTAAAAAATAAAAATTATTTTAAAAAATAAAATAAAATATAGGTATTTAAGAAACAAAAAATTTTTAAAAAGATGAAATTGGCCTGGATAGGCTCAGAAGTATTATCCATTTTAAAATGTATGATAGAGGGGCAGCTGTGTAGCTCAGTGGATTGAGAGCCAGGCCTAGAGACAGGAGGTCCTAGGTTCAAATCTGGCCTCAGACACTTCCCAGCTCTGTGACCTTGGGCAAATCACTTGACCCCCATTGCCTACTTTTACCACTCTTCCACCAAGGAACTAATACACAGAAGTTAAGGGTTTAAAAATATAAAAAAAAAAAAAACAAAAACGTATGATAGAAAATTAATGTTTAAAATTCCATTAATTATAGACAACTTTATTATTATTTAATTTATAAATATTGAATTCTTTAACAGGAAATGATATTCTTGTACTGTATCAAATGCCTTCTCAACCTTACTCATATATACATATAGACACTTAAGGACTAAACACAAGCTTAAAGACTATGTTAAATTTTCATATTCACCATTGGTAAGAACTCACCATGGTTTTCAAGTTGGAGAAAAAGGGTGGTATATATGAAATGAAAAATACATGAGAAGGAAGCCTAATCAAATATACTTATAGTCACTTGGGTAGCAAGTTATTAAATGTGTGAGGCAAAATTTAAACCTAGTTGTTGCTCTCTTTACATCTAGCATGTTTTTATTATAAGATACCATCTTTCTAATAATGGATAGGTTAGTAGCTTAATGAAGTAAAAATCTCAAAATAAAGTATTTAGAAGGGAAAAAATAAAAAAAATTGGTTTACCTGAGTATGTTGGTAAGAAAATAGGGAGGAAAAAGATTGAATATGCAAGAGAGAAAGAGGGGGCATTTACTAAAATATGGTTTTAGGGAAAGTTAAAGGAATACCATTACAGATAAATATTTAACCAATAAAAATACAAGAGGGAAAGGAGGGAGAAGATTTTAAAAAGAGCAGAAAGGAGTTAAGGGAATTCCTAGGGGATGACCATACTGTTTTTGACACTTGTATAAACAGTGAGACTGATAGCAATGAGATATCAAAATAGTATTTCTCACTTAGGTAGAAGGCCTCACTGTATCTACTGCAGGTATAGAGAGGAGGAATATGACTGGGTGCTCAAGAAGACATTACTCCTACTCTGACAAATACAAGTAGGATACAGTACAATGGAACTTGAAAGAGTTGCCTTAGAAACAGACTGACAGAGGAGCATTTCCTTTCCTTTGGCCCCCTCTTTAAAAAGTTTGCCCATCACTGACTTGAATTCACACCCTACTTAGTGCTAGGTGTGAAGCCATCAAGATACTTGGAAAGCTCCCCTTTTTTCCTAACTCAGATGGTCAGAAACTTGTGAATTCTTTTAAGAGTTCAGACTCTCAGAAACTGTCAACCCTTTCAATGAGTATTCACCCCTCCAGAAGGTGTGAACTGGTTCCCACAAAACTGCTCCCTGGGACGGGTTAGACTATTTGGAAGCTGTGATGGGCTTCTGTGAAGAGGGGAGGAGACAAGAAATCACTATAAAAGGCCCTGAATTTCTGAGGCTGGGGAATGGACTCCAAGAAGAAGAGCTAACTCTAAGAAGAAAGTTGGGTTCAAGGAGAAGGTTGGCTCAAAGAAGAAAATCGGCCTCAGGCGTCACCTTGAGCCCCAGTCATTGTCTTGACCTGCCTCTTGGAGGGAACTTGGGTGAGTGAATAGCTGGTCTTCCCTTCCTGTCTTCTGGAGAGAGTTTAATTCTGGTTGAAGGTTAATACGGCCTGGCTGAGCCAAACACTTGAACAATATTTAGTTAGATAGGTTAATGTCTTTTGTATTCTTCTGCTTTCCTCTTTCCTCTGCTTTCACTCTTTCCACCTCTTTTGTAAATAAAATATTTATATTTTTCATATATTTAGGAAAACCATTAATTTTAACACTTACCTTTGTTACAAACAAGAACTCCAAAGACAGACTGATGCAGGAGATAATGTTTGGTGGAAAACAGTGTAATGACTCACCTTAATACTTCTCAGTGTGAGAATGAGTGTGATTGGGCAAACTGTTATGAAACTTTAAACACTTGGGAAAATGGAGCACATTTTGCATTTTTTTTTAATTTTATATATTTTTCTTCCTTTATTCTTTGAGTGACAAATTGAATTCTGGAATTGAAAAGCCAACCAATGGTCAAAGTCAGACATTCTTTTTGCCTAAGACAGTTTAGGAGATTAGAAAGAGAAATCCATGACATAGGGTTAGAGGCTGATTTGGAGCTGATGTGGATGAAACAACAGTGGTAGGACTAGGTTATGGTGACAGAGACAGCAATTGCTTCAGGAGTTTTCAAACTGAGATAATAAGATGATCTGGTAACCATTCAAAAAGAATTTACTATGTAACATTCTATAAGCACTAGACACAGGACCAGATACTGTTTGGTAACTCCATTGCCTATAATGTCTTCTGGGCAATAGTTCAAGGATAGAGAAAAGCACATTGGGTCGAGGGAGTAGGGTCCTGAAGAGCAATATTGATTGTGATCACAAGAGGACAGGGACCTTTCCTGCATAATGAATAGAATTCAGACGAGAAGAGCAGTGATCACACCTCTCCTAATATCCTACTACCTTAGAAGCAACAAAAACTTCCACACCCCTAGAAGCTTTTAGAGGACAAGTACCCAAACTATAACCCTCATGCCATAGGTGAGCCACCCTCCACCCCACGCCTTATACCAGATAAGTGAGGGAGGAAGCACTCCCATTGGGCTTTGTGTATTCACCTGAGTACATGTTGTTTTCTCTATAACAGAAATATGAAATTAATATGAGGTAATTTCTATGGGTTTGGGAACATAGTGGCAATTTTTATGATCAGAAGGCACCACTAGTTGGTACCTCTTGAGTAGAACCCTGAAGGAAGCTAGCTTTTAATTAAGTAGAAATACAGGAAGGGCATTCCAAGCATGGAGAGCATACTTTACAAAATGGGAAATGAAAATTAATATATGGGTAAGAAAAAGGATTGCAATTTTCCTAAATAGTAAGATATATGATATGGAATAATAACATACCATGAGCCAGTAGATATTTATTAAGTGCCCAATATGTGCCAGTGATTGTGATAAGCACTAGGGATACAAAAAGAGGTAAGCTGCTGTCCTCAAGGAGACCACAATCAATTAGGGGGAAAAGCAAGCAAATATGTACCAGCCCCTCCCCTCCCTCTATGTGTTTATGATGACTACAAAATAATTAAAAGATGGGAAAAATAGAATTTAGAGGGAGTTAAGAAATGCTGTCAGTGATGGGCCTTAAATGCCAAAAGAGGAGTTGTATTTTTCCTAACCCCAAGAGAAGGTTCTAGAGATTTTTTGTTTTGTTGTTGACAGAACCTAAAAAAATCATTGTCTGATATTTGTAATACATGTTCTCTCCCTCCCTCCCTCAAAAAGCAGGTAATATGATGTAGTTTATACATATGTTATCATATAATACGTATTTCCATGTTCATTATGTTGTGAAGCAACACATATTACTTACACGAGAAAAATTTATGGAGGGAATAAAGTGAAAAATCATATGTTTTTCAATCTGTCAAATCTTTCTATGGCAGTAGATATTCTTTTTCATCATAGGACCTGTGGAGTTATCCTTGATCCTTGATTTATTGATAATTAAGTCATTGTACACTATTCTTATTATTCTATACAGTGTTCTCCTGGTTGTGCTCACTTCATTTTGCATCACTTTTTACACCTTTCCAGGTTTTTTGTGATTATCTTGTTTGTTATTTCTTATGGCACTATGGCCACTAGAGCTTTTTGGTGATTGGAGTGACATGCTTTAGTGATACAAATTTGGCAGCTGTTTAGAAAATGTATTGGAGAATGAAAAGACTTGGGGCAAGGAGACCTTTTAAGGAGGCTATTAAAATACTTCAGGTGAGAGGTAATAGACAAATTTGGAATAATGTGATTTGAGAGAAGTAAAATGTGAGAGTAGCTGTATAGGTTGAAATATTAAGATTCGGCAAATGGCTGGCTTTAAGGAGGTAGGGACAGAGAAGCATTGAGTGTAACAGGTTGAAACAATGTGCTGTATTCTATAGGGTAATTAAGAGAAATGTTCAAGTCTTGCCTCTGATATATACTGTCTGAATAAATACTTAATCTCTCAGTTTCCTAGGAAATTTAGAGACTATAGGTTGGGCAAGTTACCTATCTGTATTTGGGGCAGAGATTACACACTGGTAACTGCTTAGACCTATGAAAACATAGTGAACCCTGTGCACAAAGACACACACAAACACAAAGACAGACAACCTGTAAATTACTCCTATTCATTCACATTTTGTGGCACCTATAATATTCTAGGCATTTTATAGAAAATGTACTATCTATACATTGAGCTCTATAAGTATATAGGTTTAAATTCATGATTTTAATTTTCCATTATTCACTATTTAGATTCGAATATGTCAGACTTCTGAAATCCAGTATAAAATAATCACTAGTATTATACTAAATAAAATGATTGGAAACTTTATCTACCTTTACCACTCAGAAGTCTTTGTAGAATCCTGACATGGAATGGATTCTGATTTCTATTGAGTGATACATCTAAGCAGAAAAACAATAAACAAGGAAATTTTCAAAATTCAATACTGGTCATTAAATTTAAAAGTAAAATGGGCAAAAGCATAAAAAGTGCACTTTATTTAAGTAATCAATTTAAGACATTCACTTGATGTTCAAAGCAATGGAATTTACCATAATGTATTATTTTGATATTAATATCAATGTTCTATGTAGTTCCAAAAAAATCTGATTAATTTAGCAAGGCCTAAATATGAAATTAAAGGAAAGTGTTACAAATAAAAGGTTAGGGTGACACCTGTGAGTTTACTTTACATATTTTTTGCAATTAAATAATATTTGTGGCCCCAGAGAAAAGGAGAAGTTTGAGGCTATTAAGGTAGCATAAAATATGTCTCCCTGCAAATTTAACATCTTTACACCGTTGGATCTTGACCTTTCATGATCTGAATCTTAGAGAACTGGCCAAACAAAGTAGAACTTATCATAAATGCAATAAAAATGAATACCCAAGTGCAGAGGTTATCTGGCTAGCAGAACAGCTTGTATAAAGGGTGGCTTCTTTGTGCATTCTAGATTACCCTCTTTTTGATGTATTTTTTGTGGAATTTTGTTTATCTGAGCCTATTTTAATTTTGAAATAATGAAGCTAAATATGTTTTACATGCCATTGAGATGCCAGTATAGATAATTGATATGTGATATTTGCACACACACATATACATATATAAATTTATGCATAAAAAATAAAATTACCCAAAGTTTACATTTCTTTATCAGTACTTATTTAGTTCCATCACAAAAGACATAATCTCTTGAAAAATAAATTGGTTTCAATATATTTCAGAGTGGAATGATCCAAAAACACAAACTGAAGACAAATATTCATAGGATCATGAGATCATAAATCTAGAAAAGCAACCCCAGAAGCCAGC
This sequence comes from Gracilinanus agilis, assembly GCF_016433145.1. Classification (NCBI taxonomy): domain Eukaryota; kingdom Metazoa; phylum Chordata; class Mammalia; order Didelphimorphia; family Didelphidae; genus Gracilinanus; species Gracilinanus agilis. The sequence continues at coordinate 367,393,277 of NC_058133.1, read as the reverse complement.
TAATCCTACATATTTATTCTACAGATGAGGAAACTAGAGACCAGGGAGGATAAGTCACTTGAGTCATAAATCTGGAGTTTTAAGGGATATCAAGTCATTAAATCTTACTCTTTAATTTTGCAGATGAGGCCCAGAAATTAACTTATTAAGTTATCCAATGAACAAATGTAGTAAATGTTAGTCATCATTTGAACATAAGTTCTTCAACTTCATATCCAATACTTTTTAAATTAGTCTTTCAAAACTGAACAATGCTACACAGTGTCTTCAGATTAGCACAGTGGATTGATACTGAGCCATTGGACTGTCCCTGATTCCAGAATGTTGAATGTATAAATTCATTCCTAGGTTCTGATTCATATTATGTCTTACTTGTCCTTTCCTGGTTTTTAGATCTTCCTTGACCCATTCTCTTCCTTTTCTGGGAATATTCTGAGATATTATGCAGTCTCATAAAAATTCTTGCCCTCTTTTAATTGGCCTGTGTCCTCACAACTGCCCTAGGGCAATATATCTATGCCTTCACTCATGGTATATTTCAACTACTAACTTATCAGTACGAACGTTAACAAATAGATAAATGTAAATTGCTAAATGATTGACAGAGACCTCACTGCTATCAGTTCATTGTAAATTATAGAAATTATAAATAATCACAGAGACATATGATTTGGCTGAATATATCTACACTGAAAGTAGCTTACAATTATGACTCAATATCTAAAGAACTATATTGAATAGCCATTTGGCCGGCAGATTTAACTATTTGAAACATAGCCATGAAACAAAAAGAATGCAGAAAAAGCCTCTAAGCCACCCTAATAGATATCACAGAGTTTCTTCAAAAACTTCATTCATTTTTTTTTCCACAAGGACTGACAGACCAGCATCAGTGAGAGAACAAAGAGAAAAAAATTACAAAAAGTAGATCCAAGAACATAAGAAACACAAGAGTCTGGGTCCATGTAGCATCAGGCTTTTCATATAATCCCCAATTGCTCTTGAGGACCTTACTTTAGCATGCCACAATTAGTGATACTTATTGCAGAAATTCTGGGCCTTTGAGAACAATAGAACAAAGTTAAGTATAGTATTCTGTTTCATAGATATATGATGCAATTTTTCAAGATTTCCAGCATAAATATTTAAAATAAAATAAACCCAAATGCTTAAATAAATAAGCTTCAGATATCTAAGAAATCCCGTTACATGGAGCACCTCATGTTCAATGAAGTAGGAGAAAAGATGTGTTATTCTTTTTGAATGAGGATCTAAAGTTAAAAAACAAAAACAAACTCTCTTAAAAGATCACAGAATATTGAATGTAAAAATGGTTCCACCAGCATTACTTAAACCTAGGTACCAAATCACATTGTGTCTGACTCATTCTATGCATTTCCTTTATTGCCATAACACAACATACTACATAACACAAATTCACCAAAATAATTATCAGTTAATGAAGCTTAGCAACAAAAAACCAAAAGACCAGGATATGATCCCCCCCCCCCTCTCTCTCTCTCTCTCTCTGTCTCTCTCTCTCTCTCTCTTTTTTCCCTCCCCTCTCTCCTCTATATATGCATACATCTATAATTATATGTATGTATATAACATATACACATATGACTTGAAAAATAAATACTTACAACCTAATGAGAGAAATATTGCAGATATGCAATCCCTATTTTACTAATAAAGAAACTGAGGCTCAGAGAGATTAAGAAATTTGCCTATGATGACACAGCTAGAAAATATCATAGATAAGATTTAAACCCAAGCTTTCTTGAGTCTATATCTAGCATGCTATTCCATATACTATATGTGTCATTCAATAAATATCTGTCGCCTTTATATTGGTAGGTTTTTCCCTAAGGAAATCACCTTTTTTCCCTTTTCCTCCATTCCCTTAGTTTCTTTCAGCACTTTATTTTGCACCTTGATTTTGAATTTATCACATTTTATGAGCCCCTAAGTGGATTCCCCATTTATCATAATCAGTATAGTCGTATATTCAGAAGTTTATAATTAGGTTACTTGAGAAAATGATGAATGTTTTGAATGGAGAATGTCATGTACAAGTCAAGTCTTCAGGTTAACCAACATTTATTAAGCGTATCAGACAATATCCTCATGTGTGAGGATACAAAGAAAGACAAAAGACAATTCTTACTCTCAGTAAATTCATTCTAATGGCGGAGGGAACAAAAATGCAAAGAATTATATAGAAATAAGATATATACCAGATAAATTTTAAGATAATCAAAAGAGGAAAACTTTAAGAAGTATCAAACACTGTTAACTAAGACATTTAGCAGTTATGATCTGTAATAAGTAGCCATGGTAACAAAATCAGAGACCCTTGAAGTACTGTGTTTGAAATGTTAAAGAATCATCTGAGTTTTTGTTTTATTTGCCTACTAAGTTGCCCTACAATATGGTTGATGATGAGTAGAGGGTCTTAAGTAAACTTTGGCATCACCTGGAAGGGTTCTTTATCCAGAGCCAATGTTTCATATGATTAGGACAACTAGATAACTCAGTGGATAGAGAGCCAGGACTGGAGGCTGGAGGTCTTGGAATCAAATCTGACCTTAGACTTCCTAGCTGGGTGACCCTGGACAAGTTACTTAACTGAAATTGCATAGGCATTACAGCTCTTCTACCTTGGAATCAATATTTAGTATGGATTGTAAGAGAGAAGGTAATTTTTTTCATAATTATATGGTGGTAATTTTGAAACTTGGTAGAAATTAGAACAAATCACAACTTCAACAAACATTTGTTGAAGGGATAATACTTGAAGGTGCAGGTGGCAAGGGAGGGTAGGGATGGAATGATGAAAAAGACAATGAACCTGATCTCATGGTGTTCACCATTGATTGGAAAGGTGCAATAGAAAGATTAGACTTCATTGGAAAATGACTGTGAATTTGTACCTGTGATCATAAATATCTCCTTAAGGAAACACAAAATCTTCTATTCAGTCACTCTCATTGATTTTCTTTTACTTCTGTGCTATCTTTTGATAAATTGTTGAAGTCTAGGGTTAACAGAGGCACAGCTGAACTCTACTAGGTAATTTCAAAGGCACAGGTTAATTAAATGAGGGCAGTGTATTTTGGAGCTCACAGTAGGATATAATCTCTTTGAAAATTGTGACTTTTTTCAGTCATTGTAATCTCCTGGCATAGCACAGTGACTGGCATATAGTAGAAAATTGACAAATAGTTGTCAAGTCAAACTTAGTTGATGCAGGCTGGAAATATATTTTGCCATAATTTTGCATTTTACCATATATTAGGTGATTTGCCTTCCCTGTTTTGTTTCCATAACTATAAGTAAATGCAATCTTTCATATCTGTACTAAAGACTAATTTATTAATTTTAGCTAATATATCCAGGAAGTCACATTATAAATAGCACACATATTAATACACTCAAAATTTCCTGGTATAACTTATCCATATTGTAATTACATGTTGATATGTGTTCCAATTGAAAGAATTTTGGAGCCAGAAAGGATCTGAGAGATTATCTAATTTAAACTACCCATTATACAGATGAAGAAACTAAGGCCTAGTTTGACAAAGTCAATTGCCCAAGGTTGAAGAGTTAATAAGTCATGGAGCCCAGGGTTTTGTCTTTCAAATCCACTTAGATAAATACAACATTAAATCATATTAGAGGTAACTAACCAATTTCTATAGACAATAGATATTTATTTCATAATAAAAAGTGAACTTTTTTCCATTTCCCATTTGCACCCTAAACACATAGGTTCCTTTAGTGTAATCAACATTCTAACCCAGTGGTTCCTAAACTTTTTTGGCCTACCACCCACTTTCTAGAAAAAAATATTACTTAGCCCCCTAGAAATTAATTTTTAAAATTTTAATAGCAAATAATAGGAAAGAGAAATGCATCTGTGGCCAACACCTCCCCCATGGATCGCTGCAGCACCCACCAGGAGGTAGTAGCGCCCACTTTGGGAATCACTGTTCTAACCTAATGGACCAGGGAGGAGGATCCTGAAGAAAGGGGAAGAACAAGTACCTGGAAAGCACCCACAATGAAAAATGAATACAACTATAAGAATTAAAAATTTAGGTTTTATGTTAAATATGAAAGTTCTAAAGTAATATTATGGTCACCGATTTAAAAAATTAACTCTTAAGTCATGAGTCTTTTAGCCACTCTTAACAATTTAGTTTAATAGAGATATAGTAAAAGAGAGAAATGTAGGAAGGAAGTAGAAAGTATTACCTAGCTATATATCCTATAATTTCTGTCCAAAGAGGTCAAGCTGTAATGGAGGATTACCAGGGATGTTAACTTTTATTATATGTGGGTTCTCAATGGGTGAGAGAGACAGGAATGACAGATGACAGGACCAAAACAAGGTAGGGAGACCAGGTTTTACTACCAAGGAGGTGACTGCTACTGAGGTGGCAGTTGGGCCCAACTGCCACCCTGCAGTATCAAGACTAGGCCTATGGAAGCCAGCAAGTAAAGGCAAGGTTTATAACAGTTTAATTGGGGAAAACAATAATAAAGGATGGGAATAAGGGATTCTACACTTACAAGCTAAGGGCAAACCACAGGGTCAAGGGAGGGACTTATCTACACTAATCTAAGACCTAAGCCAGGCAGGGCCCAGAGAATAACAGGACTGGAGTGGGAATCCTCACAGTAGAGTCCAGAGATGTTTTTCAGGATGCTAGAAACCAACTCATCCAGAACTGATGGTCCAAAGCAGCCCAGCAGGGAGAGGAAGTCTGCAAGCTGTCCACCAGATCACAGATCACTCCCTACTCACTGCTGTTGTACAGGATAGATGTCCTCTGCTTCCAACCTTCACCATACTCCAGGATACCAGGGAATCAGGGTACAACTCCACTGGCTCTGTGGTCTCCCAGGGAATCAGTTACTACTTGTCCCAACCACCATGGAGTCCTTCTCAGAGAGTCAGAGCCACTCCCTGCTTCCCCTTTCCATCTTGGAATTCTCCAGCCCTTCCTGCTAGGTCTGATATTAATACTAAGCTAATAACTAACAATCTACCTCACAACAAAGCTAACCTACCAGCAAGGGCTCTCAAGTCCCAATCTCCATGTGGAGTCACAGTAATCTCTTCAGCCAGGAGTCCTGGTGGTATCTTCAGCAAGGGTTCTACCAATGCAGTCTCCTCCAGAAAAGGAAGATCTCTGCAGAACCAAAGGAAGGTCAGCTACTCACCCAGCAAGCCAAAACAGGATACAAGGAAAGAGCTTCCTCCTTCAGTCTAGCTCACGGATGCAGTCTCCAAAGAGGAACTCTAAAGTAGAAGTTCAAAGGAGAAATTCCTTGGACAGGAAGTTCAGGATTTTTTATAGTCCTTTTTCCACGTCCCTTCCTGTCCCTTCCCCACTTTATGGGAATCAATTACAGACTTTCAATTTACCTAGCACTGCCCAGGGGGGTGGCAGCAGCCTTTGGAGGTGTGAGCTTACTCTAGTAGGTGACTCCAGAATTCTCTTACTTATTGTGAAACAAAGGTGCTTTGAGTTCTTGATTGTTTAGCTACAATAGGCAATGGGAGAGTTAATTCTAGCTTCATAAAACAACAAAATCACAAAGGCAAGCTAACATCTTAAGATCTATAGGTACTTAGCATTGAAACAATACTTCTATGTTTATGAAAATCTATAATTATGGAAACAGCTAGCCAATCAACTACCTTCCAGGCACCCACTTCACCATAGCATACTTTTTCTTGGATAACAATTTCTTTTGTCACTTGCTTTTGTCTACCTTTACTATTATGCTGAAGAATACAGATTGTCTATGTTACTTTCATTTTCTTTTTTTGGTCTTCTGAAAGGAGCTTAAGCATGAATTGTATTTTGTAGGTGGAATAGAGCGAGTGAGGGGAATGATGATACTGTTAATTACCAAGGCTAAGTTACAAGGTTGGCACAAGCTGCTGCAGAAGGAGTGACATGAAGCCAATTCTGTATATTATGGAGTTATAGAAAGAATCTCAAAGTCCTCTCCTTGAATTCTTTTGGACCACCAAAACCAGTTTGGTTGTGGATCCCAGTTTATTTTGTCAATTAGATTGGGTCATCTACCAATGAAAACTGTAACTTCTCTTTGTCTTTCATGGACAATGTTCTCCTGCTGTGAAAAGAAGTTAGTGATGACAAAACTTTGAATTTAGTTAGCTTGGTCCTAGTATTGAAGACACAATTTATCACTAACTCTAATCTTTTCCTTGTTGGGAAGGCTTAATCTTCTCAATGCCTAGCTTGAAAATCTCAAGGTCACTTCATTGTCACAAGGAGATGTTGGAGTTGTTGTTTTTAAAAAAGCCCAAATGACATCACAGTATAATATCTTAATTTGTGCATTAATTGGACATAAATGAGGCAAAGTCACACACAATCATCAATCTCATTCTCTCTTCGAGAGTCATCAAAGTCCAGTGGCAAGACAAAATCAGAATGACTAGGGATAGCCTGGGGATGCAGTATATGACCTTGGCATCTTCAATGTCCGACCATACTATAAACATTTCAAAGCACCTACTTCGGCCACCTTCATAGCCAAAGGAACAAATTGTTCTCATTTTTCCATTCTACTGGACAGGAAAAAGGTGAGTTCAGGACTTCATGGAACGAATACGTGATAATAAAATGGAATTGCTTTAATCCTTCACTCTCTGTGAGTTCATTGATATAGATGATGCCTTTTTTCTCTATACTGAGGCAGATTCCCAACCTCCTGTGATTTACTATGAGGTTTTTTTAGAAATGTTATGCCTGTATAATTTGATTCTTTCATGGAATAGCCAAGTAACATTGTAGATATTGTGTTCAAAAAAACTGAAGTTTGAATCTTGCCTCAGACACATACTAGGTTACCACTGGCAAATTACTTATCCTCAGTTTCATTATCTATAAAATGAAGATAATAACAGCATTTACTTTATAGGACTGTTGTGAGGATAAAATGAAAATATATACAAATCTATATCTATATATACATATGCGTATGTATATAGCCTTGAAAATCTTCACACACTATATGAATGTTAGGGGTTATAATTTATAATTTTTATCATTGCTCTCCAGTCAACCCACTGATGAATTTCATATCAAACTTAGAATTCACATTACAGGCATTCAATGAGCATCAAAGTGCCCACAATGAATCAAACACTGTGATAAATGCCTATGATACAAAGAAAAAGTGATTCTGCCTTTTTCCTTGAGATACTTTCTATTAGGAAGACAACAATGTAAATAAGTAAAGACAAAAAAATTTCAAAAAAATATATAAGGTACAATCAGGGGGGCAGTGAGGAAAGTACAAGTAACTGGTTGTAGCAGGACTATTTCATTTAAAATGTGGTACTTGAGTTGAGTTTTGAAGAAAATTTAATTCTAATTGGAGGTAGAGAAAAAGGGCATTCCAGACACCAGGGAAAGTCATTGCAGAGGTACAGAAATGGGAGATGGAGTATAATATATGAGTAAAAGGAAGAACACTAGTTTGGCTGAATCCACAGAATGCGACAAGTGAAGAAATATACATTAAAATAGATAAGAGGCAAGGTTTTGGTTTGCTTTAAAAGCCAAATAGAGAAGCTTACATTTGGTCTTAGAGTCAATAGGAATAAATGAATTTCATTGATTAAGGGAATAATGTGGTCAGAAGCAGGACTTGGGAAAATCAATTAAATGTTTGTGTTTAGAAGGTAATAAGAGTAGAGAAGTGTTTTGAGTGACTTGAGTCAGGGAGATTGATGACGAAATTATTACAATAGTCCAAGAAGTGATGAGGGCCTAAACTATGATAGTGGCTATATGAACTGAGGAAAGATGATATATCTAAGAAAATATGTAGAAGGAGCAGCAAGGTGGCTCAGTGGATGGAGAGCCAGGTCCAGAGATAGGAGGTCTTGGGTTCAATTCTGACCTCAGATATTTCCTGGCTGTATGACCAGGGCAAGTCACTTAATCCCTGTTGCTTAACCTTTACCACACTTCTGCTTTAGAACCTATAGAGTATTGACAAGGTAAGGTTTTTTTTTTAAATGTAGAAGTAGAAACAACAACATTTGGCAACTGATTGGCTATATTAGGGCAGGAAGAGTATGCATTCAAGGCTAGTGTTCAGTCTTAGTAATGTCATCCTCCTTTAAAAACACAACATAGCTAAAAATAGCAAAAACAGTTGTCTTATGCAGTGTATAACCAGTCTCTTAAGAGAATTCCAAAAGAGGATTTGGGAGAATATTCTGAATAGCAGTTAAGTGGTACAGTGAATAAGGTGCATTCCTGGAGTCAGGGAGAGTTCTTCCTCAGTTCAAATTGTCCTAAGACGCTTACTAGCTCTGTGATCCTGGGCAAATAATTTAATTGTGTTTGCCTCAGTTTTCTCATCTATAAAATGATCTAGAGAAGAAAATAGTGAACTACTCAAATATCTTTGCCAGGAAAACAACAAATGGGGTCATGAAGAGTTAGATATGACTGATAAGGATTGAACAACGTGTATGACTTCCCAAGATAACATTTTGTCCATTCTGATGTATACATTTCAGTATATTTTATTGTTTTATATTTAAACCTCATATTTGAACTATTTCTTTTCCAATCCTAGAGATTTAGAATTGGATGACCATCCTTTATTTTAAAGCGAGAAAGGCTGAGACAGGGGAATGAAGTAACATGGTCAAGGATGTATGGAGAGCTCAACAGGAGAATGAGAAAAACAACATACTCTAATGATTCCCATTCTAATAATTTTTTTAAATTATATTAACCTACCTCGTGACAAAGATTAACTTCAAAGTGCATTTTATATTTGCCATTCATCTAATGACTTGGGACACTGTATTTCTAGATATTTTTTATTCCTCTCTCCCATCCTCCTTTCCTCTCTATTTCCCTTCCTCCCTTTCTTCCCTCTAAATCCCTCCCTCCCTCCCTCCTTCTTTTCTTTCCTTTTTCCCTCCCTCCTTTCCTTCCTTCCCTCCTTCCTTCCTTCCTTTCCTTCTTCCATTTCTTTTGAGGTTTGTTTGGTCCATCTTAAGAAGTCTGCTCCTTCTTTCCCTCTTCCCATTCTGATGCTCCCCATAGTACTACAGAGTGAAAAGAAAGAAACTTGGTAGTTCTTGTTCTTATCACAGAGAAGTAGCACTATTTGGATGAGGTTGTTTGTTAGGTCTCCTGTAGTAGATTTCAAACATTTGATGGCAGAAACTTCCCCTGTAGCCTGGACATCTAGAAGTATTAGATACATACTGTCACTTAGTAAACACTTGTTAAATTGAAACAGATGCTTGTCCGTTTGTAACTCTAATAGTCAACTTGACATTTTAGCTTTTGCCCAGGTAAATTTTTTGTCACTTCTTTTTGTAATAACCAGTAATTTGCAATAAGCTTGTAAGATTTGCTATTCCAGCTTCTAAGTGCTGAGATATCAAGGAAATACTATTTGGAAAACAGCCTTCCCATCTCTAGAATATGTTCTGTGCAGACAGCTATGAAAAACCTAGGATATTAGATTTCTGAACACAGAGACAAACCTATCTATTGCCTGAGCAACTTGAAGGGTCTGTGAGCTTGAATATAAATGAATTCTCAGCTAGTTCCAAAGATTGTTTTTCCCCTCCTCCTCAAAAAATATTATCTTGGGAGGTTTTTTGTATTACTAACATCTATTTTTAGGACTATACATCCTCTCAGAAATATACAACTTACTATAAGCCACAGAATCCAGTGCAAGAGACACCTTTCTCTGGTATGAGAGTAAAGTTATGTTTTGTTCATTATAGAATATGAACAACTCTAAGTCTGGATTTGTTTTTTTTTATTACTTTGCTTTTCAACACTAATGGATAAAAATACAAATTTTTTTTATCACAAATAACACTTCATTACTGAGTTTAATGATGAAATATTATTCTTATGCAAATATTGCTTAAGAAAAAGAAAGTTATATACCGTTAATGGTGTCTATATGTCTTCCTTGAAGGTACTTTTAAAAAATAAAATGAATAATAATCATACTTGTATGTACCTAAAAGAGAGCCAGTATGGTTTTCTTATTAAGAAACCCCACTATTTCTTTATCGTCACTTTGTTGTGATTTTACTTATTTGACATAATGTTTTAAGCCAGTCAAGCAAGTAATGAAATCCTTTTTCATCTCATAATAATTTTGCATGAAGTCTCAGTGAGTAAAGTAAGACCTTCACTGAAGGTTAAATGAAATGCATAAAAGCATGTATTTTTTCTATAGGAGTTTTGACTAAGGAAACTTTTGTACATTTTCTTGCTAAATTAGGCAAAAAGAAAATTTTGAAAATGTTTGAGGGAGTTTGTTTTCCTTGATTTCACTATCTTGTGATATTTTTTAGACAAGATGATAAAATTTATCTATTTTGCTGATTAAAAATAAAGTATACTTACTCTTTGTCAAGGTACATAATTGAGAAGACAACAGAAATGCCTTTATCAGGTAATGGTCTATCTTTAGGTATAAAATAAAATATGATTCTTGCCTCTATAATTATATTTGGTTTAGAATTTTTCTGATCTCCATTTTATTTTTTATTCTTCTTTTAAATTAATGTATTTAGAATATTTTTCCATAGTTACATGATTCATTATTTTTCCCACAGCTCTTCCTTTCCCACTCCTGGACCTGACAAGCAATTCCATTGTGTTATACATGTATTATTGTTCAAAACCTATTTCCATATTGTTCATTTTTGCAATAGAATGATCTTTTAATACCCAAAACTCTAATCATATCCCCTTTGAACTATGTGATCAATCATGTGTTGTTCTTCTGCATTTCTACTCTGACAATCCTTTCTCTAGAAGTGGATAGTGTTCTTTCTCATAAGTTCCTCCGCATTGTCCTGCATCGTTGCATTGCTACTAGTGGAAAAGTCTGATATCTATACTGTTGATCTTCCACAAGATCACTCATGTTTCTATGCAGCTATGGCAAGTGTTTCCTTGTTTGGAATGCACTACATCTTTTCTATTTCTTCAATTTCTACTTTAGCTTTGTCTGGTATCATGATTACTACTTCTGCTTTTTGTTACTTTAGATGACAAATCATAAATTCTGCTCCAATATTTTACCTTTAATCTGTGTGTGTCACCAAATCTCAAATGTCTTTCTTGTAAACAACATATACTAGGATTCTGGTTTTTAATCCACTCTGCTATCTGCTTCCATTTTATAAGTGAGTTTATTCCATTCACATTCAGCATTATGATTACTAACTAATTGTGTGATGCTCTCCATCATATTATCCCTTTTAGATCCTGCTCTATTCCCTTTCTCTGTTCCTCTTCCCCAGTATTTTGCTTTTTGTCACCCCCACAAATTTCCCCTCCCTCCAATGACCTTCCTCTTCCTTTGTCTTATTCCCCTTCTACTTCTCTGTAGGTTTAAGATAGAATTCTATATCCCACTGAGTATACTTGCTTTTCCCTCTCTGAGACAGTTACAATTAGAGTTTTAAGCACTACCTGTTACCACTCTTATCCTCCCCTCTCTATAATGACTTTTCATGCATCTTTGTATTATATAATTTACTACATTCCATCTCTTCATTCTCTTTTCTTTCTTTTACCCCTTGATTTATATCATACATACATGTCATTTCGTGTCATTACATTTACATATATAGCTTATCATCTTATATTATCATATACATTATATCATCATAATCAGCTTACTCCTTTCCCCTTTCAGGGTAAATTCCTTCTATCTTCTCTATTACTAGGAGTAATTTTTGAGAATTATAGATATTCTATTTCCATGTAGATATCTAAACATTTTGATCTTGATGAGTCCCTTAAATTTTCTCTCTTTTATTTACCTTTTTGGTCTACTCTTGTGTCTCATGTTTGGACTTCAAAATTTTTTGTTTAGGTCTGACTTATTCCTCAGGAATGCTGGGAAATCTATCTTATTGAATGTCCATTTTTTTCCACTGAAAGAATATATGCAGTTTTGATAGATAGGTGACTCTGGGTTGTAAACCCAAATCTTTTGCCTTCCTGAATATCATATTCCATACCTTTTGATCCTTCAGTGGAGAAGCCACTAGGTCCTGTGTGATCCTGACTGTAACTCTAGGGTATTTGAATTGTTTTTTTGGCTCCTTGAAGATTTTTCTCTTTAGCTTGGTGGCACTTGAATTTAGCTATTACATTCCTGGAAGTTGTCATTTGAGGATTACTTTCTGGAAGTGATCTGTGAATTCTTTCAATTTCAATTTTGTTTTCTTGTTCGAGGATCTCTGGGCAATTTTCTTTAATAATTTCTTGTAGTATGAAGTCCAAGGTTTTTTCTTCATCATGACTTTTAAGTAGTCTAATAATTCTCAAATTATTGCTCCTATATCTTTGTTCTAATAAGTTGTTTTTTCAACAAGATATTTCATATTTTCCCTCTGTTTTTTTTCATTCCTTTGATTAGGCTTTATGATTTCTTGGTTTCTCATGACCTGATTTTCCTCTGTCAGTTTTTGATTCTGCTTTTTCAATTGGCCCATTTCTTCTTTGATCACTTTCATTTCTCCTTGCATCACTTTATTTCACTTTCCCATTTTTTCTCTGCCTCTTTTAATTGGCTTTTGAAGTCTTTTTTGAGTTCATCCAGAATCTGTGTCCAGTCAATATTTTTCTTTTATACTTAGCATATGTTTGTTTTGATTTCACTGTCCCCTTCAGTTTCTGTACCTTGTTCTTTGTCTTCATAAAAATTCATTAGAGTTAAGTGCGTTTTTTTTTGTTGTTTGCTCATTTTTCCTATCTATTTATAGATAGCCCCTGTTTTCTGGAGAGTTGGGGGTATTCTCTTAAACTTCAGTCCTTTCTTGATGCTATTCACAGCTTTTTTTCCTGGGTTTATGAGTTTTAGTTCTTGGAGGATCATGTGAAGGTCTGAGGGCTGAGAGCTCTGAGAACCCCATCCCCTTGCTAATTCAATTGATCCTTGAGATCCTGATAGCACATAGACTTGCCTTAAGCTTGGTTGTAAACTTTTGGTCTTACTTTGACCTTGATCAGGTCATGAACTACTTAAATTGTAGACTTGGGCTTAGGTGTAAGTTTTTGGTTTCACTGTGTCTTTTTTCTAATCAGGCACAGCTTTGATTGCCCTGTCTTAGAGCTGTGCCCTGAGCTTTAGGCAAAAAGATCTGGGACCACCCCTAATACTATGAGCCACCCCAAATTGTGAATTATGTCTTCATCCTAAGCCCAGACTGGGAATCCTGGTTTTATTCTGGGTTCACACGGATCAGCCCTTTTTAGCCTAGACTGCCTTGGCCTGGGACTCAGGACTTCTCCATAGGTTTGAAATTTTAAGGAGAATGATGTTGGGTTGGCTTGGACGACTATTTTCTCAGCCAGGATCTCAGGATCCAAATGTTGTCTTGGACTTAGGTTCCAGACTGGGAACAGCAGATGTGGGTTGAGGGTGTTGCTTGCTCTTGGTTTGCTCTTAACTCCTTGCCGTAATTTTGCTGATTATGCTGTCTTCTCATCCCAGTGTCCCAAATATTATCTATCTACTTTTTGGGCTTTTCTTTTCTTTTTTTCACTTTTTAAAAAACATTTATTAATATTCATTTTTAACATGGTTACATGATTCATGCTCCCACTTTCCCCTTCACCCCCAGCCCCCCAGCCCCAACACCCCGCACCCATGGCTGATGCATATTTCCACTGGTTTTAACATGTGTCATTGATCAAGACCTATTTCCAAATTACTGTTAGTTGCATTGGTGTGGTAGTATCTGGTCTACATCCCCAATCATGTCCACCTCAACCCATGCATTCAAGCAGTCGTTTTTCTTCTATGTTTCCTCTCCTGCAGTTCTTCCTCTGAATGTGGGTAGTGTTCTTTACCCTAAGATCCTCAGAACTCTTCTGTGTCATTGCATTACTGCTGGTACAGAAGTCCACCGCATTCAATTTTAACACAGTATATCAGTCTCTGTGTACAGTGTTCTTCTGGCTGTGCTCCTTTTGTTCTGCATCAATTCCTGGAGGTCTTTCCAGTTCACTTGGAATTCCTCCAGTTTATTATTCCTTTGAGCACAATAGTATTCCACCACCAGCATATACCACAATTTGGTCAGCCATTCTCCAATTGAAGGACATACCCTCCTTTTCCAGTTTTTTTGCCACCACAAAAAGCACAACTATAAATATTTTTGTACAAGTCTGTTTATCTATGATCTCTTTGGGGTAAAAACGCAACAATGGTATGGCTGGATCAAAGGGCAGGCATTCTTTTATAGCCCTTTGAGCATAGTTCCAAATTGCCAGCCAGAATGGTTAGATCAGTTCACAACTTGACCAGCAAAGCATTAATGTCCCAATTTTGCCACATCCCCTCCAGCATTCATTAATCTCCCCATCTTTCATTTTAGCCAATCTGCTAGATGTGAGGTGATACCTCAGAGTTGTTTTGATTTGCATTTCTCTAATTATTAGAGATTTAGAACACTCTCTCATGTGCTTATTGATACTTTTAATTTCTTTACCTGAAAATTGCCTATCCATGTCCCTTGCCCATTTGTCAATTGGGGAATGGCTAGATTTTTTATACAATTGATATAACTCCTTGTATATTGAGTAATTAGACCCCTGTCAGAGTTTTTGTTATAAAGATCTTTTCCCAATTTGTTGTTTCCCTTCTGATTTTGGCTACGTTGTTTTTGTTTGTACAAAAGGTTTTTAGTTTAATATAATCAAAACCATTTATTTTATATTTTGCAATTTTCTCTAACTCTTGCTTGGTTTTAAAATCTTTCCTTTCTCAGAGATCTGACAAGTATACTATTCTGTGTTCACTCAACTTATTTATAGTTTCCCTCTTTATATTCAAGTCTTTCACCCATTCTGAATTTATCTTGGTGTAGGGTATGAGATGTTGATCTAAACCTAATCTGTCCCATATTGTTTTCCAAATTTCCCAGCAGTTTTTGTCAAATAGTGGATTCATGTCCCAAAAGTTTGGCTCTTTGGGTTTATCATACCCTGTCTTGCTGATGTCATTTACCCCAAGACTATTCCACTGATCCTCCCTTCTGTCTCTCAGCCAGTACCATATTGTTTTGAGGACTGCTGCTTTATTGTATAGTTTAATATCTGGTACTGCAAGGCCCCCTTCCTTCACATTTTTTCATTATTTCCCTTGATATTCTTGATTTTTTGTTATTCCAAATGAACTTTGTTATAGTTTTTACTAATTCAGAAAAAAAAAGTTTTTTGGTAGTTTGATAGGTATGGTGCTAAACAGGTAAATTAATTTGGATAGAATGGTGACTTTTTTATGTTAGCTCACCCTACCCATGAGCAATCAATGGCTTTCCAATTGTTTAGATCTAGTTATATTTGTTTGGAAAGTGTTTTGTAGTTGTTTTCATATAATTGCTGTGTTTGTTTTGGTAGATAGATTCCTAAGTATTTTATATTGTCTAGGGTGATTTTAAATGGTGTTTCTCTTTCTACCTCTTGCTGCTCTAATGTGTTGGAAATATATAGAAATGCTGATGATTTATGTGCATTTATTTTGTGTCCTGCAACTTTGCTAAAGTTGTTGATTATTTCTACAAGCTTCTTAGTTGATTCTCTAGGATTTTTTAAGTAGACCATCATATCATCTGCAAAGATAGCTTAGTCTCCTCATTGCCTATTTTAGTACCTTCAATTTCTTTTTCTTCTCTAATTGCAACTGCTAGTGTTTCTAGTACTATGTTGAATAATAGAGGTGATAGTGGGCATCCTTGTTTCACTCCTGATCTTATTGGGAAGGCTTCTAATTTATCCCCATTGCATATGATGCTTGTTGATAGTTTTAGGTATATACTGTTTATTATTTTTAGGAAAGGTCATTTTATTCCTATACTTTTCAGTGTTTTCAATAGGAATGGATGCTGTATTTTGTCAAAGGCTTTTTCAGCATCTATTGAGATAATCATGTGATTTTTGTTTGTTAGACTGTTGATATGGTCAATTATGTGGATGGTTTTCCTAATGTTGAACCATCCTTGCATTCCTGGTATAAATCCCACCTGATCATGGTGGATGATCCTCTTGATTACTTGCTGGAGCCTCTTTCCTAATATTCTATTTAAAATTTTTGCATCTATGTTCATTAGGGAGATTGATCTGTAGTTTTCCTTCTCTGTTTTTGATCTACCTGGCTTTGGAATCAGTACTATATTTGTGTCATAAAAGGAGTTTGGTAGTACTCCTTCTTTGCTTATTATATCAAATAATTTGTATAGTATTGGGATTATTTGTTCTTTGAATGTCTGATAGAATTCACTTGTGAATCCATTAGGTCCTGGTGATATTTTCTTAGGGAGTTCTTTGATGACTTGTTCAAATTATTTTTATGATATTGGATTATTTAAGTCTTCTATTTCTTCTGCTGGTAATCTAGGCAATTTATATTTTTGTACATATTCATCCATATCATCTAGATTGCTATATTTATTGCCATATAATTGGGCAAAATAGTTTTTAATGATTGCCTTAATTTCCCCTTCATTAGAGGTGAGGTCACCCTTTTCATATTTGATACTATCAATTGGGTTTTCTTCTTTCCTTTTTTTAATTAGATTGACCAGTACTTTGTCTACTTTATCTGTTTTTTCAAAATACCAGCTTCTAGTCTTATTTATTAATTCAATAGTTCTTTTACTTTCAATTTTATTAATTTCTCCCTTGATTTTTAGAATTTCTAATTTAATTTTCATCTGGGTATTTTTAATTTGCTTGCATTCTAGTTTTTTAAGTTGCATGCCCAATTTATTAATCTCTGCCCTCCCTAATTTGTTAATATATGTACTCAAGAATATAAATTTCCCCCCTAAGTACTGCTTTGGCTGCATCCCACAGAGTTTGGTAGGATTTCTCTTCATTGTCATTCTCTTTAATGAAATTGTTGATTGTTTCTATGATTTCTTCTTTGACTAGATGGTTTTGGAGAATCATATTATTTATTTCCAATTAGTTTTTAATTTGCCTGTCCAGGTGCCCTTACTAATTATTATTTTTATTGCATTATGATCTGAGAAGTTTATATTCATTATTTCTGCTCTTTTCCATTTGTTTGCAATGTTTCTATGCTCTATTACATGGTCAATCTTTGTGAATGTACCATGTGCAGTTGAAAAGAAGGTGTAGTCCTTTTTGTCCCTATTTATTTTTCTCCACATATCAATTAAGTCTAATTTTTCTAGGACTTCATTCACCTCTCTTACCTCTTTCTTATTTATTATTTGATTTGATTTTTCTAGATCTGAAAGAGGAATATTTAGATCTCCCACTATTATGGTTTTACTATCTATTTCCTTCTTGAGCTCTGCCAGTTTCTCCTTTATGAATATGGATGCTATGCTACTCGGTGCCTACATATTGAGCACTGTTATTTCCTCATTGTCTATACTGCCTTTAATCAGGATGTAATGAACTTCCCTGTCTTTTTAAGTCATATCTATTTTTACTTTGGCTTTGTCAGAAATCATAATCACCACTCCTGCCTTCTTTTTCTCATTTGACGCCCAAAAGATTTTGTTCAAACCCTTTAACTTAAACTGGTGTATGTCCACCTACCTCATATGTGTTTCTTGTAGACAACATATGGTAGGGTTTGGGTTTTTAATCCGCTCTGCTATTTGCTTCTGTTTTATGAGCGAGTTCATCCCATTCACATTCAGAGTTATAATTATCAGTTGTGCATTCGCTGACATTTTGGTATTCTCTCCTAGTTCTACTTCTTGTTCTTACACTCTTTCCTTTTAAATCAGTGGTTTGCTTTAAGCTGGTAACCCTTATCCCCTCCCTTGATTAACTTCCCTTTCTACCCCCTCCCTTATTATTCCCCTCTTTTTATTTTTAAAGGCCTAATGAATTCCCTCCCCCTTCTTCTCCTCTCCCTTTTTTTGACCTCCCCACTCCTCTGCTCCCCTTGGTTTATCCCTTCTGACTTTCTCAGTAGAGTTAGATAGAGTTTTATATCCCAATGGATATAGCTACTCTTCCCTCTCAGGGTTAGTTACACTGAGAGTAAGGTTTAAATATTACCTCTTAATGCTCTCTTCCTCTCCTTCTTATAATAGTATTCATCCCCTCCCCTTCCCATGCCCTCTTTGTGTGTAATAGAATATCCTATTTTTCTTATTCATTCAAGTTTCTCTTGGTGTCCCCTACTATTCACCCCCCTTTCCCACCCCGCATATCATCTTAAACCATTTAGTATTCCAACCTCTCCCTTTGAATTATTCTTCTGATTACTATAACAGTGAATAGAGTTCATTACAGAGAATTATACATAGCATTTCCCCACATAGGAATACATATAATTAGATCTTATTGGAGCCCTTAAAGAGGCAAATTTAAAATATATGAGTTTTCTTTCTTTCCTCTCTGTTTCTTATTTACCTTTTCATTTTCTCTTGATTTTTGTGGTTGAATATGGAAATTTCCATTTAGTCCTGGTCTTTTTTGTGCAAATACTTGGAAATCTTATATATATATATATATATATATAGTTATATATATAGTTATATATATAGTTATATATATAGTTATATATATATAGTTATATATATATATAGTTATATATAGTTATATATAGTTAGTTTGGATGGGTAGGTGATCCATGGTTGAAGACCTAGCTCTCTTGCTTTTCTGAATATCATATTCCCAGCCTTGTGGTCTTTTAGTGTGGAGGTTGCCAGATCCTGTGTGATCCTGATTGGTCCTCCTTTTATGTTACAAGAAACGATGCCTATCAGTAATATTTTCATTGTACTAATTGATAAACGGAGGGATTCAAAATAGGCTAAATTAGTCTAAGTAACTATTATGAGTAGTGAAAAAAGAGATTGGTCTGGTGTTAAAAACACGTGAGTTCAAATACAAACTGAGACAATTATAACTTTATGACCCTGGGAAAGATACTGTAGGTTTTAAAATTAATATTCAGTGCTTCCAAAGTATGATATTTATCCCGATTTATTAATATAAATTAGAGAGCTAGAGGAATGCAGGGAACTTTTCCCACTCACCCCAAAGAAGTTCACCCCACCAGCCCTGCTCACCACACCGTCCACGTGCAAGTAAGAGCAGGCATAGCACAGTCAACCCAAATTAAATACAGACCATGAAACCCACACACATATACACAAGGCAAAAAGAATTGTGGGTAATACCAAAAAGGAGTTTGGGTAATGTAGTTTCAGAGGTTCAAAATCTTCCAACTTTACAATAATTAACCTCTGCCTGTCTCAGCACACTAAAAAAATATGGGCATTATAATAGTACCTAACAGTGTTGTTGTGAAGATCAAAGGAGAATATTTATAAAGTATTTAGTATTTAGTATAGTACCTAAGATATAGTAAGTTCTCAAGAAGTACTTTTTTTCTCTTCTACTTACCTCCTAAAAGAGAGACACTTAAAATTAGTTTGAATCATTATTCACCTATTTGTTCTATATGACTAGACATATGAGATAAGATTTGGCATTTTCTGAGTATAAATGGGAAAATACATTCATTTAATTTTTAAATATCCTACTAAAGAGGAAATGCAGCATAATAGATAGAGAGAGACAGCCTTAGATCCAAAAAGCATTTAGTCCAAACACTACATATGAAAAATAAAGGATTGCAGACCAAGAGCAAATAATTTAACCAGTCAATTTAGATGAATTTCTAAGACTATGACTTCCAGAAAATTTATTGACCTCCACTGGTAGGAGTTTCCTCATCCGAGATTTCCTTATACTAATGAAATTATAAGAATTTTTCCTTTCTTATCCTTTTAAAAGTAATGCCTCCAAGTATTCTTTTTCTTATCTTTAAAATATTAGCCACTTCCATTTCATTATGTTTATAGGAAAGTAGATTCACCTCCTCTTTGGAAGATTACATTTTTTTTTCTTGAAGTGCTCTACATTTTCTCCTCATAGGGGAGAAAAATATATTAGTAAGAATTCTTACTTCCATATCATACCAATATATGCAACATTTTTTCCCTTTTTCCATGAAAACTTTCTACCTACTCTTCCTCTTCAACGTGTTTATGTAAAGAGTATCCTCTCCTCTCCTGATGAAGTGTACCCCTTGTTAAACCACAGTTACCTTCTTTCTTTTAAATACAAGGAGAGAACTTAGGAAGAGATGATCATATCAAATACTAAAAAAATGAGGAATTAGGTGAAATATGGATGATAATTTTTCATAAATAGTTACTTTTCAAAGGAAAAATAAATGGAAAGGTAAAGATCACTATATGATTATCTTCAAGGGATTCCATTATTTATATTATGATACAATTTTTGAAAAGAAAATTGGAAAATAAATGGACAAAATTTGAAAGAGGTGATTGTTAGGAGAATTATGAATAAAATAGATTGCTAATGAATAAAAGAATCTAATCTACTCAGAAAACAATGAACTAATATTAAGATTAGGGGATAAAAATGTCTAACATGGATTAAGAAAATGACTAGGGGAATCTCTTCTGTACAGTTGATAGAGCACCATGTCTGCAGTCAGGAAGGCTTATCTTCCTGAGTTGAAATGTAGCCTCAGAAATGTAGACTCAGGGCAAGCCACTTCAGCTAATTTACCTCAGTTTCTTAATATTCAAAATGAATGAGAGAAGGAAATAGCAGTCTAATCCACCATCTTTGCCAAAATAAAACAAAACAAAACAAATGTGGTCACGAAGAGTCAGACATGATTGAAATGACTGAAAAACAAAAGATAATGGCTGAATAGCCATTCCAGTCACCTCAACATAATTGGGTATGCACTATAAAAAAGAACACATCAACAACAATAATAACAGGAAGATGAGAATGAAAAAATTAAATCCTCACAACAATTCCACAGAAAAAGTAAACAAAGAGAAAAAATCTTATAATCTAATGAAAAAAGGTTCTATAATGGAATAATCCAGTTAAATGTCTTCACAAAGACATGATAATAGAGATGGAAAGGAAAATGGTTTTAAAAAATCAGCTTTCTAAATCTAGAAATGAGATTAGAAAATCTGTGATAGGCCCCATAATATTTTAGAAATTAAATGAAACATTTAAAAAAATAAAAATGGATGGAAATAGGAATTCATTTAGATTTTGACCAGAGAAATGCATGGCTTAGAACAAAGGAAAATAATTTTATTAAATCAATTGTTGCTGAAAAAGGGAATGATAGGGAAATATGCAAAACAAATGCAGTGGTACAACATGAAACATTAAATCAATGATAAAAATCAGAAAAAATTTGAGAATGATACAAAAAGTCAGACAAATTGAATCTAAAAATAGATGAAAATCACATAATTTTTGGTCTCCCTGAAGAATGTAATTAACTATGACATCTAAATAACATGGTTTAATCATTTTTGGTGAAAATGCCCTAGGAGTATTGGAAATAGATGACAAAGAGATCAAGAAAAGGAGAGAGAAAGAAAGGAAGATAAGGTTTAAATCACAAAGCAGTATAATTTAAAAGTTCCAGAGTTTCTACAAAGAATCTTGTAATTACCTTGGAGACGGACATTCAGATATGAAGCAGAAAATTCTAAAACATTTGAGAATATTCATCAAAAATTAAAAATGAAATATAAAGGATGGAATATGTACTTTTAAAAAGCAAAGGAAATTGGTTTGCCTACCAAAATTATATTCTGCAGAGTGGGATATAATCCATAAGTAAAACAAATGGATCTTCAGGAAGAATAAGAAATATGAATTATTCATATCAAAGGTTCATAGAATTGAACATGCCATTTTAAATGCAAATTTATATCAAACAAAATAAACATTAGGAAACATAAATAAGCACATAAAGCATTAAGAAACCAAGCTTACATTTCCAAACTCAGTGTTTACGTGTTGCAAGGAAGAAACAAGACCAATGACTTTTAGACATTTCTCCTTTTCTGAGGGTTATTTAGAGGATAAACATGGAACATATTATGGTAGAAGTATTAAAAAAGTAAGGAAAATATAAGGCGAGAGATCATTAAAACAAAGAAAAATCATCAAGCGAAGAAGAGGGCAGAATGAGGATTTTATCTTAGTTGGACTAAGCAATGGGGCCAAAGTTTTCATCCGAATTGAATGCATTTGCATAAAGTTTTACAAATCTAACCAAAATGATTAACTAAACTAAAAAAGGAAGAGAAAGTTTCACTTTTATCTACCAAATATGATATCTATAATAGAAGAAAAAGAAGAGCCATAAAGACACACAGATTCATAGGAGACAAAATTAAAGAGGAATTAATGCTAAAACCCTATTGTTTCAGATATTTATATAAAGTGAATAGTGAAGAATAGCATTACATTTGTTTATATATAAATATATGTGTGTGTATGTATAGTAATAACATAGAATCATAGATTAAAGGTAGAAAGTGCACTTTTATTTTGCAAATGGCGAAATTAAGGCCCATAAATATGTAGTAATTTCCCTAAGATGACTCAGGGTAATAAAAGGTAGAAATAGTGAAAGGGTAGCCTGGTCCTCTGTCAAATCTAGTGCTCTCTCCAATTTCAACACAATACATATGCATGAGAGAAAATTTAGTAGCCAAATAGGAAGTGTAGTGAACAAATGATTGAAGATCAGTAGAGTTATAACTCAAATGATACTATTTTCAGAGATAATTAAATACCACCTCACAAAAGAGTAAATAAATGCGGGTCTTTAGAAACAGATCACAAGTCTGGCATGAGGACTTGATATATTAGAGATAGAAAACCTCTTGAAATTCTCTTTCAGCATAAACTGTTAATTATTTATTTATTTGAATTAATGAGAATTTTATACTTCTAAAGGTGGGGGAACTAAAAAATAGAAAAGTTCATCTAGATCAAATTTTCATCAGTAAAGGAATTAAGAGCTTTTGTCACATGACGAATACAATAAAAGACTTTATCTTTTCTATGGTTACTATCAACTAATAACCTCCTAAACCACTACTGAGAAAAACATTTGCGTAATGTAAGAGAGGTGGTACAATGATAGCTGAATTTTCTGGATTTGAAAACAAGAATCCAAAATGGAAAAAAAAATGTTACAGCATGGAGAAAGATAAGAAAGTCCTCCAGAATACTTTCCCCACTTCCTCCATGCCTAGAGCAGAACACACAAAATATGAATTGTATGTACTTGGGAATCTCACCAAATAGTTCCCTCTTACTACAAAGATTTTGATAGTATACTACCTGTAGCCTGCTTCTCACCTAATTGCAACAAGAAGATACTCACTTTTCCCATTCTCTTCAGGAATGGAGAGAGATCAAAGGTGGATGAAGGGATTATACTTTCTGCATGAGATAGCTCTTATGTTAAAGAATTGATATTCAGAGACATTTTGAAAAACAGTCAACTTTCAAGAAGTAGTAGAAGGTAATTCAGCTAATTCAAAGAAGGAAAGTACATTAACCAAATGCTAAAATAAGCAGGGGACAAGTTTCCCCGGGTCTTAAGGAAAAGGAATTGAAATCATCAATGTAAAAAGAGAGGAGTTAAGCATAAGGCATTTGAATCATTTCTTCCACATGAAATAAAACAAGACAAAATGATAAGCATATATGATATGATTTGAAACACCACAAAAAAGTAATATAACAAAAACAAATAAAATCACAAAACCAGAAAATAAATAAATAAATCTATCTATGACATTTTTTTCCCTAAAGAACAAGAAAGGCAAGATTAAACTACAAGGTTAAAAAACCACCAGATCAGTGATAAATAGATGTGAACTAATTATTTTAAAGTATACAAAAGGAAAAAAATGGAAGCAGAATTTAAAGAAATAGTGAAATAATGGTGGTAGAACAGACATTAAACTTCATAGACTCAATCCCATAACAAGATTACAAATGGAGTAATTTTTTTTAAAGATTTTTTTTTATTTTAAACCCTTAACTTCTGTGTATTGACTTATAGGTGGAAGAGTGGTAAGGGTAGGCAATGGGGGTCAAGTGACTTGCCCAGGGTCACACAGCTGGGAAGTGTCTGAGGCCGGATTTGAACCTAGGACTTCCCGTCTCTAGGCATGGCTCTCAATCCACTGAGCTACCCAGCTGCCCCCTCAAATGGAGTAATTTTTGTAGTCCACATTTTTAGGATATGATGGCAAATATATGCAGATACAAGAGGTGAATGATAAAGCAGAAGATAAGATGTACCCATCAAGTCTATCAGTGAACAATAAAAGGCAAATATTTCATATTGTCACTTAAAAAGAGAAAGACTACAAGAGAATAGAAGAAGTGTTGGAAGGGAAAAGACTTATTTTCTTTTATAGATACCATCCTGTTTCTGAAAAAAGGGGATGCCCAAGCTCCTTAATAGAAGTGGAACCCAGAATGGTGGAAAAGTATATGAGATACAACAGCAGAGATGAGTTGAAATCACAAAGACAAAAAAGAATAATCATACAGAGGGCAGGGGGTAGAAATCAAATTACACTATTTGTCATTAGGACAATTTTATAATGGGCAATGCTTTTATCATCAATTTTTTCTCATTAATTGACACTTTAAAAAGTGATACCCAAAGGAAAACTAGGGATATGACACAAGGTATACAGATGCAAGAACACAGAACTCAGAAAGAAGACATATCAAACATTGTACTTCAGAAGTTTTAATTCAATGAGTATTACAAAGAGATTAAAGAAGGAGGAAATAAGTATATTGACAATCAATAAAAGAATTAAAGGTCAGAACAGAAATAAAGGAGGAATAATATGAATGAGGAAAATAAATTCTTAAAAATAGATATAGACTGTGTGACCCTGGGCAAGTCACTTGACCCCCATTGCCCACCCTTACCACTCTTACATCAAGGAGCCAATACACTGAAGTTAAGAGTTTTAAAAAAAATAGATATACAAAAGGAAGAGACTAAAAGATAAATAGTGGTCACTGTGATGAACTATATCAAAGAATATGAACTTCAAAGAACTCATACTTATTCTCAATCCTATCCCACCTTTTCCCACAAGCATTTTTATTTCTATTTTTCTCAATTACATGTAAATAAAAGGTTTAATGCCTTTTTAGGTCCAAATTTTCTCCCTCATTTCACCTTCTCTCTTCTTGAGAAGACAAACAACTTGATATAGATTATACATGTGTAGTCATATAAAATATTTCTACACTATGCCCAAAGGGCACTAAAAGACTGCCTGTCCTTTGATCCAGCCATACCACTTCTGGGTTTATACCTCAAAGAGATCATAAAGGAAAAGACTTGTATAAAAATATTCATAGCCATGCTCTTTGTGGTGGTAAAAAATTGGAAAACTAGGGTATGTCCTTGAATTGGGGAATGGCCGAACAAATTGTGGTATCTGTTTGTGATGGAATGCTATTGTGCTCAAAGGAAAAATGAACTGGAGAATTTTCATGTGAACTGGAATGACCTCTAGGAATTGATGCAGAGTGAAAGGAGCATAACCAGGAGAACCTTATACAAAGAGACTCATAGATATACTGTGGTATAATCAAATGCAATGGACTTCTCTACTAGCAGCAATGCAATGATCCAGGACAACTATGAGGGGCTTATGAGAAAGAGCACTATCCACATTGAGAAAAAGAACTGTGGGAGTAGAAACACAGAAGAAAAACAACTGCTTGATCACATGGGCTGATGGGGATATGACTAGGAATATAGACTCTAAATGATCACCTTAGTGCAAATATCAATAACAGGGAAATAGGTCTTGATCAATGACACATGTAAAACCCATTGGAATTGTGCATCGGCTATGGGAGGGGGTTGGGGGATGACAGGGAAAGAATGTAAATCCTGTAACCATGGAAAAATAAAAATTTCAAAAAAATATTTCTATGTTAGCTATGTTGCAAAAGAAAACAATCCAAAAAAAAGAAAAATAAAGTAAAAAACTGTTCTTCAATCATTCATAATCCATCAGTTATTTTTCTGGAGGCAGATAGCATTTTCATTATAAATCCTTTGAAATTTTTGTCTTAGATCACTATTTTGGTTAGAATAGCTGTCATTCCATTCACAGTTGATCATTCTGTTAAATGTTGATTCCATAATCCTCTGCATGAATTCAGACTTCTCAGATTTTTCTGCATGCATCCTGCTCACTATTTCTTATAGTAAAAGAGTGTTTGATCACAATAATATACCACAACTTTTTCAGGCATTCCCCAATAGATGGGCAGTCCCTCAATTTCCAAATTAAAAAAAAACCTAGTATAAATCTTTTTTACATATAGATGCTTTTCCTTTTTGTAAGATCCCTTTGAGATAAAGATCTAGTACTATTGCTGAGTTCAATGGCTCACACCCTTTTTTAAAAAATTTTTTTTAAACCCTTAACTTCTGTGTATTGGATCCTAGTGGTAAGGGTGGGCAATGGATCAAGTCAAGTGACTTGCCCTGGGTCACAGAGCTGGGAAGTGTCTGAGGCGGGATTTGAACCTAGGACCTCCTGTCTCTAGGCCTGACTCTCAATCCACTGAGCTACCCTACTGCCCCTGGCAAAAACTCTTTGACAGGCCTTTGGTAATAGTTCCAAACTGGTCATTTTACTCAAGAACAGTAACATCTGTTTACAGCTTACCAAAAGTGCATTAGTATACCTATTTTCCATAGCACCTCCAACATTTATAATTTTTCATTTTCTATCATATTAGGCAATATAATAAAGGTGAGATAGTATCTCAGAGTTGTTTTAATTTGCACTTATACTATTAATAGTGATTTAGAGCATTTTGTGGCTATAGTTTGATTTTTTCTTCTGAAAACTACTTGTTCATATAATTCGGAAATTACTTGTGTTCTTATAATTTTAATTCAGTTTTTTATATATTTGAGAAACAAATCCCTTATCAGAGAAACACTATAAATTTTCCAAGTTTCTTGCTTTTCCTCTAATCTTGCATACATTTCTTTTGTTTTACCAAAAGCTTTTTTTAAACATTTATTAATATTCATTTTTAACATGGTTACATGATTCATGCTCCTACTTTCCCCTTCACCCCCCTCAATCACCCACCCATGGCCGATGCACATTTCCACTAGTTTTGTCATGTGTCCTTGATCAAGACCTATTTCCAAATTGTTGATAGTTGCATTGGTGTGGTAGTTTCAAGTCCACACCCTCAATCATGTCCACCCCGACCCATGCATTCAAGCAGTTGTTTTTCTTATATGTTTCCTCTCCTGCAGTCCTTCCTCTGAATGTGAGCAGCGTTCTTTACCATAGAACCCTTAGAATTGTCCTGGGTCATTGTATTGCTGCTGGTACAGAGGTCCATTACATTCAATTTTACATAGTATATTAGTCTCTGTGTACAATGTTCTTCTGGCTTTGCTCCTTTTTAGCTCTGCATCAGTTCCTGGAGGTCTCTCCAGTTCACCTGGAACTCCTCCAGTTTATTATTCCTTTTAGCACAATAGTATTCCATCACCCGCAATACCACAGTTTGTTCAGCCATTCCCCAATTGAAGGACATACCCTCCTTTTCCAGTTTGTTGCCACCACAAGCAGCTCAGCTATAAATATTTTCGTACAAGTCTATTTATCTATGATCTCTTTGGGGTAAAAACCCAACAATGGTATGGCTGGATTTAAGGGCAGGCATTCTTTTATAGCCCTTTGAGCATGATTCCAAATTGCCAGCCAGAATGGCTAGATCAGTTCACAACTCCACCAGCAATGCATCAATGTCCCAATTTTGCCACATCCCCTCCAACATTCATTACTCTCCCCTTCTTTCATTTTAGCCAATCTGCTAGGTGTGAGGTGATACCTCAGAGTTGTTTTGATTTGCATATTCTGTATCATATGAAGTAAAGAAGCAGAATAGCAATCATGATCTCACACAAAGTTATAGCAAAAAGAGATCTCATTAAAAGAGATAAGGAAGGAAATTAACTCTTTCTAAAAAAGCCACCATAGACAATGAATGGATAGCAATTCTTGACACATATACACTAAATTGTGTACCTTCTATTTTTTAAAGGAGAAGTTATATGAGCTTTAGGAGGAAATAATATTATAGGGGATCTCAACTTCCACCTTTTATAATCAAACCAAAAAGTAAACATGAAAGAAGTGAATGAAGTGAATGAATTTTTAGAAAAGTTTGAGGTAACATGAGGCACTTACAGAAAAAATGACCATATATCAGTGCATAAAAACTTCATAATCAAATGCAAAAAAGCAGAAATATTAAATGCATCCTTTTCAAATAATAAAACAATAAAAATTATAATAAGATTTCATGGAAAGACAAACACAAATTAATTATAAACTAAATAATTTAATGCTAAAAAAGAGGTGGATAACAGGACAAATTTTAGAAAAAAATCTATAATTTCATTAAAGAGAATGACAATAAGGAGACAACATATCAAAATTTATGGGATACAACCAAAGCAGTACACAGGGGAAAATTTGTATACTGAATGCTTATGTCAACAAAATAGAGAAAAAGCATTGAGAAATTAGCAATATTAAAAATAAGAGAAACATTGAACTAATAGATAAGATGAGGATTTGTTTTTATTTTAAAAGTAACAAATAAAATATAACATTGGTTAATTATATTTCTAAAAAAGAAAGAAAACCAGGACTTCCATGTTAAGATGGCTGCAGAGTAGAAGCTAGACACCTCATGACCAACCATATATGATATATCACAAGGATAAAAAAAACAAATCCAGATGAATAAAGGGACCCCACAATAGAGTGCAACATTGAGGGTACATGGGATTTGGGCATTTCCTCATAATAAGGGGGTGAAATAGCTCCCACCAAAATGTGTTGATCAACCCTCCCCACCCCACCTACAGTGCCAGAATCAGAGTCAGAGCCAGTGCACCATTATTAGAGAAAGCATGGGGAAATCTCTGGGTTCTTGGCAGCTAACTGGGACCACCAGTTGCTTGACCCTGAGAACAGCTAGACTTGAGACCCTAGTAGACTAATGAGCTCAGACCTTGGGTGCAGGAATAGAGTTGAGGGGGGCGGCAGACAGTAGAAGCCTCACTGAGACTCATAAGTAACCTCAGGTAAAAACAACTTGAATAGGAATATAATTGCCAAATTCAAGAGCTTCCAAGCAAAAGAAAAAATCTTACAAGAAGCCAGAAAGAAACAATTCAAATATCAAGGAGCACCAATCAGGATCACACAGGATCTGGCAGCCTGCACACAAAAAGACCTCAAGGCCTGGAATATGATATTCAGAAAGGCAAGAGAATTGGGTCTACAACCAAGGATCACCTACCCATCAAAACTGACTATATACTTCCAGGGGAAAGTATGGGCATTGAACAAAATAGAAGATTTCCAAGTATTTGTAAAGAAGAGACCAGAACTTATTGGAATGTTTGATGTCCAACCACAAAAATCAAGAGAAATATGAAAAGGTACATAAGAAAGAGAAGTGAATGAAAAAAAATCCTATTTTTTAAAATTTGCCTCTTTAAGGGCTTCAAAAAGATCAAAATATTTGTATTCCTATATGGAGAAATGTTATGTGCAATTCTCAAAAACTGTATTCACTATTATAGTAATTAATAGAATTATTCATAGGGAGAAGTTGGAGTACGAAATGGTCTATGATGATATGGGGTGGGGGGAAAGTGTGTGGGGAGAATAGAAGATGGCACCAAGAAAAACTTGAAGGTATAAAAAAATAGGATAATCTATAACACACAAAGAGGTACATGGGAAAGGGAGGTGATGAATACTATTATAAGAAGGAGAGGGAGTTAATAGGAAATATAGTGATAATAGAAAATACTTAAACCTTACTCTCAGTAGAATCATTTCTGAGAAGGAAGAGCAGCTAGATCCATTGGAATATCGAATTCTATCTTACTTATGGGGAAAGTCAGAAGGAAAAAATAAATGAGGGTAGTGGGGCAGGGAGTTCAAAAAGAGATGGAAATAGAAGGGGGAGGGAATTTAACAGGCCTTAAAAATAATGAGAGGGGAACAAAAAGGGAGGGGGCAGAAAGGAAAGTAAGCTAAAGGAGGGGATAAGGAGGACTGATTAAAAGGAAACCACTGGTTTAAAAAGAAATAGAGAAAAAAGAAAGGGCAGAACTAGGAAAGAGTATCAAAATGTTGGGGAATACACAGCTGACAATCATATCTCTGAATGAGAATGGGATGAACTTGCCCATGAAATGGAAGCAAATAGCAGAGTACATAAAAAACAAAACCTTACCATATTTGGCTACAAGAAAGACACATGAGACAGGTGAACATACACAGGGTAAAGGTCAAAGGCTGGAACAGATTCTATTGGGCTTCAACTGAGAAAAAGAAGGCATCAGTTGCATTTATGATATCTAACAAAGCACAAGTAAAATATATCTGATTAAAAAAGATAGGGAAGGTAATTACATCCTGAGAAATATCAGTACTCAACATGTATGCACCAAATGGTATAGCATCCAAAATATCTAAAGGAGAAACTGGCAGAGCTCAAAGAGGAAATAGATAGTAAAACTATACTAGTGGGAGACATGAACCTTCATATATCAGATCTAGATAAATAAAAAAAATAAGAAAGAGGTAAGTGAGGTGAATGAAATCCTAGAAAAATTAGAGTTAATAGATATGTGGAGAAAAATAAATAGGGACAAAAAGGAATATACTTTCTTTTCTTCAGCACATTTTACATTCTCAAAGATTGACCATGTACTAGGGCATGGAAACATGGCAAGCAAATGCAGAAGGGCAGAAATAATAAATGCAACCTTTTCAGATCATAATGCAACAAAAATAATAATTAGTAAGGGTACATTGATAGGCAAATCAAACATTAATTGAAAATTAAAAATATGATTCTCCAAAATCAGTTAAAGAACAAATCACAGAAACAATTAATAATTTCATCTAAGAGAATGACAGTGATGAGACATCCTACCAAAATTTGTGGGATGAAGCCAAAGCAGTACTCAGGGGGAAATTTATATCCTTGCGTGCATATATTAACAAATATTAACAAAAACAAAACAAGCTAAAATAATTAAAATGAAAATTCTATCTAAATTAATTTACTTTTTCAGCACCACACCAATCAATCTACCAAATAATTAATTTATAGAACTAGAAAACATAATAATAAAATTCGTCTGGAAAAACAAAAGGTCAAGAATATCAGGGTAATTAATGGAAAGAATATGAAGGAAAATGATCTAGCAGTACTTGATATCAAACTGTACTATGAAGCAGTAATCATCAAAACAGTCTGAAATTGACTAAGAAATAGAATGGTGAATCAATGGAATTGATTATATACATGATACAGAGGGGTAAATGACCTTAGCAAGTTTGTGTTTGATTAACACAAAGACCCCAGCTTTGGGAATAAGAACTCACTATTTAACAACAAAAGTGTTGGTAAAACTGGAAAACAGTAAGGCAGAAACTAGGTATAGACCAATATCTCACATCCTAGTCTAAGATAAAGTCAAAAGGGATTTATGATTTTGATATAAAGAATGATAGGGGAACATAGAATATTTGAACTAGAAGGTCTATGGAAAAGAGAAGAAGTTGTAACCAAACAAGAGCTAGAGAGCACTATAATCAATAATTTTGATTATATTAAATTAAAAAGGGTTTCTACAAACACAAGCAATGTAACCAATATTAAAAGGGAAGCAACAAACTAAGGAACACTTTTATACCAAATTTTTCTATCAAAGGTCAAATTTCTCAAATTTATAGAGAACTACGTGAAATTTATAAAATACATGTCATTCTCTAATTGACAAATGGTCAACATATATGAACAAGCAATTTTCAGATGAAGAAAACAAATCTATCCATAATCACATGAAAACATTCTCAATCACTCTCGATGAGAAAAATTCAAGTTAAAATACCTCTAAGGTACTACCTCATACCTTTCAGATTGGCCAGTATGGCAGAAAAGTGATCAATATTGAAGGGCATATGGCAAAATTAGGACACTAATGCATTGTTGGTGGAGCTGTGAACAGATCCAACCATTCTGGAGGGCAATTAGGAACTATGTCCAAAAATGTGTAAAACTGTACATACCCTTTGATCCTAAAATACCACTAATGGATCTGTATACCAAAGAGATCATAAAAATAGGAGAAAAGACTTACTAGCACAAAAATATTTACAGCAGCTCTTTTTGAGAGGCAAAGAATTAGAAATTGAGGGGGTGTTCATTAATTGGGGAAAAGCTGAACAAATTGTTATATATGTTGGTGATGGAATACTATTGTGCTACAAGAAATGATAAGCAGAATGATCTCAGTAAAAAATGGAAAGGTCTACCTGAATGGATGCAGAATGAAATAAGTAGAAGCAGAACATTATACACAGTAACACTGATATGGTACGTTGATCAACTGTGAAATACTTAGCTACCTCAGCAATACAATGAAGTAGGACATTTCCAAAGGACATGACAAAAATGCTATTCTTTATTCATATAACAAAAATGCTACATGCAAAGAAAGAACAGCTGGAGCCAGATGCAGATCAAAACATACTCTCATATTAGATTGTTTAAGATTTTTTGGGGGTTGGGCGTCTAGCACATGAGAAAGGATGATAAAAGATTTTGGAAGAGTTGCAGAAAGAGGGGCAGCATAATAATGCATGGTTAATATATAGTTGTGAATCTAAACATCTGAGAAAGGAATTTGAATTATGTTTGAAAGCAATTTAAATGCTCATAATTACTCATAGATGTAATTTGCTAAGTAGATACCACAAAGAAGTCTAATATAGAATAATTTTTGTATATACCAAAATATTTAAAGCAGTATTAATTTTTCATGACAGAAGAATTTGGAAACCAAGTATATGCCCATTGGCTGGGGAATGACTAAGAAATTATAGTATTTGAATTTAATGAAACATTACTTTAGCATAAGGAATAATGACTAAAGAATTCAGAGATTGAAAGGCATACATAAACTAAATAAAAGAAAAGCAGAACTAACAAACAAAACAAAAATAATAACAAGCACAATGTAAACAGAAATAATAAACAAAAACAATAAAAATAAAACCATGCAAACAAATTTATCTAGGAAAACAAAAAATTTAGCTTTTTTCACCCATCATTTCCTATGTGAGATCTATGATTGAGATTCTCTATGTCACAGACCTTGTGTTAGTTAATTTGGCTAAAATGATTTTTTTCCTCATTTCCTTTTTGTTTAAAAGAAATTCTTATTAGGAATGCCTCTCCAGGGGAAGGAGAAGAAAGATATATACAGTAACAATTGTCATGACAAACATTGCACATCAATAAAAATAAAATAAAACTTTTAAATGATATAGTATGGTCCAAGCAAAGGACCCATACATTTATGCAGATTTTTGTTAAAAACAAACCAAACAAAGCAAAATAAACACTTTGTCCCATAAAACTTCCAAAATGCTTTTTGCCAAAAGCAATCAAATCTTGTCCTCAGCACTTCTTTACTTTCTCAGTTCTCAGAGTCTGTTTAATTCAATCAGTGCATCTGCTAACAAGGAAATTATGATAGGTTGAACTGCCTATATTTTGGTAACTTCCACTTCATTCCATGGCCATGAATAGTACAAAATCAGAGGATACAAACTACAGTTCTTTTGAATCCTTCTTCCTCCTACTTTGAGAAATATGTTTCTTTCCTTTTCTTCCTAACAATGAAACTAAGAACCACGTACTAGCTAACAGATTATTAAAAGATTTCAGATGGTTCATATCATATGCCTTTTTTGGGTGCTAAACTATTGCACTAAGAATGACAGTATGTGTGTAGAGTATATTTTAACTTCAAATGAAATGTTAAATATGTGTTTATCCTTACGCTAATAGAGCTGTCACTTAAAATACATATGGAAGGTAACAGTCGAATTTTACTTTTATCAAGAGAGAGATTTCCAGAGCACCATCTGCTTAGTAATACTACCTAACAAAATTAAGATTGCCATTTTCTTAGGCAATTATCAAATGATGTTACTCCATGGGATAGCAACACTTTTTCACATTCCATGTTCCTTCAGAAAACAGAGGAACAATTTTATGTAATGGAGAAACAGCCATACAATTGGCTTGTGATTTTCCTATTCAAATCAACACTTTCCTTCCAAAAAAGAAGGCATCAAATTCCATTCTGTATTACGTTGACTACATTAGGGCATGGTTGGTTACTCACCTATACAAAGCTATAAGTTTATTCCAGATGAAACAAACTAGAGGTAGGATTTTTCAAGATTTATTAAGGCTGCACAATAGTTAGGAGTTGTTTTCCTTTGAGATTATCACAGGCATTAGGCAATGAAGAAATTAGATCACAGGATTTAAAAATTAAAACCCAGAATGAAAAAATACCTCAAATTAAAAACAAGGAGCTTTGTTGATTATTCTTCTTAAACGATTCTGTGAAAACAAGAGGATCGAGGTTACCCTGTAACAAAAATCAGACAAAAATAGAAGCAAATGGAAACTTCCATAACAGAAAAATATGCCATCAAATATGTCTTAAACATCCAACTGCCTCACTTCTGAGTGTTTTTTGCAATACTCATCTTATTTGAAAAAAAAAGTTACTATGACAGAAGGAGATGAAATCTCATACTATAGAGAGTGTCAAGAAATCTTGCAAATGGCCCTTCAGGAACATCTATATTTGTTTATCAGTTGTATGCTGGGACAAAGGCCAAAACCAAAAAGTTAATACATAACATATTATTTACTATGAGGGGAACACTGAATTGGCTAGAAGCATTTTAAAAAGGGGAAACTAGACAAGTGACATTAAAAAAAGACCATTTCTACATTTGTAGACTTTATTTTGTCATTTGTATGTCTCTGATATACTTTTTCACATGTGAAATAAAGTTAAAAGAAAACATGTCTCAGCAGCTTCAAAATGTTTAGATTATTTTAAGCCAGGAAATTTTGAATTATGAATAACAAACTTAGATTTCTTTTTTACCTGCTTCTATCCCTTATCCCCAAACTAAAGTTGTTGTTCTGAGGAAAGTCAAAATTATTTTATAATAATTATATAATAATATAAAGACAAAATTATTTTTAGAAAGAAATTGTGTCCTCCTCAGTATTTTCTCTCCTGGTTGGCAGCAATCATAATATACTCTGTGTGTGTGTGTGTGTGTGTGTGTGTGTGTGTGTGTGTGTGTGTGTGTGTATTTGGTCTTGACACTTCTTGGTTTTCCTTCCATTTTGTTTAGAACTGGAAGTAATTGTCAGGTTGAATAGATATAATACATTACAGCTTCATACATTCTAAAAATGAATTCAGAGGGAGCCCTAGCATGCAGAATCAAATAGTGATTTCATGGTAGATTTCAAAAGAATAGAGCAAGAATTTCCAGTGAGGATGGGATGGTTAGTTCATCTTGAGATGTTAAAATCACTTTCAGAATCACAGCCTCTAAAACAGATTGTAATCTCAGAAGTCCTTCAGCTTTGTCTGACTTTGCATTGTCATTCCTGGAACTCTAGTTCTGTATGTAAATGGTCTCTGAATATTTTATTGTTAATGATTTTATCCCTGAAAACTAGGATCCTAAAGATCACTTTTTCTTTTCTCTGCCCCCACCAATAGCATCAAGTTACCTTCATTCTGGGAATTATTTTGCCAACATAATACTCAAGAATCTCTAAGTGCTCTGATCAACATAAATGAGAGGCACTTTATAAATTCAAAGTATTTTCATATCCTGTTACAGTATCAAGGTAATGTGGACTACTTAGTAAATAAAATCCACAGTCATTTTTGTGCATAGTTACTAAGGAGTATTTACACCTACACAGCTTTTCAATGGGTTATTTTACTTCCCTTTTCAATATGAGATAATTATGTAGAAGTTTATTCTGATTATATTTCCAGATGCTCTCAAGAGGAAAGGGCCAAAGCCATAAAACTGTTGGCAACAAAGGCAAACAGTTCATAAAATTGTGACCACCATTGGTGGGATTTAAAAAATGAGAAGTTTGGAATATTCCATATCACCTGCATTCCTTTAGAATATAGTATAGAAAGAAGTGTGATTAGCTCAGCAGATTCTCATATAGCAATTTTAAAATAATGCGTGGTATTCGATGGAAGTAGATGATTCAAATTTGAGCAGAAAAGAAAAACAAGAACCGAATAAAATTTTCAAGTGGTTTCTAAAATGGGGCAACTGAAGCACAAGAAATATTTTCTTAAAATCTAAGAAGAGGGAAAACTTGAGAAATATAGCAATGTTTATAATAATGCCAAGTGAATTGTTGGCAAGGCTCAGAGAAAAAGAAGGGATGAAAATTCTCAAAGGGGACTCAAAGGAGTATTAAATGTGGATTAGGTTTGCATTAACATGAGGAAACAACCACTCAAGCTTGCAAAAATGGCTATTGCTTCTTTACTATTTCTAATAATTATGTAATCCAGAATCGGGTAGTGGCTTCTTTGCATTATACATATCATATACTCTACTGCTTCTTTTTATTATGACCTAAAATGTAAAAACATGCAAGGGAGACTGTTCATTAAATTTTTTTTTCATAAAGGACTCTGAAAGATTCTTTTGACATTTAAAATGTTCTTTCATTTTTTTTCCTGTAATGTTCTTTAAAAATGTAAAAGATCTGGATACTAATGAAGAAAAGAGAGCATTCTATCAGTGCAGTTCTTGAAAAAGCAGTGAAAACTATATCCAAAGCAATATAGTGTATAAAACAAGTACTTTAAAAAAGAAATCAAAGTAAGCTCTTATAGAAAATTCTCTATATTTTCAAAGGCATTGTCTTAGTTTTTTCATGTGTGGGTAATTTTTTGCAACTCTTCTGGCACAGGTAGCTGATTGTGATTCCAATACTAGGGATATGAAAGTAATTCACTCCTCTGAACCATTAGGTATAGGAAGAATGAAAGACCTCAGCTATTTTACTATATTCTCAAGAAGACTTTCGCTAAAGATATCTGATATGTGGCATTCCCATTCTGTTATATAATTCACTGTTACCAAGAAAATCATGTTGCTGTTCTCAATCAACTCTGGGCCAAGTCACAGATAACCCTTTCTCCTCAAAAGAAATTCTGAGAAATACTCCTAAGATTATGACATATCTTGAGAAAACCTAGCAGATGTAAGTAGTTTCAAAAATTTCTAGAGATGAAATTATGTAGGAGCTTCCTGCAATTCAACTTGCCTCCTTGAAAATTTGGGTCCAGAGAGGACCAATGCCAGAAGTTCTAAGATAGAGGGGAAAGTCTTATATTGTGACAAGCTTGAGTGGTAAAAGCTCTCACTCATTCTTTTTATTATTTTTATTTCATTAAATATTTTCCTTTAAATTTCCTTTAAATTTTAACATTCATTTTTAAAACTTTGAGGTCAAAATTATATCTTTCCTTTGCCTTCATTTTCTCAAGAAGGTAAGCAATTTGACATCAATATACATGTAAAGTCATCTAAAACAGATTTCCATATTATCTATATTCAAATGAAAACATTGAAAAGAAAAAAAGTTTCAATCTGTACTTGGAGTTCATTGGTTCTCTCTCTAGAAGTGGATAGTATTTTTCATTATTGGTCCTTTGGAATTTTCTTGGAACATTTTCTTGATAAGAGTAAGTCTTTCAGAGTTTATCATCCTTACAATATTGTTGTCACTGTGTACAGTGTTTTCTAGATTCTGTAAATTTTACTTTGAATGTGTTCATATAAGTCTTCCCAGGTTTTTCTGAAACCATCCTGTTCAAAATGTTATAATACAATAGAATTGATCAAATCTCTCAAAATAATATACCACAACTTGTTTAGTCACTCATTAATTGAATTACATTTTTTCACTTTCAATTCCTTGCTACTATAAATTATCATAAATAATTTTGTACATATAATTATTTCCCCCTCTTCTTTGATTTTTTTTAAAAAATCTAGACCTACTAGTGATATTTCCTGTTCATATCCTTCTATTATGTATCAGATGAGGCATGACTCATATTTTTATAAATGTGTCTAAATTCTGTGCATATTGGAGAAATATCTTTAAAATGAGCTGGAGAAGGAAATGGTAAACCACTGTAGTACCTTTCCCAAGAAAGCATTAAATGAGATCACAAAGAGTTGGAATCAACTAAAACAACCAAACAGCAATAATAGCAAAAACAAATTGTGTTACCTAATCTTTTCTACTAATACACTACTCTATTACTTAGCTAATAAACAACTATTCTCATAGTTCTGGCTTTGTAATAAAAAGTAAAATTTAATACTTCTAGGTTGCCTTTCTTCATTTTTTTATGTATTCCCTCTATATTCTTTATCTTTTGTACTTAATTTTGTTATATTTTTCTACCTCTATAAAATAATTCTTTGTCAGTTTAATTTTTATGGTGCTAAATAAATAAATTGACTTAGGTAAAATTATAATTTTATTATATCAGTTTGTCATATTCATAAATAATTAATATTCCTCCAATTGTTTAGAGCTGAATTTGTTTGAAAAGTGGTTTGTAATTGCATTCATCAAGTCCCTGGGTTTGTCTTGTCAGAGAGACTTCGAAGAATTTTATATTTTGTGCAATTATTCTCTTGCTGCTGGATTTTGCTGGTAATAAAAATAAACATGATAGCTTACATGGGTTTATTTTACATTCTGCAAATTTGTTGAAGTTGTAAATGATTTCACTGTTTTGTAGTTGATTTTCTAGGATTCTTTAAATATAGTATCACATCATCTTCAAGACTGACAGTTTTATTTCCTTACTGCCTATTTTTATCTCTTTGATTACTTTTTCTTGTCTTATTGATATAGCTAGCATTTCTAAAAAATAACCCTGAATAATAATGGTAATAACAGATAGCCTTCTTTCATCCTTGATCTTACTGAGAAAGGCTTCAAACTTATCCCTATTAAATATAATGCCTGACCTCACTTCATCTAAATATGACTTGACATTTTAAGAAAGGCTTCATTTATTCCTATTATTTATTGTCTTTGTAATTATAATGGGCATGTTATTTTGTCAAAAGCTTTTCCTAAATTTGTTGTATAATTATATGATTTTAATTTTTGTTATTGATATATCTTTTCACATTTCTCTGGGGTGAACAAGTTCTTAAGTACTTTAAGTACCTTTAATTTCTCATATATCATAGATAGCTTAGGTAACTTAATTATCACCTTACAGGTATGGATGTACCCAATTCAATCTTATTAAAATCCCTAAATTTTCACTTTTATGTTTACCATTTTTATGCTTCTCTTGAGAAACAAACGTGCTTATTGAATTTTCTTTTCAGCTCTGATATTTTGGTCAGGAAAGTCTAGAAGTCCTCTCAGTAATATACATTGCACCCCCACACCCCCAAATGTGGAGAACTACTCTTAGTTTTGTTGGGTAGGAGATTTTTGGTTGTGGTCCTAGATTCTTTTAGCATATCATTGTCTTTGCCTTTGGGTTCTTTAATGTTCAATCTACTAGGTTCTATGAAATCTTGACTGTGACTCCACTATATTTGGTTAATTTCTTCTTGCTGCTTCTAGTACTTTTTCCTCATCCTGGGAGTTTTGGAGTTTTGAGATAATATTTATTGAGGTATGTTATGGGTGGGGTCATGGAGAGATCTCCTTCTGGGGGTGATTGTTTAATTATTTCAGTTTCTATTTTTTTTCCATCTTCTTCAAGGATATCACTGCAATTTTCCCTTTTAATTTCTTGCAATATGGTATCCAGGCTTCTTTTTTTTAAATTGGGCTTTCAGGTATTCCAGTTATTCTTTGATTATTTCCCTGGATCTATTTTTCTAAGTCAATTATTTTTCCTATAAGATATTTCATATTTTCTTCTATTTTTTTTATCTTTTGATTTTGTCTTGTTCCCTGGTGTCTTCTATTTGCCCTATTTAAATTTTTAGGATGGTATTTTCTTTTCCATTTAGCCAATCCTATTCTTTAACAAGTTGAATTCTTCTCTCTCTCTCTTTCTCTTTCTGTCTCTCTCTCTCTCTGTCTCTCTGTACCTCTCTCTCTCTCTCTCTCTCTCTCTGTCTC
Organism: Gracilinanus agilis; assembly: GCF_016433145.1. Classification (NCBI taxonomy): domain Eukaryota; kingdom Metazoa; phylum Chordata; class Mammalia; order Didelphimorphia; family Didelphidae; genus Gracilinanus; species Gracilinanus agilis. The sequence continues at coordinate 367,353,153 of NC_058133.1, read as the reverse complement.
TCTCTCTCTGTCTCTCTGTCTCTCTCTGTCTCTCTCTCTCTCTCTCTCTCTCTGTGTGTGNTCTGTCTCTCTCTGTCTCTCTCTCTCTCTCTCTCTCTCTGTCTCTCTCTGTCTCTCTCTCTCTCTCTCTCTCTGTGTGTGTGTGTATTTCACCACCATTTCCATCTAGACTATTCTAGGCTTTAGAAAGCTGTTTTCTTGAGTATATTTTTGTGTCTCCATATCATTTTGGCATGTTCTAGTTTTGAGGAAGTTGATTGCTTCAGTGAAGTTTTCCCCCGGATATTGATGCTATCTTGCCTCTCATACATTCTTTTTTTTTATTTCATGAATTTTATTTTTCCAGATTATATGTCAAAATAATTTCTCAGTATTCATTTTCTGATATTTTACAATCCAAATTCTCTCTCTCTCTCTCACTCCTCCCTTATCCCTTAGAAAAAAGGTAATATGGCATAGGTTATACATATATTACTTCATAATATATATTTCCACATTCAGCACATTGTAAAAGAAGAAACATACTGCTCATGGTAGGGAAAAATTAATGGAGGAAATGAATAAAGAATGGTATGTTTGAATCTGTATTCAGATCCCATTATCTCTTTCTGTGGTAGTTTCTTCATTCATTCTTAAACTGGAAGGCCATATTTACTTGACAATAGTGGAACTGCTTATTTACACACTGGTAAAGGGATGAGATTTTTTTCTTTCTTTCAGTTTGTATCAAATGCCAAATTGTTGGTTCAGGTTTATTGTGCTGTGTTATCATTTACAACATCCAATCTAACATTTACTAATAGTTCTATAAAGCTTATAAATAAATAAAGAAGGTCCTGACTTAACAATTAATACCTGTCCCAATTATCTATATGTTTTTCAAACTTTGCACTATTCAATAAAATGAAATTAAATCCAGACCAATATGATCCACTTCCATAAATATTCATTGATTCCTTACCATGTGTCAGACACTTTATTTAGCAAAGGAGATATAATATCAAAATGAAAAGAAATCCTTCAAATGAATGACCTCATATTCTTCCATAAATAGTGGCTTTAGCTAGACAATAGCTTTAGCTAGACAAGTTTCTTGTGGGAGTCAGATATTGCTGAGAAGAGCAATGAAGGAAGGATTTGTAGAAAGTATTTTATCTATGGAAATATATCTACTTTTAATAATAGATATATAAATACACTAATCTCTTTATCTGAGTGGGCACATTGTTTCATTATTTTGGCAAAAGGAAGATTCAGAAGGAGAAAAGCACACCATTTAGGGTGATAGAATCAATAATATCAGATAATGGAGAGATGATAGAACTATTTGGCTTTTAATGGTTTCTTTTTTCTATCCAAGAGAAATCTTCTTCAGGCAAGGGAAGATCCAGGAGTTTAATAACTGCCAAAAAAGTAAATGAGAAGAATCTGAGAAAGGAAAGGCAAGAAGGAAGGAAGGAAGGAAGGAAGGAAGGAAGGAAGGAAGGAAGGAAGGAATCATTTACCTTTCTTCAATCTTGTGGTACCTTTCCATTTATTTATGATCTTTGAAAGAGAAGTCATTATGACTAAGCTTTGACTATGACTGAGCAATCAAATCTGTTAATTCCATCAGTAGCTAAATATAATTCATCTGGGCCTAGTGATCTGAACACAATAAAGCAGCTAGTTATTTTCCTACTATATCTCAAAACATCTTATGTATCAGCTCTCTATTAGTCATTTTTATTTAGTCATTTCCTGTTCTTCCTAGCAAAGAAAAAACAAAGCAAAGTAATGTGGATATTTCTGCCTTCTCTCTGTTTTCCATTATTTGTATTCCAAACACCTTAGGCTGAGATCAGATTCAGCTTATTATAAACTTCAGTACTCTTGTCATTTTTGTTAAAGGACTTTGACATGTTTTAAAACACACTTTCTATTTTCTGTTTCTGTATCTCTTATACATCTATTTTTAATAATTAAGTTGGTTTATGAGTTCCTTGGGCATTCATTCTTATTAGTCTATTTAAACAACTTCTCATTTTCTTCCTCAGCACAATTGTTTTTATTTATCTTAAAAATTCATTCTTTAGATATTTCCAACTTCATTTTGGATTACTTCACTTGCAAAATTCCAGATACAGTGGTACCTTCTTACTTATTAATTTTTTTCCAGAAGGTAGGTTGAATGTCACAAAAGTCTAGCATCAAATGAATTTTTCCCATAAGGAATATTGTAAATTAAATTAATCCATTCTAGACATTCAGAAAACCCATACCTTATAAGGAATTAACTAATTAATTAATTGAGTTATCTTTTAGTAAATCAATATTAAAAATGCATAGATATAATTTTTAAAAAATAATTAGATTAACTAAAATATTTTTACCTTAACTTTTCCTCCTTGAGAGGAGTTCATGGCCTAAAGGGATGGTAGGGTAATATTATTTTCTGGAAAAGGAGTCCCCTTCCATGATATCTAAAGGAAACTGCCACTATGGTGTGGAACCTAGAAAGAGTCAGAATTAAAAATCCCGACCCCTGTATGACATTATGGGCCCGATCCTTATATGACATTATGGTGAAATACAATTATCCACAGGAATCCCAAACCTTACAGACCCTCAGTCTCCCAGGACTGACCTTATCTAACTTTCAGACCTTCCCCTTCTCCCCAGGATCTCCTCCCTGCAGATATTCCCCTTATCTACAAGAATACCTTAGGACATTCCCCTTATCTGCAGGATTTCCCAACCTAAAGACATTCCTCTACCATTTACTACTCCATAAAAACTCAAGCCCAGGCACAGCTTGGGGTCACTCACCAACTTTAGGTGGGAGACCCTAACTAAAGTCCCTTTGCATCTTGCATTGTTGGTACAAGACTCATTTATTGGGATACTTCTCCCGGCATATCAATGGAATTCTTTCTTTCTTTTTTTCTGTCCCTTGTGACCATTGAACACTGCATAAGATTCCCAGGTATAAACTTCACAAGAAAACTATCCAGTAATTTTTTGTTTTGTCTGTGTTTCCAAATTCCCCTAAGAAGGCAATGGTATGGTCATTTAATAAATTTACAATTCTGCTTGTTAAAGCTATTTCAGGGTGATATTTTTCAATGTCTTGCACTTCCACCCATTTTGCACACATTTCCTTAATCAGTAAAATTGGCACATCATTCTTTGCCTCCTCCTTACCTGAAGAAAACTATCTTGCCACTAGCTGCTTCTTTTGACATTCCTGAAGCTGCTCAGTATTGAGCTATTCTTTTTGCTCCTGAATTAATGTGATCCTTTGTTTCAGCTAGAGAAAGCATACACTTCCTGAGATCATAATGTCAAGAAGTTTTAGGAAGCAAGTCGAGTTTCAAACAAACATTGAATACCTTGACAATTTTTTGTTTATCAAAATGTGTTGAATATCAAATTTGATGAGTTCTAAAACCATTGAGTATCAAGGTTTGACTGTACTAGAATTGTACTTATCAATTTTCCAAATCCTTTCCTTCTGTTTTATAAATCTTTTCTCCCAAAATCTATGATACTATGAGACCTAGCCCAAATGACTTTTCCTTTGGAAAACACAAGGAGTCATTATATTTCCTCAATGTTCTTATCATTTCCACCTCTTTAATTATTCCTTCCGGGTACAACTCAATTCCAGAAAATTATTTCCACTTTTTTGATTCCTTTCCTTTTTGAAGTATGACATAATCATTCATGGAAAATCCAGAAATTATTAACTTTTTTACTTTTTCCAAAAAGGAATTTACAGATGTCCAGGTAAATGAAGTCCAACAGAATTGCTTTATCATACCTCTTTTTGGGGGCTTGGATTTTGTTTCCAGAATGTGTATTTTGTCTTCTGGTGCAGATGGTCTATAGCTGCATTGGTGAAGTATTGACATGCATGCCCAGCAGCACCTCTTCCCAGTGCCTAAGGACATTTTTTATGTATCCTGCCCCTCTATCCAGCCACCCAAAGGAAGTATTTCCTCCCTCCACTTTCTCCCTATGCTCTCTGGGGTAATGGGGGATAAGTGAGGGGGAGCTTGAAGTTAAAGTTTCGACATGCAATCTTGAAGACTTTTGCCAATGCTGGTTCATAATATATCTTGACTGCACTTTTTGATTTTCCTTCAACTGCTTGGCAACTAAATACTCTAACTTGCTTCTCCCTTTTGATTCATTTCTAAACAGAAATACTTTCTTAACATGCAGTGTTTGTTCCCAAATACAATCTCTTTTTACCTAGTCTAAGTACTGAAAGGAATTAGAGAATTAGAATTGTTATTACAGAGTTTAATTGTAATCACATTAATTCTTTATATCTTTCAGTGTGTGTATGGGAGTGTGGATGGGAGGGAAGAGTTATTTTATATAAGTGTGAAAGTAAGGACCTAGACATCTTCACACAAGGGCTCAATGACCACTTGTTGGAGTTCTTATACAGGAAATTCTCATTTTTAATGGATCATATGAGATGATTTCTGAAGGCTCTTCCAACTCTATAGTGCAAGGATTCAGTAAACATCACACTACAAGTTCACAAAAAGTGTGAATTCCCAGTTCAGTTTGGGTGCGCAAGTCTTTCTGCCTCACAGGATTGAAATCCTTTGCTTTATGAGATTTATGTTTCAGTCCAATGTCATTTAACCATAGTTGGTGAAATGAGAATTTTTTTAAAAAGAAAAAAACAGCTAAAGGTAAGGTATTTATAGTTGAAGGTTATCTCTTGGGATTAGCTCTTCTCTGAGAATTTAAACCTCATCTGAAAAAAAATCTTCAGTTGCTATGGTGATACCCATTTGGTTTTAATCAGTTATTTGAAGACTGAGATTCACTATTTCCTTCTTTTAAAAAAATAGTTTTATATGCTTCCACTTGAGCTTGAATACATGAAAAGTAGGCATTCCTCAAAGATTTCACAGAGCTAGATATGATTTAGTTTAAACTCCATCACAACTGCATTGTGAATAATGTCTCTGTTTCTAAGGCTCTACAGAGGAAGCTTGGCTTAAGAAACATGAGGTTGATGATAAACCTACTTTATAGGTGTGATGAATGTCAGAAATTCAGTTGTAGGTAGATGTATGTCCCACTTCAAACACTGAACATAGATAAATATGACTCCTCAAAATTTTATCAATTCTTCATTCTAATTTTGGCCTCAGATATTAGAATATACCTGAAAATGATGTCATCCAGCTTGCACAGAAACAAGAATCCTTGCTATAATTCCCCTAACAGATGAAATTTACTGCTTCCCTAAGTAAACTTTTCTTTTTTTTTTTTGACAACTATAGATAGGAATTTTCTTCACATCAAACTTCTCTACAACTCTGGCTCCCTTCCATTGTTCATCCTGACCCATAGAAATAAGTAGAAATAGAAAAAAAATTATACTTTTAATGAAAACCCTCTTCCTCATCTTCTTTCTCCAGATTACACATTACTAATTCCTTTCAAAAGAAGCTCATATGAAATTGCTTTCTGGAACCCTTAGCATATACTTTTAGATGTTTTCCAAGTTTTCAGTGTTCTCCCCTATAATATGACTTCAAGACATGAACTCTAGCACTTAGAAAAGTATCAGACATGAAGTAGGTTCTTAGTAAATGATTATTAATTAAAAAGGAAATTATAGATGTGGTCTGACAAGGAGGAATTACTCTACTATATTATGGAAGCTATAGTGCAATGGTACATATGGTAAATAAGCAAAAATGGTGTAAATAAATTAAAATACAAAGTTAGAGATTAAGAAGATGACAAATGGAATAGAGAAGAGTAAATATAGAGCATATATAAATATATATAATAAAAAGTAATGTATGCAGGAATATTACTTTAATTTGGATAAGAAATTACAGATGACCCAAAGATCATTCCAAAGAACATAATGAACACAAGTAAGTAAAGTCATATTTTATATTTTTAAATGGGGTAAGAAAAGGAAGGCAACTTATTTAATGTGAATGAAGAATAACAGAATAGCATTTCATGTATTTTACTGAAATCATAGAAATATCAAAAGACACAGAAGAAGGCATCTAGCACATTGGGTGGACACTTTATGGAAAAACACTATCTGAAAGATAAAGACAAAATAACATATTGTGATGGTCCGTTGACCATTTGAAATCTTCAAAAATTGAATGAATATTGCCAATAATATTAAGTACACATTCATTGAATAATTATAGGATATATAGGATAGGCATCAAGCCAACTGACTACAATTCATCTAATGCACACTAAAGATAAGGTGAGAATGAATGTCTCCCATACCTTATATATATTCTGAGACCCTGTCTTGCATAGGAGGCACCAGAACGGCTAGTTCACATTGAAAGTATTCTCTCAATATAGATCTGCTTTCAATGTTACTTCAGAAATCTCAAGTAATATGTTTATTTTTTCTGCTATTGATGACACTTATTAAAAGTAAAAATATCTAGCAAAATAATAATAAGATTTTCAGTAATATAAGCCTATATCATATTGCCCCATAAATATATCATCAAAGGGAAGGGTGAAGACATAAAGAACAAGAAAACCAATAAAATTTTAACATGTATACTAAGAGAGAAATATTGAAATTTAAATATGAAATTCATAGAATTAAAAACTAAACATCTTTTGAAATAATAAATAAAACTAGGAATTATCATAAAAACAATACAATAGATAAACCATTAGATAACTCATTAAAGAGGAAACCCAAATTAACAAAATTAAAAAATTAAAAAGTAAATTGTTTTTAAGTGAAGGAGAAATAAAGGTCACTAGAAACTTTTTTGCACAACTACATGCCAATAAAACAATTTAGATAATTAAAAAATATAAAATGTACAACACCTGAATAAGAAACAAATCACTTAACTCCATTTCAGACAAAGATATTAAACAAAGATAAATGAATTTTCAAAAGAGAAAGCTCCAAAATCATATGGACGTTTGCATGAAATTCTATGAAATATTCAAAGAATAATTTATTTCAATATAGTATTAATAGTTTGCAAAAATAACAAAAGACATTCTGACAATTTTTGTATATGAAAGAAATATGGTCTTGGTACATAAACCAGAGGAAATCAAAACAGAAAGAGAAAACCACTTATCTCTAATGAACATATTTTTAAAAATTAAATAAAATAGTAGCCAACAGGCTAAAATGACATCATAAATATTTCTTATGATGATGTTGAATGTACACCAAAATGTATGGTTGGTTTAACATAAGATCTGTAAACTCAATTTACAATATTCATACTAGAATTAACCAAAATCATATGATTATGACAATAGATAGACAAAAAAACTTTTTACACAATGCAACATCCTCTTCTATTAAAAGCCCTAGAAAATATAGTAATAAATGAAACTTTCTTTAAAATGGCAAGTAATATATATTTAAAGCCACTATTTACCATTATTTATAACAGAGATAAGTTAGAATACTTGCAAATTTATATTTATGTGTGAAACAAGGATAGCCACTGTCACAACTTCTATTTTACATAGTACTAAAAATACTCATTATTGTAATTAGACCAGAAAAAAAGAGAGAAATAAAATAATCATTGTTTGCAGATAATATGGTAGTGTAAAGAACCCTAAAGAACCAAATGAAAAATTAAATAAAACTGGTAACTTTAGTTAACTTGTAAAATACAATACAACTATACATATATTATCTTTGTTTCTATGTAATACCATTAAAACCCAGCAAGATAAGAAAATGGAACATTCCAATTAAAATTATTGCAACATATGTAAAATATTTGGGAGTCTACATTCAAAGACATATATAAGAACTGTAGAAATATGTCTATAAAAAAACTTTTTTACAGAAAGATCTGAATAACTAAAAAGGTCAATTGCTTTTAGGTACAGTGAACAATATTATCAAAATAATTAATATACTTATTCAGTATCAAAACAAATGATTACTTTATAGAAATAACCAAACAAATTCATTTTAGGGGGATAAAATATAAAAATTTCAAAAAAGTAATGGAAGCATAAACATTTTTGATATTGGACATGGCTTTGGTATTTATTGTAAGAGAGCCAAGATGGCAGAGGAAGAAAAAGTTCTTAGCTGAGCTTTCACAACATTCCCCTCCAAACAACTTTAAAAGAATGACTCAAATAAAAATCTGGTGTCCCAGAGATAACAGAAGGTCAGAATGACTTTTTTCCATGCCTAATAAGTCAGAAAAAAAAAAGATCTATTACATAGGGCAGGAGGCTGGTCCAGAATCCAGATTGATGAAAAATCAGGGTGATAAAGATAGAAGCAGCAGCAGTTTTGAGAGGTCCCAAGGAAAAGATGGTAAGATGATCTGCCAACTGGTTAGAGACTCCAGGATACACCTGAGCTAGCAATGGAAGCAGGATTAGATGCTATTTGGCAACTCAATTACTCATACTCATTTATTGGTCATAGTTCAATAGCAGAGAGGAGTGCTTTTGATCCAGAGAGGAAGAGAATCCAGTTGAACAACTGTTTGTCAACTTGATTACCAATAATATAGTCACTTCTGAGTCATAGTTCAGGGTTAAAATAAAGTACTTTTGTTCAAGAGGGTTTGGAGGCCCTGGAGGAACAATGTCACTTCTGACCCCAAGGGCTCAAAGATCCTTAGGAAGAGCATTTTATCTTGTCTCAAGGGAAAAATGGACCTTAAGGAACAGTACTGTTTGCAATCCCAAGGAAACAGGGACTTTGATGCAGACTAAAGTATAGACCAAAAAAATAACGAGCACACGTCTCTCCACAACATACCACATAGCACAACATGCCACCCAACTTCCAAACCATAAGAACTGGCTCTGAAAATAATACTAATGAAAAAAATCTGAAATCTGAGAAAAGCCTGAGATAGAGCTTCTAGTACCGCTTCCTTTACATACTTGGAATAGAGCCCAAAATTAACATGAAGTTCTACATCAATAAATAGGGTGGAAAAATTAACACAGAGAGTCAACAAAAAGAATCTGACCATAAAAATCTTCTAAAATGGCAGGGACAATCAAGACACAAACTAGGAAGAGAATAAGTTAAAACACAATGCCTCAGAGGGGAAAAAAAAAGTGAATTGGACTCAAACCCCAACAAGAAAAGCTAAAATGTGGAACCAAGATGGTGGAGTACAGGCAGAGAAAGCTGCAACTTCTCTAAGAATTCTCTCCAACTAACCTTAAAATAATGTTTTAAAACAATTATTGGAATGACAGAATGAACAAAGAGACAGAGTGATGCAATTTTCCTGCAGAAGACAACTTGGAAGGGAAGTAAAGAAGTTCTCTTTCCTTGGAGTGAGAAGGGAGCACAAGCCACAGCAAGGTCATACAGGGAGCATTGGTTTGAGCCAATAGATAGCTTCCGCAAATCTACCACTTCCTGAAATTCTAGACATAGGCCCAGCCTAAGCCAATAGCAGAGCCCTCCCACATCCTCCCTTGATCTTCTGAGCCCCGATGAAAGCCTACAGAGAGGTCCCAAGTCCCAGCCCAAATCAGTCCACACTATATCTGGCTGATACCAGCTCAAAAGGAAACCTGGAACCCCTTTAGAAGCCTGAAATGGGACTCCAAAATGCAGCACAAGACAGTCAGAAGTGCCCTGGGCCATGTAAGTCATCAGTAGGCTCTAGGGGAGACTGAAACAGCAGTGGGAAAGGGGCTTCTGCAGCTCTTAATCCACAGGCCACCTTACCACAACAGAAGAACTGAAACCCATACTACCCAGAATTTGACCTGAGGATCGCAGCAAAAAGGAAAAATTAAAGTTTAAGAAAGTTCCACCTCAGAAAACAATGGATTAGGGTTTGATGGCAAGGTTTCTTGGTCTGAAACCCCTCACAAATAACCAAAAATCACTCCACAAAATCAACAATCAAAAGCAACAAAAACAGTTTCTGGAGTGAAACTGAGTAGCTAAGGACAACTAGGGAGAAAGATTTCTAACTTTCCAGGTTCAGGGGGAAATATAGAAAAAGAGCAAAAAGAGAGTCCATAAAGCAGCCCAGAGGGTAGGATTAGCAACCCCACCTTCTTTGCTGACCCAGGGTAGACTGTGTCTCCAAGGATACAATTGGAATCTAAATCCATAGTCAGAAGACCATGGGAACAGCTGTGTCTGCTGCAGCCTTCACTCCCCCTGGCTCATATCTGGGGAATGAAGCAGTGGATATCTTGGCATCAGAGGGTGACAGTCCCTAATGGCAGGTACTTAAGCCTCATCATTAACAGACTAGTGACTTTAGAATTCCTAAAAATGTGAACTGGAAACTTACTCTGTCCAGGGTTGTGGGGTTAGGAGAGGAGGAGTGAGGAAGGAACATGCACAAGTGAGTGTGTTTGCCAAGAGACTAGAACCCCATCAGCTGTAGTCACTCCCAAGAGGGTGGGATCCCTGGTTGTTACCACAGTGAGAGGCTGATTATCAAGCTCTGGTTGGAACAACTGAGGTCAGTCATGGCCTGGAGCTTGAGCTGGGGACCTGAAATATTTCTGACTGAACTATAAAAATCACAATAACTACATGAGATCTAGGAAAACACAAATATGCACACACATACACACACAAATTTGAAACCTGAGAAAAGATACATCAACACAATAGGAACTCTGGGATTCAAGGGGGAAAGTCAATAATTAAGTCTTGGACACTAAGACTAAAAATAAATAAATAAATGAAGCATTGAGGGACAACAAGAGGATTCATCACATTGGGGTATGAGGAGGAAAAGATGAACAAGTTGAAGTGTGACTTGAATGTAATAGAGGTCAAGTGGAAAGATAAAGAGAACAACTGACTCTGTCTAGCCTCAATAGGGTAAGAGCAGAAACCAACACAGTACAGAATAAATAGCAATGGGAGGATGGTGGCCCTGCATAATCTAGCCAGAACAGAGACCTTGGTATGACCTAAGGCATGGAGGAGTAGAAGGAACTCAGCCTTACTAGATCTAATCTCAGCAGGATTGGGCAGAATTTAAATCCAAGCAGGTGAACTGAATAGCTTCAAACTTCCACACAGCAGGCCAACCAGGCTTCTTCTGCAGATTGTTCAAAATGCTACTGAGGGAGCTGAGCTGATCCCAAATACAGAAGAAGTGAGGGACAATACTACTGCTACCCCAGGAACATATATAAGCTTCAGCATAAAGATAAAATAAAGGGAAAAATAGCCCAAAATAAGCAAGAGACAGGAAAAAAAAGCTTGATGCTAGAAAAGTATCTCAATAAAAAAGTGCAGAATACAAGCTCAGAAGACAATAGTAATATAAAAATGAAAACGTGTGAAAGCTCAAGGGAAAATGTGAAAGGTTGGCCAGCTAAAAATCAATGTCTGGAAGAGTTATAAAAAAGGATTGAAAAACAAATAATAAGAAACTTAGAAGAAATATTTAAAAAAAGGAAATCATAGACGATATCAACAGCTTTGAATAAAAACTTGCTGAAGAAAAGTTTCCTAAAAAGGAAATGCACTACCTCATAAAGGAAAATAATTCCCTTAGAAAAGAACAAAGACTCAAAGAAGAAAATGACTCTAAAAATTAGCATTGTACAAATGGAAATTAATGACTTCATGGAACAGCAGGAAACAATAAAACAAATTCAAAAGATGAAAAAATAGAAGAAAATTTGAAATCTTTCCCAGAGAAACAACTGATCTGAGAAACCAGTCCAATAAAAATAATATAAAAATTACTGGATTGCCTGAAAACCATGATCAAAAAAAGAAATGGACATCATTTTGGAAGGAATTATTAGGGAAACCTACCTGATGTTCTTGAACAAGAAGAGAAAATAGAAATTGAAAGAATCATCTCCTGAAAGAAATTTCAAATTTAAATAACCCAGGATTATTATGATGAAATTCCAGAACTCCTAATCCAAGGAGAAAACACTACATGTAGCTAGGAAAAAAATTCAAATATTGTGGAAACATAATCAGGATTACATAGGACCTGGCATCTTTTATAATAAAAGACTGGATGGCATGTCACATTATAATTCCACAAGGCAAAGAACTTAGGCCTACAACCAAAAATCATCTACCAAGTAAAACTGAGCATATCTAATGAAGTGGAGGAATTTCAGGTATTCTTGATGAAAACTAGCTTTAGTCAAATTTTTAAAACGTTCCAAATCACTATTGATTAGAGAAATGCAAATTAAAACAAATCTGAGGCACCATCTCAAACCCATCAGACTGACCAAAATGACAAAACAGGAAATTATAAATGCTAGAGGGGATGTGGAAAAACAGGACACTAATATGGTTCTGGTAGAGCTGTGAACTGATATAACTGTTCTGAAGATTAGTCTAGAACCATGCCAAGGGACCATCAAACTATGAATATCCTTTGAACCAACAATACCACTACCAAGTCTGTATTCCAAAGAGATTAAAAATAAGAGAAAAGAACTTACTTATACAAAAATATTTATACATACTTTTTTCTGTGGTGGCAAAGACCTGGACACCAAAGGGAATTTGGGGAATGCCTGAACAAGTTTGTGGTATATGTTTGTAATGGAATATTAGTGTGTCATAAGAAATGATGAACAAGATCATCCCATAAAAACTTGAAATACTTATATGAAGTGACTGAAGTGAAGTGAACAGAACCAGGAGAATATTGTAAAGAATAATTACCATAATGTATGATGATCAACTGTGAATGACTTTAACTATTAACAAGACAAGGATCAAGGACAACTTCAAGAGATTTGTGATTAAAAAAAAAAGAGTATATTTGCCTCCATAAAAGGAACAGACAGAGTCTGAATGAAAATTGAAACAATCCATTCTTTACTTTATTTACTCCATGAATTCTTTCTCTACTGTAAGCAGTATGTCATCTTTCACATCATTCTGAACATGGAAATATGTATTTTATGAAAATAATGTTAATTTATTTCTTATTACTTGCCTAGTTAGAGAGAGGGAGGGTTGGGAAGGAGATAGAGAATGTGAATTGGAAAATACTAAAAAAGGATATTAAGAAATTACATTGACATGTAATCTAGAAAAAAGAAAAAATTTAAAATAAAAAATAAATCAAAGTGTTTGCCTTCTCAAGTTGAAGGAAAGCAGGAGGGCTAGAGAGAATTTGAAACCTAAAAGTTATTTCAAAAGATATATAATATTTTACAAGTAATTAAGAAATATTGAATGAACTTAGTAAAAATATTTTTTAAATAAAAGAGTCTTAATAGAGTTAGATCTCAAACGATAGTACAAACCAGTATTAGTTAAAACAATTCAGTACTTGTTAAAAAACAAATCCATTGATAGAAGAAATAAGTTATACAATATTTAGAAATAATTGTGTCTAACACATTAATGTCCAATAAACACAAAAATTATATCTAGTGGAATAAGAACTCCACATTTGATTAAAAAAAAACTTATGTGAAAAGTAGAAAACAGTATGGAAGAAACTAGATTTCAAACAAAATCTCAAACTTTAATACAAAGTGAAACTCAAAATGGATATGTGCTTTGATCATAAAATAACTGGGAACCATAAAACTATGGGAAAATATATTCATCATATCTATGAATAAGAGAGAACTTCAAGACCAAACAAGAAATCACAGAAGATAGAATGGACAAGTTTGATTGTATTCAATTGATTTTGTACAAAACATATCAAATAAAGTTAAAATTAAATAAGAAAAAATTTTGCTGTCAAGTTTCCCCCCCCCATGAAGGTCTCAATTCCAAAAATATATCAGGAACTAGTTCAAATGAAGAAAAAGAGGCATTTCCCATTTGATAAAGGTCAAAGTATATTATATTAAGTGACAGTTCTCAAGGGAAAAAATATGCTATCTGTAATCATAGAAAAAATGCTTCAAATCACTACTAATTAAAGAATTTCAAATTAAGCAATTCTCACATTCTACCTTATAAGCTTCCAAGAGGGAAAGATGACAAAAAAGGAAAATAATAAATGTTGAAGGATTTGTAGGAAAACAGGCACATTGATGCATAGGGATGAAGTAGAAAGGGCCCACATGTGTGAACTAAGTGAGGAAGAGTGATATCTCCAATGTTTTATGTAGTATCATCTGAATTCTCTTGTTGATGTCTCATGTTGATGTCTCTTACTGGGGATATGGTGACATATTGTTGGATCTATTTCTTTACTGGGTTCTACCAATCTTCACTCATCCTTGTCAATCTCTCTATATAGTGTTCATTGACACTGCCATGTCCTTTCTAATTGATATATTCTTTGGTTGACCTTCTTGGGCCTGTGCCTTACTGATCTCGGTGTTTCTACTGGGTGTATTGCCCTGCCAATAATTTTAGTTTCTTTTGGATGGTGCTATTGTGCTGGCCACTTCAGGGTCAACCAAGTCATCTCACTTCATCCATTTAGGATATCAGGGATAGACTCTCTTCTTGAGGCCTTATTTTTTTTCTACTCAAAGACACCACAACAAACAAATACCAGAATACACACTACCCACAAGTTAAGATTAGGCCTCTCTTTCTTAACACATGTCTCTGTGGAGATCAAAGCCTATCTTAAAAATAATTATCTCATATAGTATTTCAATACTCTTAGATATTCCCCAGATTCCCTTTACTTTAACAGCAAATATGTTTGAGTCATAATAAATGGCAAACTAGGCATTATTTAACCTGTCTAATCCACATTCCGGTCTATGATATCTGACAGAAGCCATATGATTGCATCAGTGTTTTATTTTGGTCGAATCAACACTTCAGTCTGACTATACTTATACCTATCTGTATAGTAGAAGGATTTTTCAGAGTCTTCACATGAATTGTCTTATTTCACCTTAGTGAACAGATATCTGAACTGGAGTTATTGAAATGTTCTTGCTTCTTCAACCTCTTTTGCTAATAATTTGGAATTGGAATCTGTTAACTTTTCACATCAGACTGATTCTTTTTATTTTGTTTAAGATATCTGATATTCTGAAATGTTACAAAAAGTAAGACACTGGTATAATGTATTACATACCCACATAGCAATGATTATTTTCTTTCATATTTTTATAAGACATTTATTTTTTTCTAGTTTTCCCTTTTTTCCCTTTTTTTTCTTTCATCTTAACCTTAAGACCTAATCTCTATAGACCAACTTTCTCCTCAATTTGTCTTCTATTTCAATTGCTGCATTAATTAATTGCAGGCAAGGGAATGAGAAAATGAGTAAGTCTCATTATTAATTTAATTGAATGGGAAAATTAAGATATGAGATAGAAGGAATGGAGAAAATAATTTCTCTATTCCATTGATAATTTCCTTTCTCATTTTATTCTTTCCTCCTCTGATTCTTTTCTCTTTATATTTGTATTTATCATTCATATTTACCATTTCTAATGCTATCAAGGTCTTTATTGTTTTGTATAGGGACAGTAGCATAAACTAATGTAGGTAAATGAATTTCCCCTTGGCCTCATTATCCTCTAATCTTTTGCCTTTTGGAAAGTTCATCCACTTATTTTTTTTTCATTTTGGAGATGGATTATCTGGTGTGTGATTTAGGAAAAGGTAATAATTAAGGAAATGCTTTTCACCTAGTAACTAAGCATTCACTCCAAATATCTTTTTGGAACATATATTAAACAGAGGCAATTTTTAAGAGTGTCTTGCAGCACTGTAGCTGTTATAAAAATATAATAATGTCCTTTAAAATAATACATTAAGATTCTAAATGTATTAAGAACTTTTTCATCTTTCATTTTCCAGTATTCAATAATCAAAATTAATTGAGAAATATCTACTATTGTTTGATTCTGGAAAATTAAAGCAAATCATTTTTCTATGGAATTCTTTCCTCCCATATGCTCATACTAAAATCAGACCATTTTACTTTCATGGGCAAAAGGCAATGTAAAATATGAAGTAGTGGGGTTGATCCCATTTAGCAAACACTATGGTTTTGTAGAAATGTACATACACATTGGGAACTTAACTAAGAGACAGGTTTTATCGAATGGTCTCTGTGACAAGAAATTGTGTCAGAGATGATGGGCCACTAAAAATCACAGGAGATGGATCCTTGAGGAGAAACCTCCACTCTCATCTGGCTTTAAGAAGTGGTGAAAGGGATTACTTCCCACTGCTCTTTCACAATGTTTTCTCTTACAATAGATTTAATTACAGGTCTACTCTGTAATTCTGGAAAAAAAGGGAAGGAGATTTCTCTTTCCTCCCTGTTGCCTCCCCTAACAACAGTGGTGATTAAAAATCAAACACAGCAGCAATAATAGGTGAATAATGTATCCTTGCCTACATGAGCTTCAGATAGTTTCCAAATATCCTGTCTTCCTCTTTTATGTAGAATTATTTTCCTTAAACAAAAGTAAAATATAATAATCCCAAGAAATCAACCTTCCCAACCTTGGTATCTAGCTTGTTAATACCTCAGTTCCTGAGTCAGTGCCACCAACCCAGAAGGCGGTGTAATGGAGGGTTATCAGGGATGTTAACTATTACTATTTGTGGGTTCACACTGGGGTGAGAGAGACAGGAATGACAGATGAACAGGACCCAACAAGGTAGGGAGACCTTATAGTTACTGGAAATGGCAGTTAGGTTCCAACAGTCACTCAGCCCACCTAGGTAAGGGCCTATTGAACCTTCAGGCAAAAGGCAAAGGTTTATAAGTTTTTAATCAGGGACTACAAGATAAATGATGGGAATTGGGATTCTACACTAACAGACTACGGGCAAACCACAGGGGCAGGGGAAGGACTTGACTACACTAAACTAACACCTAAGCAAAACAGGGCCCAGGGAAAAGCAGGACAGGAGTGAGTATCCTCACAACAATAGTGTTCAGCCTCACTCCAGTGATGAGTCAGCTCCTCCCTGATCACCCGCTGCACTCTTCCAGTTGGGTAGATTCTGAGAGCTGACCCAGCCCAAGTTGACCTGCAACTCAGGTTGGGATTTAGCAGTCTCTACCAAAGTCTCCAACAAGTAGGTGACAGTCTTTCCACAGGATCACTGGTTAATCTGGTGTCTCCTAGTTGTCAGTTGCTGCTTGCTCCAACCACCATGGAGTCTCTCTCAGTGAGCAAGAAACACACTTCCTGCTTCTTCATTCCAACTTGGAATTCTCCAGCCCTTCCTGCTAGGTCCACATTAACTATATATAAACTAATACCTAAATAATACTCACAACAGTGGTACTTCTGGAATACAATATCCCTAGCTCTAATGAATCAGCCAATAAGAATTTACTAAGCAGCTACTATGTTGATTTAAGTAAAAAGAATGGCAACATTATATCTAATGGGTGAGATAAGTATAAATACAATTATGTGCATGTATATATATATATGTGCTTTATATTTTGATGTATAGATATATACATACCTATATACCTATATGAATATATGTATATATATTAAGAGAGAAACAGAAAGAGAATAAATGTATAACTGGATAATATAAACAAATATGAAATATTTAAATACAAGTAGCTTGGTAGTTTGGGAGGTAAACTAGCATTGGAGGGAGCAAGAAATATTTCATATAGAGGATGAAGTTTTTCTGTGTTTTAAAGGAAGAGAGGAGCTCTATGAGAAAAAAATGAGAAGTGAATACATTATAACCATTGGGTAGTGGCCATTACAAAGACATGGAGATAGTAAATGGAGTGTAATAAAGAAGGAACAAATAGATCAAAAAAGTCTTGGTAAGAAGAATATACTGATAGGTTGGAAAGAGAGCTGAGGATAGTGTACATAAGACTTTAAAACTAACCAGAATTATATTTTATCCTAGGTACAATAGGACATAAGTAGAATTGAGGGAATATAAAAATCATTGTCAGAATTATACTTTGGGAAATTATTTTAGCAGTAATATATAGTATGTACTGGAATGGTGAGAGACTTGAAGCTCACATAACAATTAGGAGGCTGTTGTAACAATCTGTCTCAATGAGAGGTGATGTGGGCCTGTACTAAGGTAGTCACTATACAAGTATGAATGGAGAGAATATATTGAATGTGTGAAAAAAAAGGAAGCTAGAAATGGAAAGATTCAACAAGTACATAGAGATATCGTATGTAAGAGAGATTACAAAGTCAAAGACAATAATATTATGAACCTGGCAATTAAAAGAATTAGTGTTTTTGACAGATACAGGTAAGTTTGGAAGAGGATAGGATTTTGGGGGAAAGTTAATGAGTTCAGTTATTGACATGTTGAATTTGAGATATATCTAGGAGATATACTTTGAAACTGAGGCCATAGGAAGCTGTCATTTTCATTACTATAAATTAGATACTCATCTTATGATCCTTTCCTACCATTAGTGAGTACCTCTCCCAGACTAGTATTCCTAAGTTATCCAGTCCATGAACAGTTCACTCCCAGCTCTTTTTTTTTATTTGCATATGGTTGAATATAAACACACACACACATACACACACACCCCACATTCCATGATTTCTTTTATGTGTGGTCTTCACCCTTTAGAATGTAAGATTATTGAGGGTTGAAACTGTCTCTTTTATGTTTGTAATTGTATTCCTGGTGTATGGCATAGAAACTGACACATAATAAATGCTCAATTAATTATCTATCATCTATCTATCTAACTAACAGCCATCACATCATCTCTAATTTGGAATATGGTTATGTCTTCCCTATTGATCTTTCTGTCTTAAGTAGTTATCCATTTCAATCCATCCTTGAGCCCAGGGCCATGGAAATATAAGCTCACTTCTGGATCCATGGAGGAAATAACTTAGAAAAAATTATTTTTCTATAAGTACAGGTCAGACATGTTTCTTCCCCTACTCTATAACTTCTGAGCTTTCCTATTATCTTTAGGAAAAAATAAAAACTTCTTTGCATGATTTTCAAAGATCTTCACAATGTACCCCAAATCAATTTTTCCAATATCATTATAAGTTTATTCCTTTCCCATACACTAAGTTTAATCAACTAAACTGACCTTTACTCTGTTCCTTGTAAGTGCCATCTCCCTTCTGTAATAAGGGAATAAAGCAAGTGGATGGGGTTTGTGGGTCCCTAAGTCAGTAGGTGGGAAAGGAGGGTACAATAGTGGAGGTAGTAGATTGAGGTGGTAGGAGAGATGTAAGGGAACGGCTGAGTTTAGGGAAATATAAGATGTTGAAGTATCATGAGTGACAAGGGGAGAGGATGAGGTAGTTGGGCAGGCAGCTGCAACAGGGAGACACAGACTAGGTACACAGGCTTGAGACAGATGACACTGAAGGGAAACAGGCTGAACCCTTTCAGGTAGGAAGGGCACTTCTACAGACAAAAGGTTAGGGCCAGTCAGAAATGGTTTGAAACTAACTAGAGGGCTTTCTAGTCAGTTTCTCAAGTTCACAAAGACAGAGTCCCAAGGCTCTTCCCTGTCTGTGAAATACAAGGGCTTCTCAGGTGAAGTATAGAGATCACCACTTCCTCCAAGATGGACGCCTCCAGCTCCCCTCAGGACCCAAAAAGAAACTATTCCTTTCTCTCCTTATCCCTCTTTTATCATTCAACCAATGAATTAGCAAAAGGTTTGATTAAATGATGTTAACTTATAAAAAACACAGAATTATTAAATAGTCATAAAGCCACTCTTTAATCAAGGGAAAGGGGGAACAGGACTACTTGACCTCTTATGCAGAGCTGCGCCTTATGCAGAGTCCAGGATTGAACACTGCTTTGCTCTGCTCCCTGACACCCTGGGAGTGACACCAAGCTAGATGACAACTCCAAGGAACAAAGGAAATTGGGGAACTTATATACCATTTGGGAAGATCCAGGGGCTGGGAGAGATGATTGACATCATACTGGTAAGTATGGGATTTACAATCAAGCTTGGGAAAGGAATCCTAGCTAGAGGCAAGGGTGTAAGGGAAGGCACTGCTTACACAATGGATACTAAAGGATGGTCACTGCCCAGGTGAGTCTTCCTAGGAAAGGGTCTTTGATACAATGGGGAAGACTACCTAAGACAAAAGGGTATTTAGCATTTACTCTAGGGTCCATTATTCAGTCTGCAACTGCTAGCCTGAGATTCCCTTCAGGGTGGGGGTCTCTAGCCTACAAGCTATTTCTAAAACTTGTTCATCAGATCTCACTAAGCCACAAGTTTGGGGTCCCTAGATTCCACATTGACAATGACAACAGGGTTTATTAAGTTTCAGGGTTGATTATAAAGGACAGAGGGATACAAGGTTTCTCTAACAACCACCTAGGGAGAAGCTCCAGGTGGGGGAGGGACACAGGAATGGGAGACTGACAAAGAACCTGCTCTCACACATCCCCTGGAAATTTTGTTGCCTTTAAGGTTAAGGAAGGTATACACAATGAATCAGGAGATAATTTGTATCAAGGGTAAGCCCTTCTTGTCTATGGGGAAAACCTAAGTCTTCAAAGTTTGATTGCTACCACCCAAATCCACCCTTCTCCCAAAACCCACAGGAAATCAGGAAAGGAAATGGGGATTGAAATAGGGAAGGTCAGGGAGATCCAGAGGAATTAGCTAAGCTACAAAATCTCAAGAGAAAAGGCACAGATTCAAGGCCAGGTTTCAGCTCAAAGACTGAGCTCAGTTGGCTCTTCTGCTCTGTCCAAGCCTCCAGGATCAACTGCCCTTAGTCAGAGTTCTAAACCCTCTTAACTGCCAGAAATTCTGCAGTTAGTCTTTTGCAGGGTTGATTGCACCTCTGCACTACACTTCTCATTGGCTTTCTCCTATACCAAGAATGCCCTTTACACTTTCATCTCAGAAAATCATTCCCTTACTTCAAAATTCAGTTCAAACATGAATCTTTCATCTTCCCTCAATCTTTTAGTACCTTCCTAATTATCTTATATTAAATTGTATTTGTTTCATACTTTATTCTCTATATAGATGATATCTCTCTATACTCATATATGTATATATGGATTCACAATATAGGTGTACTCTTATAGGCAAATTTATAAGATAGAGTAAAAAGTAATTAAGGTAGATAAGCATGCATACAGGGACAGCAAAAGGGCAAAATCTTGGCTGACAGGCATGAATGTTCTTTATAGAATGCAGAGGAGAGAGTGAACTATAAGGATAGGAGGAAGGAGGTTTTGGAGCTGTGATCTTGCCTACCAGTTTGTCTACAACCTGTAACCTATTGGAGATTTTGGGAGTGAACATCAATCAAGAGTCTAGGTTGAGATGAGGTTAAGCCTCTGCAATTTTGTGGACAAATTGCAGATTGCCTTTCTCCCTAGTCCATTGGATTTTACTGGCTGATCAAGGATTTTGTTCCAGTTACCTTTTGTCATCAAAGGATCAACTTGGATCACTGTCACCAATGGTGTGAGAATCCCCTTGTCACCAAGCCCATAGCAGTCTTTCCTGTCCCAGCCAGACTGCCTGCCTGTCTGTGCTAGTGTTAGAGGAAGCCAGCTTAACTCCCCATTCTAAGTGGCAGTTGGTTGGGCTTTCCCTATTAGAATAGTCAAAACCTCTCCGATTTCCCCTTTCCCTATTATCATTAAACTGTTTCTCATCACTTCTTGTTGCTCCATCTCCACAACCCAAAAGGACCCACAGTAGAGTGATTGAAATCCCTGGTTAGTGAGAAGGGCAATTACCCTTAGCTGCCATTCACCCATTCTGTGTTGTTTTTTTTTTTTTTTTTTTTTTTTTTTTACTATTCATTCCCCAATCTCAGCCCTTTCCTTGTGAGAGTGGGTGTGATCCCCCTGTATTGTTAGTGTTTGCCAGTTAATAGACTTACCCCAGTATATTTCTCCTACTTCTCTATTTAGTTACTTCAATATATATATATACAAACAATGTGTGTGTGTATGCATGTATAGGGGTGCGTGTCTTTCTCTCTCTCTCTCTCTCTCTCTCCATATATATATGTAATGTCACTGGATGGAACTGATAAGGTCATTAAGAGCAAGGATTTTTTTCTATTTTGAATTTTTTTCCCTTAGATTTTATAATAGTGCCAGAAAAATACTAAATGCTTAATAAATACTTGTTGTGGGGCAGCTTGGTGGCTCAGTAGAATGAGAGTCAGGCCTGGAGATGGGGGTCCTAGGTTCAAATCTGGCCTCAGACCCTTCCTAGCTGTGTGACCCTGGGCAAGTCACTTAACCCCTTACCACTCTTCTGCCTTGGAACCAATACATAGTATTGATTCTAAAATGGAAGGTAAGGATTAAAAACAAACAAACAAATAAATAAATAATTGTTGCTTGCTTGACTGATTTATTGCCCAAGGTCATACAAGTGATTGGTATCAAAAAGACTTGAACCCAATTCTTTATCTCTACCCACCAATACTCTTTTTTCCATTTTGTTCTTTTTCCATATAAACAATACCAATCTTAATGTAATCTTTTGCTGTGGAAAAAATTTATTGCAATAGATTGAAGTGGCCAAACAAAAACCTGAACATTAAATAAATACAGGGTTCATCACCATCTCAAAGCAGCTGTAAAAATTTACACTTTCTCAACAATGACAAAAAGGAGATAACATTCAAGAGTGGAATTAAAGAGTACTCCTTGGGCAGTATTCATATTTACTTTAGCCAGCAATATGTCAATGAAAATACTAAAACGAGTCATGGGATTTGCTTTTGACTTTCAGAATTAAATGATTGCTACCAGAAATTTCTACCAGAGAGATTATTTAAGAAGCCTGGATTCATTAATTGTTGCATAAGATGTAGTAAAATGGTGAAAACTGCATAACATATTAATACAAAACTGCAAATATATAGGACCTACCTTAAATACATTTCTAAACATAATTGAAAACTCAATAAAGTATATAATTGTATCAGATGTTCAAAGGATTTATGTATTTGCATATTCAATGAAATTGTACCTACATATTAATGCACACATATATGTATCTATGTGAATATGCTATTTTAAACATACACAAATATTTTTGTTAAAGTAAAAAATTATATCTATGTTGATTTTGTAGGATGGAGATTTCAAATATCAGGTTTATTTAAGGCAAATTTCCATTTCCTTTGTGTCCTGTTAAATTATAAGTTCCTTTAAATATCAAAGATTGTATCTTTTCTATATTTCCACTCCCTACTGCATTGAGTAGGATGTTTTGCCTTCAGTGGATATTCCATAATTAATCTCTGTCCAAATATCCAAAACCAATCCAAAGAGAATTTGAAAGAAACAAAAGCTTTCTTCCCTAAGGACAAGGTATCCTGAGAATTGCTGAGCTGGCATTCTCCCCTCAATTACATGGAGTGCGCATCTATTCACAGTTCTTTATTCCAGATAATTACCACAGAAAGGTAAATTCTGTGGTTTTTGTAGGTCCATTTTTATCAATAAGGAAATTTCAATCTCTTCTCTTGATATCTCCTTAATCAGCCTTTGTCTCAAGTTCCAAGATTTTCCATTTTCCATATTATTAGCTCCAATGAAAGAACTAAACAAATGATTCTGAAAAGGAAAGAAGAAAAGGAAGGGAACAGTGAGGAAAAAAGGGAGGGAAATAGATGGAAGGAGAGAGGAAGGAAGAGCATTTTTTCTTACTCTATAGCAGACAATACTAATTTATATTAATGAAATACACTAAATCAGGAATATTCCTATCCTCAAGGAGCTTACATTCTATTGTTCAATAGGTTATAGTTGTGTTCCACAATTTATGATCACCATATGGTTTTTCTTGGCAAAGATGCTAGAATAGTTTGCCATTTCTTTTTCTAGCTCATTTTACAGAGGAGGAAACTGAGACCAACAGGCTTAAGTGACTTACTCAAGGTCATACAGCTAATAAGTGTCTGAGATCAGATTTGACTTCAGGAAATTGATTCTTCCTGACACATGGCTGGGCACTCTATCCTTTGCTCAACCTCGCTGGCCCCAGAGAATACAGTTGCCTGGGAGGAAATTAGAGAGTAAGGCAATTGGAGACTTGGGGCAAATATTTGAGATGTCTTTTCTAGAGTTTTGATTCAATTGTTTTCTCTCTTAGAGCTTGAAAGAAATTGTGTGGCCTGTAATAGGTACAGTTTAAAAGCAGATTTGTGTAAGCATTTTAGGGAGAGCCTTTGCTGGAAGTCATGGGCATTCTGAATAGAATGCAGGGGGTAGGAGGAGAGAGAGCTGAGTAATAGACTGACTGCTGTGCTGTGAGGGGTTCAGAGCAGAAGTGCAATCTGCAGTCCCTTTTGACCTGGGATCTTGGAGAGTGGTGAAGGTTGAAAAGGCAGAAGACATAAATTCTGCAAGTCAACTCAGAGTAGGGAAGTGGCCTGTGATCTGGTGGACAGTTTGCAGACATCTCTCCCTACCTGGTCACTTTGGATCATCAGCTGTGGAGGAGTTGATTCTTGGTATCCTGATAATATCTCTGGAACAGTTGTGAGACCCCAAATTCAAGCCCTCTTACTCAGGTCCTTAGCCAAGCTGGGAAAACCTGGGAGAAGTCAGGTTGACTAAGGATCTTACCCCTTTTGACTCCAGTCCTGGGTTGTTAGTCATAGCTTCACCTAACCCCCTCTCCTATCCCCTCATATTATAATTAAACTGTTTCCCTGTGTGTTTTTCTAGTACTTTAACGTCCTCATTATGTGTGTATAATACTCTGCAGTTATTCCAGGCTGGGTGGGGCAGGGTGACAGTTAGTCAGGCTTACCTGTCACTTCTGTCAGTGGTCATTCCCTTTATAGTTAAACCTGGTTCTCTGGCTTGTAAAGTCTTACCCATTGTCCCTTCCTGTCTCCTATCCACCCCACTGAGCCCACACTTAATATTTAAGTCAAACTCCCCTGGTTTTCCCAATAATAGGCCAGATAAAGAAGGATTAAGGATGGTGGAAGGGGAAAAAGAGAGAAAGCCCAACATTAGAAAATAATTAAAAAGAATATTTGTCTGTCTGAGTCCAGGGCCACAGGAAAGTAAGCTTGATTCTGGATCAGTGGAGAAAGTAATTTAATTATTTTATTTGTCATCCAATGGAAACTGAAAACAATGCATCAGTATAACATTCTTTGTGACTGGTGCTGACAAAACTAATACCTTGAGTTTTCAGATGAGACCAAATGTCCTCTAGCCCACTTTTACCACCAGTGGGCACCTTTCATAGGTTTACTACTTTGTAGACAAGTAATATCAAACCTTTCAGAGGCTGAGTACCCAAATCAAAACCATCATGCCACATGTGAGCCCCACCCCCCCCACCATACCCCAGACAGGGAAGCAAGGAAGCATTCCCTTTGGGCTGTTGGGAAGAGGAAAAGGTGATGCGAGAAATGTCATCAGGTGCACATTGAGAAGGGGAAAAGAGCAGCCCCTCTGGAATGTTCTAGCACATGTGCCATAGGTTTGCCAACGTGGTTTTAGACTTTCTTGACTGGGGATAATGATGTATATAAGCTTTCTAAGATGGTTATATTAGAATTAGATATAATGGCAATAGTTGACAGAGCACTTGAAAGTCTGAAAAGCATTTTATCTTTTCTTTATTTAATAAGCATTTATTAATTACCTACTATGTGCTAGACACTGTGCTAAGATCTGGGTATATAAAATCAAGCAAAAATAAAACTATCCCCTGACCTCAAGGAGCTTATGGTCTAAAGGAGAAGGGAACATGCAAATAAATATATACAAAGCAAGCTATATGCAGAATAAATAGAAATTATTAAAAAGAAAGATCTAAAATTAAAAGAGGTTGGAGGTGAAAGGAAGTTGAAATAAAAAGTTCCTTCTTGGATTTGAAGGAAGCTATAGAAGACAGTAGTTGGAGCAGAGGAGGGAGAATATTCCAGGCATGGAGAGCCAGATGAAATGCCAGGAGCCAAGGAACAATGTTTTGGTGGAACAGCCAGAAGGCCAATGTCATTGGAACAAAGAGGACATATTGAGGAGTAAGGTATAAGAAGACTGAAAGATAGGGACTGGGTTATAAAAGATTTTATATGCCAAACAGAGCACTTTGTATTTGTTTTCAGAAACAAAAGGAAACCACTGGAATTCTTTGAGTAGGGCCATGGCATGATGAAACATTTATATTTTGGGAAAATCATTTTATTGGCTACCGAATGAATTCAAGTAAGGAGAAATCTGAAGCAGGCAGATTTACAAACAGGTTTGTTAATATTAAAATTCTCAGGAGCCTATCTTAATTTATCGAAGTCCAGAGAAAGAGAGAGCACCAACTATATATGTCCAGCCATTCCTTTAGCAGCCTTCTTTGAAATCTGGGCTGAGAGCCAAGACTGGGAGCTGGAGCTATGCACATCTTCTTGATCTGGATTCCTAGCCAAAAAGCCCTCACTTTCTCCTGACACTCTAATTTATATTTTTGCAAAGGTTCTTTTCCGGAGCGCCTCAGACTGGAGGATTCCAACCTCACTATGGGCAAGAGGTGAGTCTTTCAAATGCCAAGAGTCAAGAGTCCTTTAGAGTGACTGAGGAGTGCCTCTGCCCACCACTAACTCTCCTCTACCCCACTATCTTAAGTAGCTCATTTATAGGTAAACAACAGACTTTGTTTGCATTCTTATTCAATCAGAGGGTGGGTTAAGAAGCAGACTTGTATGTCAAACTTAATATTAAACATTTCTCCCTTTTTAAAATCCAAAGTTTACCTTGGGTGTCAAAGAAAGGGGTAAAAGGCTAATGTTAAATTTTCACAGATTGCTGTAGTAATCATGATAAGAGGTGACCTAGGTCATTACCAGAATAGTGGGAGCACAATAAGAGAGAGGAGGGCATATTCAAGAGATGCTGAAGATGAAATTGACTGGCCTTGGTCACAGCTTATATATAGGGGACAAGAAGCAGTGAGGAATCTAAGAGGACTCATAGATAGCTAGCTTAAAGGATTTGGGTGCACTACTTTGCCTTCTATAATAGCAGGGAATATAAAAAATGGGGAAGGTTAGGTGGAAAGAGAAATTCTGTTTGAGACATATTGACTTTAAGATGTCTATTGAATATCCAGTTGAAGATATCTGTAAAGCAGCTAGAGATGAAAGATTAGATTCTTGTGGTTAGAATTTATGATTGAAGAAGGATTCAGCAAAGGATACTAGACACCAAAGATCATATAGATAGAAGGAAAATAAGGAGAGAATAGTATCCCAAAAGCCTAGAGAGAAGAGAATATCAATGAGGTGAGAGTGATGAACACTGATAAAACCTGCAGAGAAGTCCAAAAGAAAGAAGTTTTAGAAAAGGCCATTGGTTTTGACAATTTAGAGACCATTAGTAAATTTGGTGACAGCAGTTTTAGTGGAATGAAGAGGTTAGAGCCACATTACAAGGGATTAAGAGAAGAGAGAAAATGGAGGCACCTATTGTAGTTGGCCTTTTCTAGGAGTTTACAGAAAACAGAAGAGAAATGGGATAATGTTTAGCAGGAATGGAAGAACCAAGTGATGGTCTTTTCATGATAGAGGAGACATGGAAATATTTGTAAGCAGTATGAAATGAAACAATGGAGAGGGAGAGATCTAAAATAAATGAAAAGATTAGTATGGGAGAGGAGGCAAACTGCTAGAGAGGAGGGAATAGGATTACTTGAACAAGTATACCTTAATAAGGAATTAAGGCTACCTCATCATGTGAAACAGGGGTGAAGGAAGAGAAAGTTGCAGACAGCACCTGAATGATGAGGTAGGTGGGGCCTAGGTTATCAAAAACTTTAAATGCCAAACAATATTTTGTATTTGACCCTGGAGGAAATAGTGAGCCATTGGCATTAATTGAATAGGGGATGACATTGTCAAACCTACACTTTAGTAAAATCACTTCAGTACCTAAATGGAGGACGGATAGGAATGGGAAAAACTTGAGACCAATCAGCAGACTATTTTAATAGTCTAAGCATGAATTGTTGAGGATGGACATCAGAGTTGTGGCAATGTCAAAGAAAAGAGACTATTTAAGAGATACTGCAAAAGTAAAAGGCAGGTTTTGGTAACAAATTGCATATTGGAGGTGAGCAATAATGAGGAGGAGAATGACTCCTAGATTATGAGCCTGAGGGACCAGGGGATAGTATTGCCCTCTACAATAATAAGGAAGGTAGTATTAGAAGAAGTCCTAAGAAAAAATGTAATAAATTCACATTTTGACCTGTTTAAAATGCCTACTGGATATCTAATATGAGATGTTTGAAAGTAGTTGAAAATGTGAGACTAGAGTTCAGCAGAAATATGGGGGTATGATCGGTAGATTTGAGAAGTATCTTGATAGAGATTGTGATTAAATCCATGTGAATTAATGAGAACACCAAGGAAAGAAGTAGAGAGGGAAAGTAGAAAAGAGTCCAATAGAGCTCTAAGGGATTTCTCTTTTTATAGAGAATAATCTGAATGAGGATCCAACAAAGAAACTGAGAAATAGGAGTCAGATAGATAGGAGAAACAAGAGAGTGTGGTGTTCTGAAAAGCTGGGGAAAAGGCATATCAAATATAAGAGATTAATTATTAGCATCAAATATTTCAGAGAAGTTGAGGAGAATGAGAAAAGTCCACTGGATTTTGCAATTACAAGTTCATTTATTACTTTGGATAGAATATACAAAGATTGCATTTCATAAGAGATGACTTCATAATTTCAAACTCAATTTATCACATATCTGTTAAGTGCCTATTCCTAGAGAATCAGATACAAAATTAAAGAAAGTGAAGTCATCCCTGATCTTAAGAAATGTCCATTCTAGTGAGGCATACAGATAGGTAAACACCAGAATAGTTCACAAAGAAGAGAAAACTAAAACTGAGCAGATCAGAGAATGTTTCACAGAGGTTGCACCTTGAAGGAAGCTAGGAATCTTAAGAAGCTTTAGGTAAAGAAACTGCATTTCAGGCTTGTGCAAATATGAAGGGACAGGATATGAAAAACAGTTCAAGAAACAGACCAATTTGATCAGTGTGTGTAATCTGTAAAAACGAATAATCTGAAATAGTATGGAGAGGTGTGTTGCAACTAGATTCTAGAAGTCTTTTCAATCTGGTCTAGGGAATTTTCACTTTATCCTAGAGTGGAAAGGGGCTCAATGAAGACATGAGACAGAAAAAGACATGGCCAGTGATATTTCTAAGGAAGATTCTTTTGGCAGCTGAGAGGAGAATTTTCAATTGAAAAACAAACATATTCAGTGGAGAGAATTATCTCCTTTGGTGGATCCCCTTGAAATTTTAAGGGATGTTAGAAAATACTTATGTTCTATTACCTAACAGGCTAGCCCAATATTCCTGTCACCTATGAATTCTTTCAGAAGATGGAGTCTATATCTCTGCTTTTTCTCCTGAAACATTTCTCAAGGACAAACTAATCCATCCAACATATATTAAGAAGAGTATCTACATTCATATTCATATCCATAATAATAATAGTAATAAAGATGGTGGGTCAAGTAAAATAGAGAGGTTGATGAGGAAAGGAGACAGATCAAAATGATAATTAGGATCTTCTGATTCTTATATTCCTATCTTACTTTTTCACATATTAATGTTTTCTGATTAACTACATCTCCTACTATCTATGATGAAAGGGTGGCCAAGGGCATCCATAGAACATATCTGAGGTCTTATGTAAATTGTAAAACCTTGAGATTCTGCTCAAGTCTTTTTTCTTCCAAGAAGCCATTCTGGCTATTTTAGGCTACACTGAACTTGCCAATTCCTTAATTTCTATTGTATTTCTAATCAGTACCATAATTTAGGATAAATCTTACTCTGTTTCTAAATTGGACACTCTCAGAAGGCAGCGATCATATATCCTTTTCCTATTTCCCCTACAATGAGGATTGCCAAAGATCTGAGCACATAGCTAAAATTAAACAAATATTTTGAAATACTCCCTCTCTACCCATTGAGTTCATTAATAGAAGAAGTTTCACTTTGGTCTAAAAGTGTATGTCCTCATATATGCTACATGTCACTGATGGTGAACCTTTAAGGACCTTTTAGATACTGTGTGCCATACCATACCCACTCCAGAGATTGAGTATCCCTTCTCTTCCCCCAGATGGGGTGGGAGAAAGGGAGGGAGTAGCTCACATGCTCCACTCAGGGGAGGTAGTGTTTCCATTGAGCTGCTGGATGGAAGAACAAATGATGAAAGGCTCAGGTGGAAAGGGAGAAGGGAGTGGTCAAGTGCTCTCATCAGAGGAGGGAGTAAGTGCTTCCATTGGGCTTCTGGGCAGAGGGGTTGGGAGGTGTAGTAGAGAGGGGTAAGAAACAGCTCCACCCAAGTACCCTGTGCCTTTCCAGTAACTGACTATGTTGGGTGACTACATGTGTGCCTACAGAGAATTCTCTGCATGCCATCTTTTACATGAGTGTCATAGGTTTGCCATCATGGCCATAGATCATAAAGATCTGACCTTGGATTCAAGTATGTCTAGATATACATTGTAAAGAGATAAAAATTATTATGGTTGGACTGAATGTTTAATAAGGTGGTGGCCAGGAATTTAATTAATTCCAAATGATTTTTAATAATTTATTTATAAAATTGAGAGAAAGAGTGAAAGTAGAGAAATAAGAAGAGTAAGAGATCTAACCTAACACACTAAATATTTTGCTCCTGACCCTGGCTCAACCCAGGCAGGGCAAATTAGCCCTCAGAAACCCCTCCAAAGAGGGGAGGCCTCTCCTGAAGTTAGTCTCTTCAGAAAATCCAGGAAGGAGTTAGTCTTTTTCACTCACCCATGTAGTAGTTCAAAAGGAAAGGAGTCCAAGCTCCTCAGCCAGAGCTTTTTCAGGGCCCAGTTCAAGGTGAAAGAAAGCTTCCAACTCAAACTCAGATCTCTGAAAAAGTGCTCACAGGAAGTTGTAACTCCATTTTAAAGGTGCTTCTTTTGCATCACTTCCTGTGTCTTCCTCCCACTTTTAAAAGTACATTGGCAACAAAAGCCACTGTAATTCAGGCAGTAGGAAATACTTCCATCCATCTGGTCAGTTGATCCACTATGACTAGACAAAATTCATAATGTCCAGCCTTTGGCATTGTTATGAAATAACTTTGCAGGTACTCAAAAGGTGTGTAAGCCAGAGAATGCCCACCAAAAGCTTTGCCACTAAAGGTGTGTTGGTTATATGCTTGGCAGGTAGGGCAGGCTGTACATACTTTAGAGGCTATAGTAGTTATACCGGGAGCTATCTATACTCTTTTAACATGATGCCCTGGGTACCAAAGTGACCATTTTTATGCATGGATTGGCAAATTTGTTGATAAAAACTTCTAGGGAGCAAAGTTTTTTTCCTTCAGATGACACCCTTATTCCACTAATCTGTTTTGCTTTAAATTTTTGCTTCCATTTCCCCACTTCCTTGTCATTATAGGAAAGGGAGATATCTAAATTATCAGTAATTGTTAGTGGCATAATTAATTCAGGTCCTTCTAAGGCCACTAGTTTGGCTGTGATATCTGCCTGGTTTTTTCCCCTGGAGACAAGGTCTGCTCCACCTGTGTGTGCAAAGCAGTGGATGACAGGTATGGCTTTGGGGAGCCAGAGGGAAGAAAGAAGTTCAGTAATAAGGTTTGCATTTTCCAGCTAATGTTAAGAATCCCCTCTGAAGCCATAGCATGCAGATGGAGGGACATATGCCATATGCATAACAGGAGTCTGTTAAAATTGTGATCTTATTTTCCTTTGCAATGAAACAGGCTTGTTTAAAAAATGTGAGTTCTGCACCTTGTGTCTTTACATTTGAGGGCAAGGAAGCTGACCAAAGAGTATCAAATTTGGTAACTACCATAGCTCCTGTATAGCATGCTCCATCCCTCATAAATGAAAAACCATCTATGAATAATGTTAAATCCAAATTATTCAAAAGGTTTCCAGTAAATCATTATGGGGTTTATCAGCAATGGACATTAAAGATGTACAATCATGTAAAGGTTCACTGGCAGTTGGCAAATTGGGGAGCAAGGTTGCAGGACTAAGAACTCCACAGCATTTTAATGTGATATATTCATTATTCAATAGGGTTATCTCATATCTCATAATCCTTTGATAAGTAAATGCATGTGTCCTATGACTTAATAACAATGCCTCTACCTCATGTGGCCACATTATGGTCAGAGGGTATCCTAATACTTGGTCAGCAGATTTGGTTACTAATAAAGCAATGGCAGCTACTCCCCTAAAGCATGGTGGTGCTCCTGAAGTTACTCCTACAGGTGGGCTGAATAATAGGCTACCAGGCATTGTGCAGGTCCAAAAAGTTGAGTTAGAACACCTGAAGCTACCCCTTTCTGTTCATGGACATATAAGGTAAATGGTTTATCATAGTTTCGGATGCCTAGAGCAGGGACAAACAGGATATCCTGTTTTAAATTTGAACGAGCTGTTAAGCATTCCATTTCCAATTTAAGTGGCTCAGGGACTGAATTTTTTTGAGCGATACAAGGAGCTTAGTGATTTCCCAAAAGCAATGGATCTACTGTCAACAAAATCCTGTTGCTCCAAGAATTGTCCTCAATTGTTTTTTAGTGGTAGGAGAGCTTAATTTTTGAATACTTTCAGTATGCTTAGGATAAATTAAATAGGACCCAGCAATTAAAATGAAACTTAAATGTTGTATTTTATTTATATAAAGTTATTCATATAAAGTTATTTATACTGAACTTTGTGTTTGGGGACCTTGTGGGCTCTCTTATGTAGCTCCAAAAGGAGATGCTTGCTATCCTCTTGGCATGCTTCAGCATTTGGTGAAGCCAAGAGAAAATCATTTATATATTGGATTAAATGGCTGTATTTAAATTTAATGGCATACATATCAGCAGTTAAGAATTATGTAAACAATGTAGGTCTGTCCACAAAACCTAGAGGCAAATGAGCCCAGGTCCTTTGGGAACTTTTCCAAGTGAAAACAAAGATATATCTGGAATCCTCATGTATTGGTATAGAAAAGAAAGCTGAGCACAATTCTACTATGGTAAAGCATGTAGCTCTGCTAGGGATAGAAGAAATAATAGTGTTTATGTTGGAAACTACAGGGTATCTTTTCATAACATGATCATTCACAGCCCTCAAATCCTGTATGAATTAATAGAGATCTTTGCCATTGGGCCCCAATTCTGGCTTTTTACCAAGGAGGATGGGTGTATTGTATTCAGATTTACAGGGAATTATGATGCCTTGGTCAATTAGTGAATTTATTACTGGGGTGATGCCTTCTATTGCCTCCTTTGAGAGAGAGTACTGAGGAATGGAAGGAGGTAGGCTAGATTTGGTTTTAATTTGGACAAGGATAGACAATTAAAGTAGTTCGACATCAGAAGATGATGTGGCCCAGAAAGACTCAGTTATATCAGTTGGGATTTCAAAAGTGGAGGCTCCTTTATCTCATGACTATCTGAAAGAAGTGCAGGGAGAAAAGTTAAGTATTCCTCAAGCAATTCCAGAGACATAGAGCCATCTGGAGAGCAAGTTATTGTGGCTCTAAGCTTGCATAAAATATCTCTACCCAGCAAATTTATAGGGGAGCCAGGCATCAAGAGAAAAGAGTGTTCTACACTCAGGGGTCCTATCATTCTAGGGTAATGCTTTTAAATCTTTGGGGGTGTCCCCAATGCCCCCACTGCATTTATTGAGCTGATGGAATTGCAATCTGAATTAGGTGTACTCTTTAATACAGACCTGGAAGCTCCAGTGTCCAAAAGACAATCATAATATGCATTACCAACCTTTAATGTTATGTGGGGCTCATCAGTATGGTGGGTGTATGTGGATAGGGACAATGGGCATTAAGACATGTTATATAGAAGTGAGTCAATCTTGGTTAAAGGAGGGATAAGGCTGATATGAGGAGGAATGAGGAATGAAGGGGACGATTGATTGGAGGAGAAATGGACGGAATATCTGAGTGTATGGAAGGGATGAATGGGTAGGTCTGTATATAAGAAGGTAAGGGAATGGATGGGGAGTATATAAGAGAGCAGCTCAAACAGGCTTATTCACAGGAGGCTAGAGACAGAGGGTACTGTGAGGAATTAGACTGGATCCTTCAGGCAGGAAAGGTATCTCTAAAGTACAAGAGGAATTTGGGCCAGTCAGAAATGTTTAGATCAAGGCTGGGGGTTTCTCTCATTAATTTCTAAAGTTTTTTTGAGGGAGGAGTCAAAAGGGCTCCTCCCTGCCTCTGAAATTGATGTCTGCAGGAAGTCTCTGCTGGGTACTTCCTGACCAAGATGGATGCCTAGGTTTCCCCCAAGAAAATAAAAGGAAAATAATTCTTCCCTCTTCAGCCTTTGCCTTAATCTTCAATACAATCATTCACCAGAGGCTTTGTATAGGTAACAAAGGGTATTTATTAACATCCGGGATAATCAGAAGGAAAGAGGTTTTGGGTTTTTATAACTATTGCTAGGGAGAAGGCCGGTGCTGGGGGATGGGTCACAGGAGAGGCTCTCCCAATCAGGAAGGTTTGACTGTCTTTGAAGTAAAGTATTTATCAGATCATAAATTAGGGGTGGCTTGTTTTAGGATGCCCTACTTGCCTACAGAAACTAAACCCACGATGTTTAACCACCAAGCCCACCCTTCCTCCCAGGGCCCAAAGGGAAATTCGGGGAAAATAACAGGGATGTAATGGAGAGATCAGGGAGAGGTCCAGAGAAATTAGACTAGGTGCAAATGCCCCAAAAGACAAAAGCACAGGTCAAAGCAGAAGCCAAAAGGCAAAAGCCTCTCAGTTGGAACTTCAGCACTATTTATAGCCTCAGGCTCCAACTGCCTTTCTGAACATTCTAAAACCTAACTGCCAGGGCTGCTTACAGCTGAATTCACAAAAGCAAAAGCTTCTGTTGCAACCTGCATTACAGACACCAGGGTCTGGAAAATCAAAGATTGTATCCTCTGATTCCTGTGCCACCAACCTCCCCCCCCCACCCCTTCATAATCTTTGGGTAGTTCCTTAGTCACCATTAAACAATGAGTATTTACCAAATGTAAGTTAATAGGTACTAAGATTACAAATGTAAAGAAAAAATCCTTACACATGATGAATTTATATTTTAATGTTCTTTGATATATCACTTAATCTCTAAGTAAAATAATGGTTCTCTAGGAGTATAAATCATATTTGGATAGAGAGACTTTCCACAATGGGAGTGTCCCAATGTCATGAAAACAGAAATCTAGACCTAAAAAATAGTAATCATATCTAGGACCAAGTATATAGAAGAAGCTGAAGTATTTAATGAAATTTTTTAAAATTAAAAATGAAAAACAAATCTCAAAGAATTAAGGATATAAATTAATTTTTAAAAACCTTATCTTCTATCTTGGAATCAATACTCTGTATTGGTTCCACTGACTGAGGCCAAATTCAAACCTAGAATCTCCTGTCTCTAGCCCTGGCTCTCAATCCACTAAGACACTCTGCTGCCCCCTATAAAGTCATTTTTTAAAGTTTCAGTTTGAGCTTCTAACTGTGCCAGGATGATGTTATCTTCTGTTTATTGCTTTTCTTTTCATCCTCTAACTAAGCAATCAATACTAAAAATAAATTTCTGAGTTGTCTTCGTTGTCTTCTTAAGTCCTTAGACTTGTGATTTCATGAAGAGGAAGAGGAAGAGAAAAACATTTGGTCATACAACAAGCAGTACAATCCAGATGCCTTTAAATTAAAAGCTTGTTGCTGTATCCCGAAGCTGTGTTTTTCACATTTTAGACTTCCATATTTTAGACAGAGAAACATTATAGTTTGTCCCCTTTAAAGCTATATGGCACTGGTTTTCCAAGATGAATTATGCAATATAATAATGAATCCCATTAAAGTATTTAGACAAAAGAAGTGGACTTGTTTTAGTGTCCTTTTTTCTATCCCTGTTTAATTCTCTGCCTAAAATAAATTAATAGATTGAAATTTCCTTTCTATGTATCTGGTCTGCATGTACAAA
Organism: Gracilinanus agilis; assembly: GCF_016433145.1. Classification (NCBI taxonomy): domain Eukaryota; kingdom Metazoa; phylum Chordata; class Mammalia; order Didelphimorphia; family Didelphidae; genus Gracilinanus; species Gracilinanus agilis. Next base: position 367,317,260 of record NC_058133.1, on the reverse strand, counting down.
AGACACACCTGCATCCATCTTTCAAAAGGGCAGGAATCAGCAGCTTTGTAAGGGTGAACAAGATTTTTCCATCCAAGGTGTCCTAGTCTACACACAAACCATTTCAGAAGTTCTCCCAACAAATGTTTAAAATGGAGGAAATTTATAAATATCAAACAGGCTAAACATAGATCATGAACCCAAGCAAATAGCCATTAGTAGGGTGAAATGGAGGACCTAGATTAAAAGGAAAGTGACCTGTTAAAAAGTAGGAAGATCTGATACACTGTAATAGAAAATTCAAAGCTATCATGACATTGGCAGTTTTTACACTAAGGACAAATAAGCTTTGCCTAATTTATGGGTATAGTGACTCTCTGATTGACAATCTGTCCTTAACAATGATTTAACCCATATCCACTGTTGAAAACTATCCCAAAACTCCAGGAATCTGATAAGTGCATGGTTTAGGTGGGAAAAAATAATGCTGGAGACCGTCTGTCTATCAGCTCATGGCTCTTCTGGCTGGTAATGAGCTTGAGACTTATTTTATATAGTATTCAACAAAACCCCTTTTCACCCAAAGCCCAAAAAGGTTTCTCAGTTGTGCAGGCACAGAATTACCTCATGATTGGTATATAGTTTTACAAACAATTTACTCATGAAGATAATGAAGAAAGAGACAAGGTCCAAGGCCAGAAATTGAGTCAATGGAAAGTACCTGAGTGAGTGAGTGTGGAATTTGTCTGAAGCTGCCACTCAGTGACCTTGGGACACCTGGAGCAGTTAGAGAGATATACCCACAGTTGCAGCTTTACTCTGCTGAGTGAAAAAAGGCTGTTAACTCACTAAATGCTTATTTACTAAAAACTTAAAGCTTCCCAGAAAATAAGATTGTAATGCTTTCCAATAAGAAAAGGTATCGATCATAAAAGGAATCAAAGAGAGGACTTTCAGATTTTTATCTGAGATAGCCCATCCTGTCTGTGTACTGACTTGCAGAGCAGAAAGGTCGGAGCATGGCCTTGCTGGACTGCATTGATCTTTTGATGGGGTCCAGATAAAAATATCTATTAGAAACTCTGTTTTTCTCAATTGTTTCTAACAATCCACTATACTCTTTTTCATATCTTTAAAAGAATTTTTCTTTAAATTTTAAAATATATTTGTGCATGTACTTACCTGAGTACATGCATTCATAGGTTTGTATTATGTGTACATGTATTTTACATAAACATAAATATAAAGCTATCTCTTTCATATCAAGAGGTTTATGGCTCTGACTCCCTAACCTGGAAAAATCAAGTATATTTTTTTAATTTCCCTTATTACCAGAAGAGAAATCTGAAATTTTTTCTTTTTTATTTTATATGAAATTTTTAGTACCATATTGTAAATTTTGGGTTAAACATGCATTTCTGAGTTTCTAAACTTATTCTGTGTCATCTGGCCTTGGCATGTTCAGCTTCCACAAAACTCCTCCAAAAATTCACATTAATTTTTTTTATTGATCCTTACTATATTGAAACCATGATAGGGAAAGTGTAGTGATACATTTCTTTTGTTCTTTACTTGACATAGATCAGGTAACACAAGCATTTCTGGTACAAAGGACAGAGTATTGAACATGAGATTACAAATCTCTATTACCAAGAGCTTTCTCCACTCTCAAGTATATTTTAAATTCTACATGTTAGTTTTGAAACTGAACTGCTTCTCAATGTTTCCATTTAAATCCTTTTTTTAGGTTTATTTTTAAGTTGCTATGTTGTTTTTTTCAACATGTTTTAATGATACTCTTTAATTTATATTTTTTTTGATATTTTTCCCTTTTCCACTCTTCCCCCATAAAATCCTCCCTAGTGATGAATAAGTACAATAAAGTAAGTCAAATCCATATATTGGCCTTGGGAAAATATGCATATTTCATGTGGTATCTCATATCTATCAATTCTTTGTCAGGAGGTAGATAGCATCTTCATCATGGTTGCTCTGAAGTAATTTTTTGGTTATTATATTAATCATAATTCTTAAGTATTTCAAAGTTAAGAAAAACTAGTGTTACATATAGTTCTTGATATACACTGGCCCCTATATGGTCAGGAACTTCCCTCCATGAGCACAAGAAATAGATCATCTATTTTTAAAAATCTCCTCCAATGCTGAATCAATACTGAATCTCTGAAAATTAATGAAAGAATTTCTGATTTTAACAAGATGAAATCTCGCTGTTTCTCTATCAATATAGACCCTTTATTGATTAGTAGATATTCTTAAAGAATTTTCATTCTTAGAAAAATTAATGAACTGGTACATAAACTCAATAAAACAATTGTCTACAAGTTTTCCAAGACTTATCTTCATACAATAAGCATGGTCTATCACAAGACTACACATAAGTTTTCCCAATTTGGTAAGCCCAATCAAAACTTATGTTGCACTGACATAATCCTTAGATATACCAGGGAAGTTGATATGATTAGTCATTAGTGGGGAACTTTATCTTTGCAAGGCAATGTGAATTTATCTAGATATAGTTATTCCCCTGTGTCAGCTGATTCATTATCTGCTGATTCAGCAACCCAAAGTTAATAAGCAGGTGTTCACTAATATCAGCAGTTTCAGCCATTCATGGTTTCCATGACGTGGGACATATCCCCTGTAGAGATGAGAGTCCATTGTACATAAAAACACTCAAATGCATCTATAATCTTCCTGATTTTGAAGTTCTCTCCATTGATGTTAATCACAATTCATTCTTGTCTGCCCATTTTGCATAATTCTTAGATACATCCTCCCATAAATTCACCAGTGGGTGAATATCATAAAAATTCCAGAATAATTCAATGACTGTACATCTATCATCCCTCTCACTTATTAAATGGGCACCCCAGCATGCAGTGAATAGCAGTAGCATATATATCAGGGTGAGAATGGGTGATTGTATTCAAAACCTCCTGACAAAAAAGCTGGGTAAATCCATTAGAGAAAAATCAGCCTTTATCTCCAAAAGAGAGTTTGAATAGCTACTAGTCACCCATTCCTTAGAAGACTTTGTTGTACCCAAATTTTAATACCTAACCCAGGTTAGATTGTGGCCAGAGGAAGAACCACACTGACAAAGCAATATGCAAGAAGAGGTTCATTCTTTACTAGCAATAATAGCTAGGGTCCCTAGGCAGAGAGGCGTGCCTGAACCTACCCGTTGGAATTCTTAATCAATGGTTTATATAGAAATGTTTGGGGAAGGGAGTTGGAACATATGTCATCAAGGCAGGGACAGGGAATCAGGAAGCATCTGACAGCTATCCATCAAAGGGGAAAAGGGGGGTGTTAGGGTCAGGGGTCAGAAAGCCTCTGGTAAGATATTTATGTCTTGGGAACTTTCTTGCCTGGAAGTTGATTTTAGGCCTGTCAGGGAAAGATAAGAAAGACTGTACTGGGAAACTTTTGAGGCTGGGGGTTTCAGAAGACTGAAAAAGGTGGGGGCCAGGAAGCAGCTTACTGAACAGGCTAGAAATAGTTCAGTAGTCTGTCAGGCTGATTTTTAAATCCAAAAACTTCCCTTCCTCACTACCATGAATCAGTTTCTGTCTAGTCCTATTTCGAAGCTCCTAGCTCTCTTCCCCTAATTACTGATCTTTTTGATCCAAATAAGGACCCTATAAAAACCCATTGAATCTTACTGGTTTGGTGTATAAGTCACCCTATTCAGTTCAGGGATCCTGGAATATGCCTAATTCTTTTGCCCAGTTCTGTATGTGCATTTTCCCTAACTACTTTTTATTTTTATATCTCCTCTCAACAAAGTTAGCTTATTTCATGGTCTTAGAGTGAGCTCTGTGCTGGGTCTTTAGTATTCCAGACCTCTGAGTTTGTGTTGACACCCTAGACCAGTGATCGGAAAACTTTTTAAAGAGGGGGGTCAAAGGAAAGGAAATGATCATCTGTCAGTCTGTTTCTAAGGCAACTCATTCAAAGTTTCATTGTATTGTATCCTACTCATTGTATTCATCAGATTAGGAATAATGTCTTGCAGCTGGATAGAACAATTCAAGGGACCACATCTGGCCTGTGGGCAATAGTTTGCCCATCACTGCCCTAGACAAGCCACTTAGACTTTGTGAACCTGTTTCTTCATGTAAGATTGGCTTATATTCATTGCACTTATCTCACAGGACTCTTGTCACATGAGATAATGTTTAGAAATTTCTTTGCCATCCTTAAAATACTGCACAAAAGTTGGCTGTCATCTATTGAATTAGTAATACATGATCAGTGCTAGAGCAATTTTATGTTAGTAAGTTTGAGAATTGTCAACATAAGCAAAAGGAGAAGGATGTTATCTTCTTTTCCTAGATAAACTTTTTTACTTACTTCTTCCAGACTTATTTCTTCCTTTTTTAAAATTCTGAGCTGTCCATCTATGAATCACTGAGGTAACTAGAACACACTCATCCTAGAGCCTCTTAGATGTTACATTCATCTCCATTCTATGGATTCTAATTGTCTTTCCTTTCATTTTGTGTATTTGCCCCCCTGACTTAAACTGCTTGCTTTCTGAGCCAGAGTTGTGCCATTCTCTGTTCTGGACAGAACTAAGAACATAGCTGGCATTCATCAAATATTAAGCAGGGCCAATTTTCCACATAACCAAAAAGTAAAAAGGCCGAAACAAGCAAGTCTCCAAGGAATGAAAATTTACTTACACACATGCCTATGGAATTGTTGCCTCTTTCCTTCCTGCCCAAAGGGTTCTTTATACCAAGTAGGAAGCTGCATTTTCAATTACAAATCAATTACCTTTTCAAACTTTCTAAAGCTGACCACAGCTTAACTTGTAGAGAGAAAGAAAACAGGCAACTAAATATATGATAGGAGAAAAGCCTTAGGGAAAATGATTGTTTTAAATGAGTCAGTCTTGCCTCCACCAGTTCTGAGTTATAATAGATTAGAAGATGATTTTTATATTAAAACAAAATACCATACCAGAGTGATGATCTGACCAAAAAGACTTATTCCAAAAGGAAATTTATCCTGGTGGCTACTGAATTAATCAGCTGCTATGATTCCTCTCTCTCTCTCTCTTTCTCTCTCTCTCTCTCTCTGTCTCTCTCTCCACCATCCTCAAATCATCAGACATGACTGTGAACCAGAAGACCTCTTGAGCCCTTGCAGTTTCATTGTTTCCTGGCATTGGCATTAGCTAAATGTGGCAGGTGTTAATAATGTCAGGGAAGAGGACACCTGTATTTAAAGCAAAGAACAAAATATTATACCCTCTGATGAAATGAAGAATGTGAAAAATATAGAATGCAATTAACCAAATTGTCCTTTAACTAGGAAACCGAGGGAGCTCTTCACATTAATTTTGTGCTTCCCTTTTGATTCTTCCTATCACTGATCCTGAGTGAAACATATCATATCAGAGTCAGGGAAGGCTGGATCTGTTAAAACCCTTTTAAAGAAATGAATGATAAAATTTATGCCCTAATTTGCATTTCTAATGGTGGTGACTATGCAGTATTCCAGTTACTCCCTCTGTCTTTTGAGTTTATTAGGATTTTAACAGGAATAAGGTGGTAAGTAATTCCTAACTACAAGCTCATTCTTCCATAAAGGAGTAAAGAAAAATTCATGTCATCTCTATCTTTCAGACCCATTTGGCCATCTAAATATTATGAAAGGCTGAAAATTGCTACCTTGCAAGTAACCCTATGCTTGTGACTTATGCTTCTCGGGGTTTAAGATTCAAACTATTCTTACCTCTGGAATACCTTGAAGAGGAATAACTTGAAGGCTGGAAAATTTCTACATTTAAAGGAAAGATTGATTTGTATAGTCAATTATTTAGGGGAAATACTATTTCATAATCAACAAGTCATCATTTTGTTTGTTCTGTCAAGGTGAAATCTGGACACCTCAATTTTACCCCTGCCCTTTGAGAAACCCCAGTACCAGGCACACCTGTTTTGGGCTGAACTATAGACCTTAAAGTATTTGGGGACCCTAGTTTAAGTGAGATTAGTGGATATTGTTAAAAGGTTGAGTGCCTTTATTTATTTTAGAGGCTTCTCCCATTGTATTAAAGTTCCCTCTAAGGGAACTAAGTTCTTAGTTTGACCCTTTCCTTTGTAATTATTATAGTTAACCTCTCTCTGATGCCCCTGAGGCTGGCTGCAGACCTCTTTGCAGTCTGCTTGCAGTTTGTCTAAGCATGCTTGCTGTGCCTGGTTTTCCAGACGGTATAAAAGACCCCCAAGTTCTGCCCCTCTTTGGAGCTATCATCTCCCAGGGTGATTTCTCCCAGGGAAACTGTCCCCAGAGTTCCAAGGTGTAGACCCTGTAAAAGATTTTTGGTGCTGGGCTCTGGAAGTGGCCAAATATTGGACCTATCCCTTTCCTGATTAAAGATTTGGTTTTTCTGACTACTTAGTTAGTTCTATGTTTTTTCCAAGTTAACAGTTCCATCTTTGAATAGTTTCTTGAACCTACTGTCCTTTCATTTCTCATTAATCCAGATACATCCAGGTATACTAGTACCCCATTTTCCTATTTTTTTAAATGTCACAATAAACGAGGGATTGAACTGGCTTGAGAGATTCAATTGTTAAATTTTCATTATGAGTATTTGCATTTCCACAAATGCCACAGTTCAGGGCCTTATTTATTGTCTTATCTGGTCAATATTAAGAAAGTAACAAGGAAAATGTTGATAATGCACATTTAACTTAGAAAAGTATGTCATGTATATTCCCCATCCTGAGCTTATTGTTAAATATTTACCATTAGATCCCTGCACTATACCATGAGATCTAGAGCAGGAAAGAACTCACAGACCATCTAGCTTCTCATTAACTAGGCCAATGTATTATTGATAGTAAGTAATGGCATCAGAATTTGAACCCAGGCCTTCCGAATGTATATTTAATATTCTTCCTAATACACCAAGTGGCTTCCAGAGATAAGGAGAAATGTTTTGTTTGTAATGTTGAAAAATGGGATCATAGATGTAGAGTTGGAAGGGGCTTAAGAGACCATCTGGTACAACCCCCTCATTTTATACAAAAGGATTCTGAGGTCTAGGGAGGTTATATGCCTTATTCAAGGTCACACAATCAGCCTTACAGGGCAGATTCAAATTCAGGTCCTACCTTAACTGAGCCAATGTTGTCATCACTATTCTACATTTCAAATTCTATTTAATCTGTTCTAGAGGGGGAAATGTATTTGATCATTTATAAAATTATGTTGCAGATTTATTTCTTTGAATTTAGAAAATAGGCATATGTGTTTTAAATGACTTTTCTAGCAACCATGCATATAATCATTACTTTCTCCATATACCTTATTTTCTATTTACAAGTACAAAATATATGGGTATTTAAAAATCATGATCATTCCTGGTTCCCAGGGTTTCACCATTTTCTGGAAATCAGTCATGAATCGGTACTCCATACACTTGAGATCTAGTGCTCCCAATATCTCTCCCAAGAGAAGAACACAATGAGTATTACAATAATTTCCTCACTCCTCACTTGTAGCAGCTGCTGTTGCAGCAACAGATTTGGAATGAAGGGCCTGCCAAATTGTAATATAGATCATTACTCCTGAGAGACAGGAGACACAGTGGTTGAGTTAACTCTTGTCCAAGTTGTCCACTAAGACCGGGATAGAGAATTTATGGAGAAATAATTGGCTCCTTATATTTTTCAGCTCTTTAAATTAGTTGGCAAATGTCTGGAATTCAGAGAATACAACTTCTGTCCAGAGTAGTCTTCAGGATCAATCACCAGTTGCTTTCACTGGTAGCTAATATAGCTGACAATGTGTCATCTGGACCTGAGCTTTCTTCTTTCATTAACATTATTAATTTGGAAAAAAAACACAGAATTATTTAATATTCAGAAAAACCAAGTCTTTAGTCAGGAAAGGGATAGGTCCAATAGTTGACGAAGTCCAGAACCCAGTTCCAAAAACCTTTTACAGGGTGTATACCTTAGAACTCTGGTGACAGTATCCCTGGGAGGAATCACCCTGGGAAATGATAGCTCCAAAGAGGGACAGAACTTGGGGGTCTTTTATACCCTCTGGAAAACTAGGTACAGCAAGCATGCATAGGCAAACTGCAAGCAGGCTGCAAAGAGGTCTGCAGCCAGCCTCAGGGGTAAGAGGGAGACATTAACTATAACAATTACAAAGGAAAAGGTCAAACTAAGAGCTGGGTTTCCTGAGAGAGGACTTTTAATACAAAGGGAAACACTTCTAAAATAAATGAAGGCACTCAACAATTTGACTATGTCCACTAATCCCACCCAAACTAGGGTCCTCAAACATTTTAAGGTCTTTAGTTCAGCCCAAAATAGGTGTGCCTGGTACTGGTGTTTCTCAAAGGGCAGAGATAACTTGGGGTGTCTAGATTTCATGTTGACAACATAAATGAGAAGGTTCAGAATTCCTTGAAGAAAGGCTTAAATCTTATCATGAGCATGAAATGTGATCCCATTTGCTGTTGCCGGTTTGTCCCCTGTGAAGGACACAAATTCTATCAAAAGAAGCAAAATATAGTAAAGTATATGACACCATTACTTTGCCAAGTTAATTTCTTCATCAAATAGGTAATTTATTACAAAAACAAATCACAACATTGATCAATTTTCTTCCAGAATGTTTTTTCTTCTTTGAAGAAGTTGTAAATTATATTTCATTGTATATTAAATAAATATTACACGTATATAATATATTATATAGAATAATTTATATTCCATTTCACTGTATTCTGTACTTACTGTATGATAAGGGATCTTACTTGTTTAAAAATTAGTACAAAATAGCCCTAAATACCCAAATAAACAAAGATACTAATGTTTTAGATTTAGATAAGCTTGCTTTGTGTCTCTTTTATATCTGCAACTAAAAAACACTCCCCTAATTTAAAGCTGTCACACTACACTATTCTCAGAAATGGGACATGGATTTGGACAGAAATGATAGCCAAATTATAGAGGGATAAGTTTATGTAGGATTAGGAGAGAAACCTGGGATGGTTAAGTATGGAAATAGTATTCTATTCATGAGAATCATATGATGCCCTTGTCTCCTGATCTTTGTAGGTTTCTGCCATATGTGGCACAACCTGAATCATAAAAAAAAATGAAGAAAGCAGGTCTCACTAGTAAAAAAGCAGTTCATTTCTATTGTTAGGGAGAATTCAAAGACCATTAATGTCAACATTCCAAAAGAAAAATTACCACCACTTTATCTATCAAATCAATATCTATACAGAAGAGGAAAATTATCATAGATTGTAATCAGCAAGCAGCTCAATAAATTGTCTGAGGTTCTTAACTTCCAAGCAACATTAATCAGATCCTCATTTGAACTGCTATCAATGTGGCATCCTGGCAATTTACATTGAATCCTTGCAATTTACATTGAATGCTTTTCATCTCTATTGCTTCCACCATAGTTTGTTGTGAATTGAAAAATAAAACAAAAGCAAATAGCTAAGGGAGTATTCACTGCAGAAAATAATACTATACTTCCCCATTGGTGCTCAGATTTAACCCTTAGACTCCTAATTTATGAATGTATTCATTATTAATGGAAAAACATCCATTAGTTTAACTTGCAGTTTATATTTGCTTCCTCCTTGAAAGAGAAGTAGCAAAGAGGTGATATCCCTGCCTGAGTTGTTCTCCTTTTTAATTCCAGATTTGACAATGATTCCTTGGGACTTTCTCTCTGTAGACCTCAGGCATTGGACCTCATTAGAATGCACAGCATCAGCAGCCTGCTTCTGTTTAGAGAATGTGCCAGACCATCATCTACTATGTTATTTACTATCACTTAATGGGTTGTTTTTCAAGGCTAGCTCAGAAATACCCACTAATATCTTCTCTAAACTTGAGTTCATATAGTGACTCAAATGTGGATTATTGAAGGAAATGAGGAATAATATGTATTATATAAAATGCAACTTCACCAAAACAATAGAATAAATATTAATCAGATACTAATTTCTAACATTAATAATATACCATACAACACTGTTTTCTATGGAATAATCTCTACAATTAAAAAGGCAGCTAGGTGGCACAAAGGATAGAACACTGGATTTTTAGTCAGTAAGACTTAAGTACAAATCCAGCCTCTGATCTCTCTGTTAACCTTGGGTAAGACACTTAATCTCTGCCAAATGATTTCTACAGTTATAATATGGAAATGGTAATCAATAATGGTACTCTGGAAATGAATTTAGGTAGTAAATTCCTTCTCCCTTGTTTCTATATGGCAGTGATGGTGAACCTTTTAGAGACCAAGTGCCCAAACTGCTATCTTTGTGCCACATGTGAGCCCCAACCCTACACCATGTCTTATGTCTTACCCCAGACAGGAGAGGGAGGAAGCACTCCTAATGGGCTCCTGGGCAATGGAGCCAGGGATGAGAGAAATGTCCTCAGACCCATAGAGAGGGGGAAAGGAGCAGCCCCCTCCAGCACGCATGCCATAGGTTCACCAACAACGTCATACAGTAATATGTCTGGTCAGCAGGGAGCATATTGTGACTCTTGTGGTCTTGGAATACATGCCAAGTCTGGAAGTTCTGAAGCCTATACTGAAAAATCTTTTTATGCCTGAGAAAACTAGGAAAGTATATCAACATGGCCAGAGGCTCTCAGGAAGCTGTATTTAGGGAGGCTTAGTTTCATTTTCAGTCAAACAAGGATTGAGGACAGTTCTGCCATCTTTTAAAGGAAAAATAGTATAATACAGATTTTAGGGGGGGAAGGAGAACCCTTTATAGGCCAAAGAATATTTATTTCTAATGGTTAGAAGTTGATCAAAGAGGTACAGGCCCAGGAAACTTTGCTGAATGACCTACTCAGCAAAGATGCCACAGCTGGTGAATAGCAACATGACAATTCCATGAGAAGAGAAAAGACATTGCAACATTGGTACTTCATTCATATGTTTTTCCTATATATGCATTTGTGAGAAATTTTTTCCCTCAGTTTTTAGCAAGAATATTATGTAGTGACTGATCTTGTTGTCTAATATTCTTACATATTTTGGTATTGAATTAAAAAGCAAAACGAAAACCTTCCTAGTCTATAAAATACCAATCCATGTTGACAAGATTCTAGTTATCTTCTTAGGGGATATTTTATCCTTTAAATGATTTTAGAGCTTTTATTGGACAATCTGCTGATAGAGGTAATACCAAAAGGGGAAAGAGAAAATAAAGTTTTAAAAACAAAAACTAAATAGGCACCTAATAAAAACAAGAAGGTGTTTTATGTTGATTATCCTGTCAAAATTGGAATGCCAGGGGCAGCTGGGTAGCTCAGTGGATTGAGAGTCAGGCTTAGAGATGGGTGGTCCTAGGTTCAAATCCGGCCTCAGACACTTCCCAGTTGTGTGACCCTGAGCAAGTCACTTGACCCCCATTGCGCACCCTTACCTCTCTTCCACCTATGAGACAATACACAGAAGTTAAGGGTTTTAAAAAAATTGGAATGCCAGAATCATACTAATTTTTTTTATTTTTATTTTTAAACCCTTAACTTCTGTGTATTAGTTCCTTGGTGGAAGAGTGGTAAGGGTAGGCAATGGGGGTCAAGTGACTTGCCCAGGGTCACACACCTGGGAAGTGTCTGAGGCCAGATTTGAACCTAGGACCTCCCGTCTCTAGGCCTGGCTCTCAATCCACTGAGCTACCCAGCTGCCCCCAGAATCATACTAATTTTAAAGCATTTAGCACAGTGGTAAGCATACAATACATACTATATAAATGTTAGCTATATAATAAGACTGAAATTAAACTGGCCAAGTGCATTTAGCAACTGGAGACACATCTCGTGTTTTTTTTTTTTAAGAACTATGCAACAAAGGCTGAGGGGCAACTAATCAAACTGATGTCTTTGAAAATTAAAGGAGATCTCCTTAAGGATGTGGGGACACTTCCTAACATATAGTAAACATTTGATAGATGCTTATCATTGACTATGGACTGATAGCAATAGAGTCACGGACTACACAAAAGTTATGTCAAGGGAGCCACAGTTTCAGCCTTGATCATAAGGACCTACCTTTTAAGGAACAACAACCTCTCACCTCTCACAACAACAAAATACATAGCCTAACATTGTTGAGATAGCAAGAGGGAAAATTCTGGCCTGTCACACCTGGAAAAGGAATAATAATCTGAAGAATTATTATTTTTTAAAAAAAGGTCATCATTAGAGTCCAGTGAGCCTAGGGCCCTTCATTTTGATACTGCCCTGTTAGCACTCTATCACTGGCATCAGACTAAAATAAAAATGGATCCTTAGAGGCCACATTTTGACTTAGAAAACCACAGATTAACATTTTCTACATTGTATCTTTAGGGGCGGTGAGGTTGCACAGTGGGAAAAGTGTCAGGCCTTGCATCAGGAAGACTCAGATTCTTGATTTCAAATTTGGCCCAAGACACTTTTTAGCTCCATGACTCTAAGCAAGTGATTTAACTGTGTTTGCCTCAGTTTCCCCTCTGTAAACTGTGCTGGAGAAGAAAATGACAAACATTCTATTATTTTTGCCAAGAAAACTCCAAAGAGAGTCACAAGAAATAAGATTTAATTATTTCTAATTACATTTAAAATAGTAGGGAGTTTGAAACTTCTAAATAAATATTGATAAATATGGTCAATGTTTTTGGACTGAACAGTATATGTGTAGATAAAAATTCATCTGGCCCTGTTCCCCACAGGAGGCTGAAGATGACAAGTATCTTAGGCATCTTTGGCTGTGTAACAGTGGTGGAGCAACCCGAAGGTTGGGGAGGGAAGCCTATGTTGATCTAATAGAAATACAAGTAAATATTAGAAAAACAAAAATTCAATGAGAAAAAGGATTAGCCATAAACCACACAGCCAAAAAGTAAACAAAAAATGAAACAGAAGTAATATTAAATAAAATTCAAATAAAAATATTCAAAAAAGCATTATACCAGAAAGCAAAATAAACCAAAAATTTCCATTAAGAAAAAATGGGAAAAATTATGTAAACTCCTCAAAAATCTCAGGAAAATACCAGCACAATCCAGGAACCTTCAAAAAATGAATAAAACTCTAAAAAGTACACTTGTAAGGATGGAAATTTGTTCAGAAATCAGGACTCTCATAGGATAATTAACAAATTTAAGCAAAAAAAAATTTAAACACTATGATTAACTTTTCTGAAGTAGAGACTGATAAAAGAGAATGTCAAATTTGGAATTAAAAAAATACAGAAGTTCTATAGCATTCTTAGAAGTTAAAGAAAAAAAAGAAACATTTAGGTACATGAAAAACAATATATATCAGCTCTTTTTCAAGTATGCAAAAATTAGAAACAAAGCAGGTATCCTCTTATTGGGGAATTGCCACAAAAATTGTAAAGTATAAATGTAATGGATATTAATAAACCATACAAAATGAATAAGTGGACAATTCCAAAGGAAACTGGATAGATTTTTTTTCAGCTGATGCAGAAAGAAGAACAGTGGGGGACAAAAAATTCTAATGAAAGGGTCAATCATGTAAGGAAGTTTGAATGAATCTTTTTCCATGGACATAATACCATGCTCCTTTGTGATAATCACTATTTTTTGTTGGAGAAACAGCAGTGAGAAGTAATTTTGAGAAAATTGCCAAATTATGGGAAAACAATAGAGTTATACCCCTAGTAAGCTTAAAGAAGAAGAGAGAAATATTCACTTTTTAAAAATCTTTCAACAAAGAGTATGTTTATGCTAGCTTAGAATAAAATCAATGAAAGAGAGGAGGAAATGGACAGTGAAGACTAGAAATGTAGGGTTTTACCTAGAATCATGGGATAAAGAACCTTTCTATTGGGTATGGGAGAATGTATATTTGGGGAAGTCATTAGCCTAATCATGAGTTTCATCTAATGCAATGATTCCCAAAGTGGGAGCCACTGCCCTCTGCTGGGTGCTGCAGCAATCCAGGGCAGCAGTGATGGCCACAGGTACATTTATCTTTCCTATTAATTGCTATTAAAATTTTTAAAAATTAATCTCTAGGAGCTAAGTAATATTTTTTTCTGGAAAGGGGGAGGTAGGCCAAAAAAGTTTGGGAGCCACTGATCTAGTGGGAATGGGCACACTGAATCCTACCTGATGATGGGAACAGAAACACAAAACAATAAAGGAGAATACTTGGCTTTAAGAGTAGCAAGTAATCATAAGGAAAAGGAATAGGCAAAGGTCTTATGAGTAGATATACAGAATGAATTCTACTACACTTTGCTTTCTTCACAAATTAACATTTCTAAGTATATGACATAGTAGAAAAAGGTTCTGCCAAAAACTCCAATAAAATCATTACATATAATAAACAATAAAATCATGATACATGCAAACACAAGGGACAGATTTTTAGATACAAAAATATACAAATGGGATACAATGAAGAGTTCAAATGTTGTGCTCCAGAAGTGCTATCTTCAATATGTTTGTAGAGAGAATATTGAAGGAAAAAATAAGAGAATAAAATAATTCTCTTCATGTAAAGGCTATGCCCTTATATTAGAGAATTCAATTTAGATCAGACCTTAAAGAGAGCAAAATTGTAGTATTACAAAATAATTTAAATTTCTCAGGAAAGAGTACCATAAAACAATCCTGTTTAAGCTAAATTAAGTAGAAGGTAGATGGAAGATTTTGAATCATTCTCTTTTCTGATAGGGAAAAGGAAAGATCTAAGGGTGGCAAAGGGAATATGAAGAAAAAAGGTACAAAATAAAGAGAAATAAAAAAACCCCAAGTTAATTCAAACAAGTTGATCTAGGATACATTCATATATTGAGATAAGAATACACTAGTGTCTAAGTAATATAGGTAAAATTAATGGCAAGAATAAGGTGCAAAATGAAAAAAGGACTGAAACAAGTCCTGGAGGTATAAAAGGAGGCAAACATAGCCTAACAATCAAAATCTTATAAATGGATTAAACCATCTAATAAAATAAAAGAGATCAATGGACAATTATGTTCTTATTTTTGGACAGAATCATGATTGCTTTGCTATAGGGGAATTCCACTGAGGAAATTTTTTTTTGCTTATGTATAAAAGTACCTTCTTTACCAGGTAATATTCTTAAAGAGATGCCTGAGTTACTAAAAGGTTAAATGACCTGACGAAGGTCTCTTTACCCATATGTGTCAGAGGAATTATTTGAACCCCAAATGCCCTCCCTCTGGCACTTAAATAAAAGTTTCACTGGGAATGACAAAGCTGGAAAGTCTTGTATTGGAAAGTGTATGGTCTTGGCAACAGATTGTGTCTTCTGCCTGAGAATCCTTATAACTAAATATTATCCTGAAAAAATATGTTAAACAAGAACAAGATGGGTTTAAGTGATCCAATTCAATGTATATAGGAACACAGAAAAAGAGGCCTGATATTATATTACTAGAATAGTCATGAATTTTTCTTTTTATAAAACTTGTTGGAAACATACATTAAAAGTTGTAAAGCTGTTTTTCTCATCAACCTAGAGTTTCCCATTACTAGAATTAGGCTCTAAGGACATTATTATGTGTATATATGAAAATATTCACTGAAACTGTCTATTATGACAAAAATAATTGGAAATAAGAATTGCAATTAATGGGAGAAATGACTGAATAGATTTTGATATTTTAATGTAATGGTTTGTATGATATTATTAGAAATGATAAATATTAGAAACATAAAGAAAATAACGAAAATGAGGCAAAAGAGAAAAAAGATAAAAATATGTACCATGTTTACATAAAAATGCTACAAAATCAAGAGAAAAAAGTATCCAAGTAAAAATAATCCAAATGGAACTCAGAAACAGAGTATGCTTATATTAGCATATACATGCATGTATATAACATTTACATCTTTTAAATAAACTGTAAATAATGTGGCTTTTGTAGTTTTACACATAATATTTTTATGCATTTCTTTAGTTAACATTTTTGGTGGTACTAAGTATATAGTAAAAAATATAAATAAAATAAAAAAGAGGTAGCTAAAAATAAAAAGTGGTTACTAAGTACATAAAAATATAAATAAAATAAAGAAGTAGCTAAAAAAACTTTGAGATCACAACAATTCTCTTGTATCTAGCCTCATTTTCAAGCTACTGTATATTCGAGGTTCACAATATAACACTATTTAAGTAATAGTTTGTTTCACCAAGAGGAGTTAGATGAGAACTCCTCAATAAGAAAGTAGTTGTTTTTTTGAATAAAAATATACATATAGCAACTCTTAAGAAATTCTTCATTAATAAACCAAAAAAGAAACCAATTAAAGCTTAAAAAGATTGAATCCAGAAGCAAATGTTCTGGTCTGCCAAAGATGACAAAATTTGGGGCTTTATACAATTTAAAAAAATGTGTCCTATGCCAAACAAACTTGTTATTCACAAGTTTCATTGCCCTGACATTGTATCTCTCAGGAACAAATATAGCTGGAAATTCATCATGAACAGAAAGAGAATTGGGCAGATATGGACCCAACAGTTCTCTCAACTTCATATTCCTTCCAGCATCACAGAAGAGATCCCAAGTAGTGTAAAGAATTTTGCCAGCATGGAACAATATGGTCTTCTTTTCTCAAAAAATCAACTCTCCTGCCAGCACTGTGAGGATTGGGGATTTTAGTGTTATTCTTACCAAGAAAGACAAGGAGTGTTAAAAAAAATGCTGCTTGGATATATCTTTTGCTTTTACTCAACACATGGAAACACCATAGGGCTCTATTCTGAGCAGCAAGATATACAGGACAAGTCGAACCTGAAGATCTTAAATAGGATTTGCAACCACTGGTGGTAGTAGTGGATACTTCTACTGAATTCTAATCTGAGAAATTTGTTTTTGTATAAGTTAAGTATTATTCCTAACTTAAAACACATTAGTAAAAATAATGAGCATACCATGTCCTATTAGAGATTCCTAATCTTGTGGGGTGTGTGTGTGTGTGTGTGTGTGTGTGTGTGTGTGTGTGTGTGCACGTTTTGTGACCCTTTGGAATTTTGATGAAGACTGTGGAATCCTTCTCAGAATAATGCTTTTTTAATAACAAAATAAAATACATAGGATTAAAAAGAAAACAACTTCTCCTGAAATATATATCAATTTAAAAAACTCATGAACCCAACATTATTGAATAAAGTAGGACCTTATTTTACATGGCCAATGCATTCAATAAACCTCCACGTATTTTGAAAATTGTGAATATAATGACCCACATCATACAATAATTATTTATTATATTAACATGCCTAAGTGTTCTTAGGCTTCTCAGAGGTTCCAGCAATGTAATGAATCACACTAATGCTTCTCAAAGGAAGAACAAGGATGATAGTGTGACCTTCTCTGAAACTTTATTCCAATTGGCAGAATGGTATAGATTTAACTGATAATTAAAATATGTATTTTCTATATATTTGTGCCTTTATTTTTTTCTGATTTCCAATCATGTATGCCTGACAATCCTTGTGTGTTAAGTTCAAACAAAATGATGTCCTATTATAGCATGCATATATAGAATTTATAGGAGATGGAGACTTTAAACATTTTTTAGTCTGTGACTATAATGATGTAATTGAAGCCTAGAGAGATTGTGACCTCCAAATTCCTTCTATTATCAATACTCTCACTTTTAATTTGTCTTTTTTTTTTGTATGTGGTTACTTGTATGCATACTATATCCCTCACTACCATCCCATCCCCAAGCGGAGAAGCACACTCCATGAAGGCAAGGGCTTTCATTTTTTCCTTTGTATATCTAGAGCTTGAGAGGAATAAAACCAGAGTCCCTTCTATGATACTGTGCTTCCTTTCAGCACAGAAGAATTTTTGAAACACCATACCATAAATATTTTTTACTAAATTGTATACATTTCCCACAGTATTATTAGGACTATATTTATGTTCAGTAAACCTTTCATAATCAAGATATATGCCACTTAAAAAGAATGTGAATGTGTTTATAGTGATTTGGAACCAGTTGAAACTGTTTCACAAACTATCTAAAGAACCGCATGCAGATTGCAATAGTCCATAATTATTTAACAAGTCATTTATAACATAATGTATAATGTTTGGAGTAACATCAATGGCTTCGAGTGTGTTATAAGTGCTCTGTGAAGTAAAACCCATGTAAATAATTTGTAAGATATTTATGCCATGTTATTCACTATCTCATACACTTCTGAATACTTAATAACTAAACAGCAGATATCCTTTAATTAGGCTGAATCTCTGCACCTGAGAATGTAACATTTTCCAATCACTGTGCAAGGGTTTCTAGAAATGTGGATGTACTTTAGGGACTGTGAATTAAATAAATGGTCATGGAGTGAGGAGCTTCAGTGATTGGAACAAGGGAAACTATCAAAATGAATTTAAAATTGATGTGAAATAGAGTAACTGTCAATCAATCTACATTCATTGTACTTTAATATGTGATAAGCACTGGGGGAATATAAAAGAAGTTTAAGATGTGCTCTATGATCTCAAGGGGCTTACAATCCAGTTGAGGAAAATATTAAATATTAACACATATATACCAAAAAACAGTTCTACTAAAATTAAATGCCAAATAGAAGAATTTCATTCATTCACCCTTCAACAAACATCATGAAGTCTAAGTAATAAACAGTGCTGTTAGGCATAGGGGAAGTAGAAAATTTAGATCAGACATCATTTGCCCTCAAGAATTTTACAGTTGAAGAAATGAATGATACAGAAACATAGGTATCTATTATTAAAATGACATATTAACTACATAAAAGAGGTAAAAAAGAAAATTATTTTTGAGTATGAGAAAAGGTTTTCACAGGGAAGGAGGTAGAATCTTACCTGGGCTTTAATTGATGGGTAAGAATTCAGAAAATGAAAAAAGAAGGCAGGAGAGTCAAAGCTCAAAAAGCATGATCAAAGGCAGTAGAGTAAAAAACATGTATAGTTTGGGATTAG
This sequence comes from Gracilinanus agilis, assembly GCF_016433145.1. NCBI lineage: Eukaryota > Metazoa > Chordata > Mammalia > Didelphimorphia > Didelphidae > Gracilinanus > Gracilinanus agilis. The sequence goes on along the minus strand of NC_058133.1, from coordinate 367,298,279 downwards.
GTAAACAGATTAAATGCACTCTGTCCAGAGTTTTAGAGGAAAGTACAATGACACAGGGCTGGAAATACAAGGTGATGCCATGGTGTGGGGTTTTTCTTAAATGACAAGCAAATACATATGAATTTTATTTAGTAAGAAGTAGAGCTACTGAAGAATGTTTAGCAAAGGAATGGGCATGACCAGATCTATGTATTATCCTGCCAGGATTTTGAAAAATGTTGTCAAAGTAAAGAGTGAAATTGGAAAGCCTATTGGGAGATTATTTTGATGGCTCAAAGAGCAATAAATATTTAGTGTAGTTGATCACTCCTTCTTTGAATATTATAGGCATTCTATTATACTTACTCATATTCTAACATATTACAGTTGAGTAGAGAGTCCTTCATTCTCTGTTATTTTTTAGTCTTTTCAGTCATACCCATCTCTTCATTACTCCATTTTGGGTTTTGCATGTTATAATGTGAGAATGGTTTGCCACTTCCTTCTCTAGCTCACTTTATAGTTGAGGAACTGAAGCAAACACAGTTAAGTGACTTCCCCAAGGCCACATCTAGAAAGTGTCTGAGGCCAAATTTGAACTCATGAAGATGAGTCTTCATGATTCCAACCCCAGTTCTCTAATCATTATGCTACTTACTGACACTTGTCCTTCCTACTACAATGTAATCATGATTGCATCTTTTTATATAAATGAACATAACGTTTGCACATTGTTGTCTCTTGATGCATTCTTATCAAATTTCAATTAAGAGAGTGAATTAAAATTCCAAAGACCTATAAGCTGGAACTTCAAAAAGAAATTAAAATGAATAAACATAAAGTTGAACTTCATTTCAAAAAATCAAACACACACATAGCTTAAAACCACTTCTCAGAAAATCATTTAAAGGCTTTGGTTGACTACATGTTCAATGTGAATCAGTAATATGATATGATTTTCAAAAACCTAATTCAATCTTAGGGTCTTCATAAGAAATAACATCATCGAACTTGCATCTTAAAATAATTTTGTTAAAAGTATGGTAAAATTATTGGAGGGATAATTTGAAAAGGTAGAAAGACAAAATAAAAGACTTAAATTAAATTAAATGTCTAGGTAAAAGGTGAAAAGGGTCTGAACTGTAGGGGCAGCCATTTGATGAATAAAAATAGGAATAGTTAAGAAAACTTATGGAGTTCAAGTAGATGAGATATTGACTGATGAGATACAAGAAGAGAGAGAGGGAAGATACAAAGATGTCTACAAGGAAATGAACTAGGCTGATTAGAAGAGTAGGAATGATCTTAACAAAATAAATAAATAGGAAAATTTTCAGACAGTTAATATATGGAAGTCATTTAACCAGTTATATTTTAGATTTGTTGAGGTTGAAATGTTAATTGTATATATGAGAGGAGATAAAAGTGCTTGATGAATGATTGAAAACTTTATTGAAATATTCAGTAGAGAGGTGGCATTGTGAAAATGCAGTTCAGAAGAGATATTGGGTAATATGGAATGATATGTATGTATGATATGATATGAATGCATATGAATGATATGTAATAAAATCAATCAAGGGCTGAAAGAGAGGGCTGAATTGAGAGAAAAGGGAAGGAAGAGATAGAATGGGGTAAATTATATAATGTAAAGAGGTGTGAAAAATCATTATTGAAAGGAGAGGATAAGGGTGGTGATGGTCAATGCTTAAGCTTTAGTCTCATCTTAAAGGGATCAGAAAGGGTAAAACAAGTATATTTAGTGGGGTATAGAATTCTATATTACCCTACAAAGAAGTAGAAAGAGTATAACACAAGGGAAGAGGGAGGTAATTAGAAGGAGAGAGAAGTAGAGGGAGTGACAAAAATCAAAATATTGGTGAGGAGGAACAGAGAATAGAGCAGAATTTAAAGGGGATAATATGATGGAGGGTAATGCACAGTTTGTAATCATAACTCTGAATGTGAATAGGATGAACTCACCCATAAAATGGAAGGAGATAGCAGAGTGGATTAAAAACCAGAATCCCACTCTATGCGTTTACAAAAAAAAAAAAAAAAAAAAAAAAAACATTTGACGCATAATAACACACAGAGATTCAAGGTAAAAGGCTAGAGCAGAATTTATTATGCATCATCTAAAGTAATAAAACAGGAGTAGCAATCATGATACCAGACAACACTAAAGTAGAAATTGATCTGATTAAAAGAGATAAGGAAGGAAATTACATTTTTCTAAAGGGTACTTTAAAAATGAAGCAATATCAGTACTAAACATTTATACACCAAATGGTATAACATCTAGATTTCTAAAGGAGAAATTAAAGGTGTTTAAGGAGGAAATAGATAGCAAGACTATACTTGTGAAGGATCTCAAACTTCCCCTTTCAGAGCTGGATGAATTGAATTGAGAAATAAATAAGAAAAAAGTAAGTGAAGTGAATGAAATACTAGAAAAATTAGTTAATAGATATCTAGAGAAAACAGAACAGGGATAAAAAGGAATTTACTTTCTTCTCAGCAGTATATCATACATATACAAAGGTCAACTATGTACCAGGGCATAGAAATGTTGCAAACAAATGCAGAAAAACAGAAATAATAAATGCAACTTTTTAAGATCATAATGTGATAAAAAAGTTATACTTAACAAGGGTCCATGGAAAAGATAATTTAAAATTAATTGGAAACTAAATAATTTAATTCTATAAAACTGGTGAGTCAAAAAGAAATCATAGAAACAATTATGGATTTCATTAAAGAGAATGACAATGAGTAGACAACATATAAAATCTTTGGGATACAGCCAAAGCAGTACTCAGGGGAAAATTTATATCTCTGAATGCCTATAGCAACAAAATTGAGAGGGAGGAAATCAGTGAATTGGGCTTTCAAGTTAAAAAATTAGAAAAAGAACAAATTAAAAATCCCAAAATAAAAACTAAATTGGAAATCCCAAAAATCAAAGGAGAAATTAATAAAATTGAAAATAAAAGAATAATTGAACTAATGAATAAGATTAGGAGCTGGTACTTTGAAAAAAAAACAGCAAATAAAATAGATAAATTACTGGTTCATCTAATCCAAAAAAAGAAGAAGAAGAAAGAAGCAAATTAACAGTATCAAAGATAAAAAGGGCGATCTCACCCCCAAGGAAGAGGAAATTAAAGTAATTATTAAGAACTATTTTGCCCAATTATATGGCAACACATATGACAATCAAGGTAATAATGGGTGAATATTTACAAAAATATAAATTGGCTAGATTAACAAAAGAAGAAATAGACTATTTAAATAATCTCATCTTAGAAAAAGAAATTGAAGAAGCCATTAAGGAACTTCCTAAGAAAAAATCCCCAGGGCCAGATGGATTCAAAATGAATTCTTTTAAACATTTAAAGAACAACTAAACACAATACTAAACACATTAGCAAAGGAGTCTTACCAAATTCTTTATATGACATAAATATGGTATTGATTCCAAAGCCAGGCAGACTAAAAAACAGAGAAAGAAAATGACAGACCAAATTCCTAAGAACATACATACAAAAATCTGAAATAAAATTCTAGCAAAAACACTATAAGAAGTTATCACATGGATTATTCACCATGAGTAGGTGGGATTTATACCAGAAATGCAAGGATGGTTTAATATTAGGAAAACCATCCACATAATTGACCATATCAATTATCAAACCAACAGAAATCACATGATTAGCTCAATGGATGCAATAAAGTTGATAATGGGCATCCTTGCTTCATTCTTGATCTTATTGGGAAGGCTTCAAAATAGCCCCCATTGTAGATGATATTTGCTCATGGTTTTAGATATAAACTGTTTATTATTTTGAGGAAGAGCCCTTCTATTCATATATTTTTGGTGTTTTCAATAGGAATGGGTGTTGTATTTTATCAAAGGCTTTTTTTGCATCTATTAAAGGAAAAGGAATGGGAAAAATCATGAATCATATAACCATGGAAAAACATTCTAAATAATTAAAAAATAAAAAATAAGAGATATTAGGTCAGGAATTATAGATAAGAAAGTTGTTTGCATATAAATAATTTAGCCTAGAGGAGATGATTAAATGGTGATTGTAAGAGGGAGAAAGAATAAATAAAGGGCCCAAGTTATGAAGTTGGGAGATGGATAGAATGTAGTATCTGTGAAAGAAACGAAGAAACAAAGGCATAAATAAGGGTGGATTTAAGAGGAAAGAAAATAAGCTTATCATTGTCTAGTACAGTGATTCCCAAAGTGGGTGCTACCACCCCTGGTGGGTGCTGCAGCCATCCGGGGGATGGGGATGGCCACAGGTTCATTTATCTTTCCTATTAATTGCTATTAAAATTTTAAAAAATTAATTTCCAGGGGGTTAAGTAACATTTTTTCTGGAAAGGGGGTGGTACGCCAAAAAAGTTTGGGAACCACTGGTCTAGTATATCTACCTCTTGATCCCAATGACTTCAATTCTTTAAAATAGGATGGGGAGGGGAATTCTGGGAAGATGGCAGCATAGAAGCAGTAAGGCTCCAAACCTCCATAAATCCCTTCACCACCAATTAAGGACAAAGGGCTCTGAGGGAACAGAAAACCAAATCTGACAACACAACAGAGCTGGGGGATCCTCCAGCTGAACCCAACTTAAAAGGTATGTGGGGGGGGGAAGAGAAAAAAAAGCCTAAATTCTTGGAACTCTCAGGTAGGAGGGGAAAGAAAGGAGGAAGATCCCAGATGTCCTCCACTTAATGTGTTGAGTCCACTAGCCCAAGAGAGTGCCTCACTGGCACACCTGTGCCAAACTCAACACTTTGATCACAGACAGCAGGGAAGCTGCTGGAGAGAAACACAGAGAGGGTGAACATACCTTCCATCTTTGGCTAACCACCCCTTTCTCTTGAGGCTTTGACCTCAGGGTACTAGGAGCAGTGTAGATAAACCACACCCAGGCTTAATCCTATCAATACAACTGACAAGAAGTCTTCAGAGGGCAGGGAAGGTTCAACAACCCTCCCCCACAGACTACAAGGAAAGTAGCTGAATTTACTTCTTTAGCTTTCACCAACAGCTGGGGAAAATCTGACCTCAGGGCACTTGGAGCTGAGCAGATCAACCCCACCTGGCTTAATCCTATCAGCACAGCAGACAAGAAGTCTTCACAGGGCAGAGAAGCTCCAACAATCCTCCCCTACAGACTACAAGAAAAGTAGCTGAATTCACTTCTTTAGCTTTTACCACCAGGTGGGGAAAATCTGGCCTCAGGTCCCACTAACCTAATTAATCAACAAAATAGAGAAGAAACCCTCCCAGGGCTGAATAGCCCAAACCCAGAAATATGATCAGAGGATCAAGATTACAGCCAATTATAGGGGGAGAAAGAAGGAAAAAACCATGAGTAAACAATAGGAAAAGAAAAAAGAAACTATAATCGACAATTTTTATCCAGAAATTGAACAAAAAACAAATGGATCAGAAGAAGATAAAGAAACACCAAGAAAAACATAGAAAATTCAGTAAAATGGACACAGGCTTTGGAAGAACTTAAAATTCAATTAACTCAAGAACTCAAAATCCAAATAACTAAAGAACTCAGAAAACAATCAACAGAGGCTGAAGGCAATTGAGAAAAGAAAATACATGATCTAAAACAAGAAAATAATGTCTTAAAAGCCCAAATTGACCAGCTGAAAAATGAAGCAAAGAAGGCAAAAGATGATCTACAAAGAAAAGTAGACTAGAAGGAGAAGGATGAGCAAAAACCCGGGGATGAAATTCAGTCTTTAAAAATTAGAATTAAACAACTAGAAGGAAATGACTTCACAAGGCAGCAAGAATATATAAAACAAAATTTTAAAAATGAAAAATTTGAGGAAAATATGGAACACCTCATTGACAAAACCACAGATCTGGAAAACAGATCTCGAAGAGACAACTTAAGGATTATTGGTTTCCCAGAACATGACGACAAAAGGAAAAGTTTGGACGTCATCCTACAGGAAATTATACAAGAGAACTGTCCTGACATTCTCGAACAAGGGGGAAAGGCAGGAATTGAAAGAATCCACAGATCATCTCCTATATTTAATCCACAACTAACAACTTCCAGAAATAGTATAGCCAAATTTAAAAACTACCAGACCAAGGAAGAAATATTAAAAGCTGCTAAGAAGAAGTCATTCAGATACCAGGGAAGCACAGTTAGGATAATAGAGGATCTGGCAACAACCAAGAATTAACTATCCACCAAAATTGACTATATTCTTGTAGGGGAAAGTATTATCATTAAAAAAAAATCAAAGACTTCCAAGCATTCATAAGGAAAAAATCAGACTTAAGCAGAGAGTTTGTTGCTCAAACACAGAACTCAAGAGAATCACCATAAGATAATTAAGAGAGTGGGGGTAAAAACAAAACAAAACAAAACAAAAACAAAAAACTGTTTTCAACTGGAATGGGTAATGTATTTTGTCAAAGACTTTTTCAGCATCTATTGAGATAATCATGTGATTTTTGTTTGTTAGCTTGTTGATATAGTCAATTATGTGGATGGATTTCCTAATGTTGAACCATCCTTGCATTCCTGGTATAAATCCTGCCTGATCATGATAGATAACCCTCTTGATCACTTGCTGGAGTATTTTTGCTAGCATTCTATTTAAGATTTTTGCATGTTCGTGAAGGAGATTGGTCTGTAATTTTCTTTTTCTGTTTCTGATCTACCTGGCCTTGGAATCAGTATCATATTTGTGTCATAAAAGGAATTTGGTAGGACTCCTTCTTTGCTGATTATATCAAATACTTTGTATAGTATTGGGATTAATTATTCTTTGAATGTTTGATAGAATTTACTTGTGAATCCATCAGGCCCTGGCAATTTTTTCTTAGGGAGTTCTTTGGTGGCTTGTTCAATTTCTTTTTCTGATACGGGATTATTTAAGTATTCTATTTCTTCTGCTGTTAATCTAGGCAATTTATATTTTTGTACATATTCATCCATATCACCTAGATTGCTATATTTATTGCCATATAATTGGGCAAAATAGTTTTAATGATTGTCTTAATTTCCTCTTCATTAGAGGTGAGGTCTCCTTTTTCTTCTTTGATACCGTTAATTTTGTTTTCTTCTTTCCTTTTTTTTATTAGTTTGACCAGTACTTTGTCTATTTTATCTGTTTATACAAAATACCAGCTTCTAGTCTTATTTATTAATTCAATAGTTCCTTTACTTTTGATTTTTATTAATTTCTCCCTTGATTTTTAGTATTTCTAATTTAGTTTTCATCTGGGAATTTTTAATTTGTTAGCTTTCTAGTTTTTTAAGTTGCATCCCCAATTCATTAATCTCTGCCCTCCCTAATTTATTAATTTAGCTGTCTTCATGAACATTTGAGCAAATTGTTCTCATAGACCCATTCTTTTGGGGGGGCCATTTTTACAAACTAGGGATAGACATACCTCCTAATTCACCGATGGGTTGTGGCCTGTCAGTTACCCTCCACCTTGTTTATCTCATCTAACTAAATGAAATCAAATGTGGAAACCAAAGGTAGATGAAGAACCCTGAAAAGGGATTCATAAGGCCTCATCTCAGAAATGTTATTCTTCTCTGAATACTCTATAGTCCCTGGAAAAGTCACTTAAACCAGTATCCTAAGGACACAAAGACAAAAAAGAAACAAGTCCTGACTTCTAGGTGCTTCTATTCTACTGGAGAGGGGGAATACAAAAATATAGAAATATATAATACAAAATACAAACAATGTATGGGGAGGATGGAAAATAAGTGACAGAGAGATATAGAAAGATGTGAAGAGTGAATCAAACTTTCTTTGTCTATCAATCAGCAATTTTTAAATTAATCAACCAAAAACTAAATACCCCTACTCAACACTAAGTAATGGAGTTCCGAAGTCCCTTACTAAAGTGATTGACAATTCCAAAGGCCACAGATCACTCAGTGGGCAGTGCTAACCAAATTAAAAGACTGTAATTGTTTCCGTAAAGTGGAGGAAGGGACAGGAAGTGATGTGGTAAAAGGACTATAAAAGTCATGAACTTCCTGTCTGGGGAACTTTGGCTGGTGACTTGGTTTTTGGAGGTGGTTTTGCATTGGATCTTTGGCTGTTCCTTGACTTTGGCTCTTGAACTGCTTCTTGAAGGACTCCTCCTGGATCTTCTCCTTTGGACTTCATCTTGGGTGAGTGAGTAGCTGGCTTTGCTTTCCTGGCTTCTGGAGAGATTAGTTCCATAGAGGCTTTCCTTTTTTGGAGGCAGCTGTGTAGGTGGAACCCTTGCATAAGACATTACAGGGTCCTCTGTCTGAGAGTTTACGAGTCCTGCTTGGGCTGAACCGGACACCAGAGCAACATTTAGTATGATAGGCTAAACATTTTCTCTACGCTCTTCTTAATTTGTAATTTCTCTACTTTTACTCTTTCCACCTCTTTGTAAATAAACACTACTATAAGTCATTTTGACTTGAGCTGTAATATTTTAAATCAGTGACCACAATATTGCCTTAGAATTCTCATATTTAATCAAACTCTAAATTTAATTTCTTACAAAGAGATAGTTAGAAACTAACTCTAGTTATAGAACACTGTTGGGAAAATTAGGCATTTTTACTTTCCTGTTGAACAGAAGCAAGAACAATTTAAGTATAATGCAAGGAAAGTCAGTTATCCATTGGGGAGGTCACAATGGCTTGATCTCCATTTTTCATGATATATTACCTTGCAGAAATTCTTCCTCACATACATAAAGGAACCACTTGCTAACGGGATAAAGTACCCTATGCAACATGGGTTGTGGCAGGGTGACTGGGGAGAAGGGCAAGAAACAAGGTGAAATTACATGCTAAAGGGGAAAAAACCAGCGAAATGAATAAAGTCAACTTTTTTCAGCTTACTAGGACTAGGAATTTATCAAAAGTGACAAGGAACAGTAAAATGAAAGGCCTATTCAGTGGGTGGAAAAGGCAATAATAAAAAAGTCAGGAAGGTTTTCTGCCCTTTCTTGCTGACACTACAATATTTCCTTAAGAACGGCTATCGTAGAGGATATTGATTGGGTTCCAATTTTCCCTTGGCTATACTATTTTTACACCACTTGATAAAAGGATTCAACAAAGTAAAAATGAAAGGTCATTATAAATATAGTAACCACCTGCTCTGAGCCCACAGGGCCCATCCATTTTACATTCAGCACACTTGCTTTCTTAAGCCAAAAAATGTTTATGACATCAGCCCTGTACAAAATGTAGAACAGGACAAAGAATTTTTAGGCTTATTTCACTGGTACTCTATCCCCTTCCCCTGAGGTTCAGTAAAATCTAACCCTGTTTGAATCAGATCATTGTCAGTCAAGGGACATTTCAGGGTGGGCCATAGAATTGAATTCTGCCCCTTTTATCCTTGTGTTCATTTGCAATATATTTTGTACTGTTACTTGTCTATAAATTATGATATTTGCAAGTTTCATAAATTATTGTTTTAAAAAGGAAGTTGACAAGAATGAATTGGTTTCCTTGGATAAATTATGATACATTTTATTGCTCCAATTTTATGTAAGGATGATCTTTATTTCTCCTTGAAATCCATCCTATATTTGGAATAAGAAGACCTAATTTCAAATTTAGACTCTCATACTTAATTTTACCTACCTAAATTACTTTGTGTAAGTCATCTAAACTTCCTGGGCCTTAGTTTACTCCTCTTTAAAATGAGTCAGTTGGAGTTGGTCTCTTCTAATTTGAAATCTATATTGCTATGATCTATAATCTTTGGACTGCATAGTCTTACAAACTTTATATCTTTGTGTAGACTGTGAAATGTGACATCAATACAACATTAGTAGGATTAAATTATATTGAAGCATGAGGATTTATATGGAAGCCATGTGGGAGATCTATGCTGAATTAATACTAGTTTCCAAACCAGAATCATTAGATCTAAAAATTGTCCTAGGCAAACTGTCCCTGCCCTGAGGCTCTATCTTCACTCTACAAACCAAAGTCTACTAAACATAACTTGGCTGGGTAGTCAGCAGCATATTTTCTATGCTATTGTAAATAACACTCCCTCCCTTAGTCTATTGGTCAGGACAAATGTATAGAGCACTTTTATTTATTCCCTGAGATGAGACTTCTTCATTCCTTTGGGCTGCAACCAGTGAGGAGCAAATGTTTTATAGGCTTGTCCCTTCCTGTCTTCGTTCACACCCCTGATTTATCTTTTTCATTACCCTCCCCAAAGGTTTCAGAGCTGGTCAGTGATGTTATCATTTACTTGAAACAGAAGAAATTGCTCATCCCCCCCAAATTCATGCAGATTTCTTATTCCCAGGAAACAGCCTAGCTTCTCCCTAGCAGTCTATTTACTGAGCAAAGCACAAGAAGCTCTGGGGTCGTCATTTTTCATTAGTATATCCATTGTACATTGGTGTGCAGTCACAAGAGCTATTTTTCACCCACAATAGAATCTAAACCCAGTTTTCCTAGTTTGTTCTGTAACTGTAGCTAAGGAGAAAATCTACAGAAGCACAAAATTTTAAAATACCAATAGAGGTTCAAGGTGAACAAATATTAGTGTTATCTACTGATTGGGCTAGCAGTTTTCTACTCATAAATCACTTACTCTCTAAGATAAATGTGAGTTAAAACTCACATCCTCAATCTTTTTGAAAATGGGATGCTTTATCATTGTTTGATTTTTGTTCTATCACTCTAATCCTCAACTCTTCCCCTTCCCCCACAGAAAGAAACAATATATTTAAACTCAAATTAATTTTATTTAAGTTTTTAACTCATTCTAAGGTGATGCAGATTCAGGCCTGAAAATTATAGATTTATTATCTAAATGTTATCAAAAACAGCATCAAATACCTAGAATTTTCTTTAAATTATTACAACTCATTATAAATATAGGCAAATACTGTAGTGAACAAAAGGTAGTATGAAGTAATGACCTTAATTAAAAGGCCTCAGTACTCAAGAAGACCTGGTTCAACAAGTACTAGATTTGTGATTATATACAAGTCATTTAATGTCTAATGTCTCTAAGCAAATTATCTGGATGACTATAGGAGGATCCCACACTGGAAATGTTCTACACAGATTTAAATTTTTTTTTGGAACAAGAAAAAGTAATGAAAAGCATCTTGACTGAAAGTCAACAGACACATTTTATTCCAAATATCACTACTGAATGAATACTATAATCATCAGCAAATCACTGTGATCTTCCTATTTTTTATTTTCTTATCCATGAAAATTGAGATTTCAATTCATTTCAATGAGTAATTATTGAATATCTACAATGTGTATGGTGCTGCCCTTGGTATTAATGGGGAGAAAAGTATATTTAAGATGTAGTTTCCTCTAGGAACCCAAAATGGTGGAAAGAAGGAAAGAAATATTAGAAATTTAAAGAAAGAAATAAAGGAAGGAAGAAAGGAGGGAAAGAAAGAAAGAAGGAAGGAAAAAAGGAAGGGAAGATAAATATAGCTATAGTTTATATAGAATTAGATTTTATATATAAGTAAAGACAGATATAGGCATAAAGTGTATATACAAAGATATAGATTAATAGATATATTTAAGTATATCTAAAATAGAATATCCAAAATATAGATATAGTTATGAATATAGGTATATATATATGTATACCTTTTCTACATATGAACAAGTGTTACGATTAAAAATGATAAGGGCCAAGATCAAAAGGGAGAATAGTATGTTAAGATTAAAAATAATAAAGGCTGCTATAATAATATATATCAGTATTTTAATTAAAACCATGCTGATAGAGATAAATTTATTAGACCATGCGCCAGTAAGAATTCAAAACTGCCGCCCCAGCCATTATTGTTACCTCCACGTGCTCAGGTAGCTAAAGAGGGCTTACTTTAGGATTTCCTCTCATTTAAACTGTTATCTGCGTGGTGACTCAGGTGTCCCCACGCCCAAAGAACCGGAACCGGAAACCCGTTGGACCACGGGAAATGTAGTTTCATAGGTCCCATGTGTCCATAGAAAAAATATATATACTTTTAAATGGCATTTCCCAAATTCCAATTTTACATAAGCATATACCCTATATATATATGCATATATATGTGTTTCTCTATATACATGTTTATATTACATGCATTTTAGAAGAGATCTTGAATATATCTGTATGTGTGTATGTACACATATATGCATATATATACATGTATGGATATATAATATATAATATGATATTAATTATATCATATAATGTTATGTTGTGCCATAGTATATTATCACAAGAGCACTATTAAAGTTTTATTCCTATAATGGAAAATTATATATATATATATATATATATTTGTATGTAACTATGTATTCATGTATTGTCAATCATTCACTCTATCTCTTTATCTATTTTGTATATCCATTTTGATAAATCCAAGCTGGAATTAAATTAAGTATTATGCTTGACAGGACAGCTAGTGTTTAAGAGAATCCCTGGATAAAAAAAGAAGTATTGATAGAAGATTGACCATCAAATTTGTTGTTTTGTTTTGTTTGTATGAGGGAGCCTATATAAAGGGACATTCACTTACTTTGTTAGAGAAAATGAGCACACTAGTGAAATAATGGATTTTTAAGTTATTAAAATATTATATTATAAACAAGGACCACCTCTTCTCTCGAGTAATATTGAAAAAAGGAAATAGGCTGATTAGTATTTCTGAATCTGAACAAAGAAAAAAACTTCACAATAGAAGAAAACTTTTTGAAAATTGGAATATAATGCAAAGAAAATGATTGAGTTCCTCATAAGTTATTCTAAAAAGAATAGATTCTTATTCCTAGTTTTATATTTATTTTATTTTAATAGCAAATTTACACATATGTTTTTCTAGAGTTATATGATTCCTGTCGTCTCCCTCCCTTCTTCCCTTGCCCCTCCCAGAGTTGACAAGCAATTCAGTCTGAGTTGTACATGTATTATTATTCAAAACATATTTTCATGTAGATTCTTATTCCTAACTCTTTGAGTGTGCAAAAAAAAAAAGCTTAAGATTATTAGCTCATTTTTAAGAAAGGAATGCATTCTTTAATAAAACCCATAAACACCATCTCCACATGAAAGCTTTTCTCCTTTACATCAGTTGCTAGCGCTCTCACTTCATATTTTGAATTTAACTGCTTTATATTTATTTTTAATGGAATCTCTTTTTATTTGTCTATATAATATTTATATCTAGATTGATAGATATACATATACATATACACATGCTGTTTTCCTTGCTAGAAAGTAAACTCTTTAAAAAAATGGATTTTTCATTCTTTTTATTTATCTTCAGCATTGCTAGACTAATGTCTGGCACATAGAAGATACCTAAAAATAAAATAATTGTCAATTAATTAACTTATCAAAATCTTTAGAAGAGGAAATGATCCCCACTCCCACCCCGAGGGATGTTATCTGTACATTATGTATGTCAACAGTTGTGGAAAATGAGTAAGGGTAAAGATGAATATATTAACTGTATCAATGTTGCTTAACAAACTATTCAGGACATCCAAAAAGTACACAGCAAAATATATTGTCCTCTTTTCAAATAGTATTCATAAACAACATAAAATTTTGTGAATGTCATATTCAGCTCCAATCTTCCTCATATACTTCTATCATTTACCTTAATTAGAACATTCTGACTATGCTCCAAAAAATCTTGTGAGCCAAATATTGAAACTTAATGATTTTAGCTGGCAGTAGAAAAGCAAATTACTTCCAATAATATAGTATTATATGAAGCTTTCATTTTATATCTGGTAGTTAGTTAATGGTTGCTTTGATATACTAGTTCCATGGATTGTACATAGCATTACACTTCATAGTCTTGATAATAGACATCTTTCATGTACTTTTATTTCTGTGTGGATAGTTCAGAGAAACTTGTTTGAGGGATAATTGATCTTAGTTATGCCTGGCATATTCTTGAATTTGGTGAATTGAGAACAATATCATTCATAAATCAACAGAATTAATTGGAGGACTTCAACAGCTATATATAATTCTGCTTTCTTTCACCCCTGTATAGAAGTAACATTTTCTGATAATAGGAGACTCTGAAAATGATCTGGGTATACAATTTAACAGGATAACAAAAGAAGTTTAGGTTAATTTTAGGTAACTGCATTGTTATTTTAATGTACCCCAAAATTAAACAGACGCCTATTGTTGTAACACCAGTATTTTGTGTTCTTTAATGGTCCTGAGTCATATATTTGCTACAGTTGCCAAAGAACTGAAACTATCACCCAGATCCCACCAGTGAAGTTTACAATGTATATGAGAATGTTACAACACATAGTGCAATAGGATTTATATAAAAGAAGCTATATATTGTCAAAGAAACATATGAGTAAGGGGGGAAAATGGGCCCATTAGGTAGTGAGAATAAGTTATAACCTCTGAGCTTCATTGATATTCACCTAATATCAAGAATTCATTTAATGTCAAGAAAACTTGATGGAATCCTACTAGGGGGTGGATATCAACTGTAGGAGATTCATATGAGGACATGAACAAGTTACTCAGGATGGATAGGCATGATTCGGTTGCGGCCATCATTAAAGGAAGTTTCCATAGTAATGACATCACCAATCTAGTAGAGTATTTGAGCTGACCAGCCTATAGTTTCTATAAAGTCTTGTTGTGGGTTTAAAGTTCATGTTGTAAACAAGGTTGAACTGACATAATTTTAAATGCTCAATTCCAATTCTATTAATATTGTTGCAACTTCACATTCTCTCAATATTTGTTTGATTAGAAAAAAAGGGGCTCAATATCTTAGCCTCTGGGCATGATATATTTTCATACCAAATATGCTCTACCCTTTGAGAAGGAAAATGTTTCTTCTAACCTGCTTTCCATCAAGTTTGAACTTTCGGTTGTTTATCCGACACAATGATGGATTTATACACCTATTCCCTTTCTTTCTTAGTCTACTCTGTGACCAGTGACTGATGGTCAAGACTGACAAGGCAGTCTTTTAGTCATGAAGTTGAGAGGAACTAACTGTAATGTACAAAGACTTAACCTGATTCTGGCTTCATTAGAATTGTGTTCGAAAATAACTAACTGAACTAACTAGTACCAGACCCTTATTTAAAGGGATTAGGATAGCTCTTGCAGGAAACTCAATGGGATTGAATAAAGTTACCTTATGGGCAGAAGAACAAAAGGAAAAACTTGCTCTATTTTTCATTATGTAGGTGCCTACAGCAGCCAGGAGTTTAAAAGCTATTCCCATAATAATTATTGTACTAGGTGCTAACATTCAACAAGATGCCATCGCCCATAGGGCAGACACTGAAGGATTTGCTTTAAGGAGTTAGGAGAACTGGTTCATATGGACATTTTGTGTTAGCCTAGCATTTGGTTGGGAGTAACTTCCCACCCTCACCCCACCCCACATTGACTCATTACTTGGGATTTCCTACTTAAAAAACAAAAACAAAAACAAAAACAAAAACAAAAAAACTAACTGACCTTGGTTGAGGCTTTCTGTATCTTTAATGCTGAGGGTTAAGGACTCCTTCAGTCCTAACAAGTGACATCATGTGGTAAGGTAAAAGGACCTTCCCTCCCTTAGGCCATTTGATTGGGAGAAACAAGCCTGGAATTTCTGCCTTTTTCTTTATTCATTACTGTTCTGCATGTAAGAAGAGGAGTCTTCAACCTGGAAGCTTATGCCTTGGGCATTTAGCAGTCCAGAAATTCAGTCCATGCATATAGTCTATTTGCAATCAAAGCTCTAGAGAGCAAAGGTCTAGAAACATAATCCCAGAAGACCCTTTGACTTGAAGTTAGTGGGATTTATGATTAGTAGGGACTTAACTAAGCTATGAACTTTATCACCCCTACCTCTTAGAGATTGAGATCTAACATGGTATTATTTCCTTGAGACATTGGAAAAAATGATTTTATTTCTATTACTTCTATTTCTTGTAATTAATACCCATTCAGAAAAGCTAATCTTATTTCAAATAACTGAAACTGAAGTGCTGGTCATTAGTTCTATAAAAATGGAGAAAAATAAGCCCAAGGGTATTTCAATATATGACAAAGAAACACATGACTGAGGCATATGACTCCCCCAAAAAAGTAATGCAACTGGTCCTCAGAGACTAGTAGCAGAGCACCTAAGGTATATACATACATACATATGTATATATGTCTATGTACATACATGTGTATATATTCATATATCTACATAGATATACATATACACACATATAAAACATACATGTGCATATATAGATATACATACACATATGTTTTTATGTATTTTTCCTTCTGATTTCAATGGGGAATTTGTGGCTTGGAAACACTCTTTAAAACCTAATTGGGAGCTTAATATAGCTAATAGATTTGCCTGAGAAACTAAAAGGTTAAATGACCGATGTGTTAGAGGTATAATTTGTACCCAAGACTTCCTGACTCCCAGGCTGGCCCCATACATACTCAACCATTCTTCCTCTCAACCACTGTGTGTTGAATTAAACAAAGAGCCCTGGAATAAAGAAATTCAAACATCCTCTTCATATTCCTACCATTTAATTTGTAATGCATTAGTCAGATGTCTAAAAAGATGTTTCCTCAAACCACCAAACCTCATAACACAAAATGAAGGTTAAAGGTAGTGACGGTTCCTATCTCTTTTTTTTTTTTCCATTTTCCTTTCAAGAATAAAGATGCTTTTATTCACACTCCAAAGACATTCTTTGCAACCCTCTTCTTGGCATACCTAAGAAACTGTTCTCTCTTATTCACTGTTATTTGGCAGGTTTAGTCGCTGTTATCCTATTATAAAAAAGCTACTTTGGCCTCTAAAAAGAGAAATGGAGAAAGTTAAAGTGTCAATCACCATCAGTTTCTACTGTTAGCAGAAAAAAGGAGATAGAATAAATGCCATCTTCAGTCTAAATCTCTCAGTGAACAATGTGTGTTAAGAATACCCAATACAATACTCAGACATTAAAAGAACATTAATATATTTCTCGATGGCCAAATAAGTCTAAATAATCTAAGTCCTTCTGCCTTTAAGAGATAGTTTCTATAAGCAACAAAAGAAAACAATCTCTAAGATTTTCAGGGAAAAAACACTAAAAAAATTATAGAATCTTTGCATCTCCCCACCAATTTTACAGATATTTTTCCCCTTCTGGAGTCAAGCCTGTTCTTTATAGTTTGGCAACATTCAATTTTCATTGCTCTCTGTTCTCAATTTACATTGCTGCATCTCTGCTTACTTAACTAGTGTGTTCCTGTATTCATGCCATTTTTACAGTACAGGGATATTCTATTACAAAGACCACTTTGTTTTGTCATTTCCCAATCAATGAGCATCTGCTTCATTTCCAGATCTTTGCTACTACAAGAAGAGTTGCTATAAATATGTTGCTTTCTCTGGAGAAGCTTTTTTTCCCTTTGTCAAAAACCTAAGATTATCATTGGACTAATCTTTCTAATGTAAAAGTGTAAGTTATACTTTTATTCAATAAATTCCAATAGGCTCCCTTACTTCTATGAGCAAACACTGACTTGTCTTTTTAAAAAAAATATTTAATTTAATTTACTCATTTAATAGAATTTATTTTCAAGGGTCTCAACTCTTTCTTCCCCTCATTGTACTATAGAAATTATCACCTAACAAAAATATATGAATACATATCTATCTATCTATCTATCTATCTATCTATCTATCTATCTATCTATCTATCTATATTGTGTGTTTTTTTATTTTGTGATTCTATTTTTCAGTTCATTCTCTGGAAGTAGATATTTACAAATTATTCTTCAAATATTAATTCTGTAACTATAGTTAATGTCCTCTTGGTTCACCTCTTTTAATTCTTCATTACTTCATGTTGGTCTTGCCAGTTTTTTTTTAAACTTGTTCATCATTTCTTATAGACTAGTAGTATTCAATCACAATCATATACCACAATTTGCCCAGTCATTCCCAAAAATGATGGATATCCCCTCAATTTCCATTTCTTTGTCACCACAAAGAGAAGTCTTGCAAATGTCTTGGAATTTATACGTTCTTTTCCTTTTCCCCTGATCTGTTTGGGAAACAGATCCATCAGTGCTATTGCTGAGTCTAAGGATATACACAGTTTTATAACACTCTGGGCATAATTCCAAATTGCTCTCCAAAAAGACTGGATCAGTTTGTAGTTCCACCAACAATGTATTAATATCCTCATTTCCCCATGTTCCCTCCAACAGTTGTCATTTTGCCCTTTATCGGTTTAGTCAATCTGATATTAATGAAGTGATATATAAGAATTGTTTGGTTGGCAATTCTCTAATCAGTGGTGATTTAAAACATTTTTCCCAAACCTATATATGCTTCAATTTCTTTATCCAAAAACTGCCTGTTTATAACTTTTGCCCTCTTATCAGTTGGGGAAACTCTTATTCCCATTAATTTGATAAGGTTTTCTATATATTATAGATATGGGACTGAAATACAAGAAACTGTAAAATTTCCCCCCAGTTTTCTGTTTTCCTTCTTATCTTGGTTTATATTAGTTTCATTTATATAGAAACATTTTAAATTGATAAAAATTTTCTGTTTTTCATGTCACAATGTTCTCCACTTTTTGTTTACTAATAAATTGCTCTCTAACTCATAAATTATACAGGCATTATTTCCCCATTCTTCTAATAAGATTTTGATATCTCCTTTTTTTCTAAGTCTTGTGCATATTTTGATCTTATCCTATGAAATATTAGTCTGATCTGGTTTCTGCCAAGATACTTTCTAATTATCCCAGCAATTTTTAACAAATGGTAAAATTTTATCCCCACAACCTAAATGTATATTTTGCCAAATTCAAGGTTACTTTAATCTTTTATTCCTATTTGTTGTATTTGTGTTCTGTTTAACTGATCTATTTTTAAAATTTTTTCTTAGCTAATTACAGATAGTTTTGATAATTACTGCTTTATAATACAGTTTAAAATCTGGTTCTGTTAAGGCATCTTCGTTTACATTTTCCCCATTAATCCATTTGATATACTTCATATTTTGTTCTTCCAAATGAATTTTGTTATTATTTTTTCTAGCTCAATAAAATATTTTTTGGTAATTTAATTGGGATGGCTTTGGATAAGTGGATTGATTTAGGCAGTATTGTCATTTTAATTATTTTGCCTCTCCCCACCTTTAAAAATTAATATTTCTACAATATTTTAAATCTGACTTTATCTGTATAAAAATGTGTTTTATAATTATATTTATGTGGTTCTTGTTTTTTTTTTGTTATTTATACTTCAAGATATTTCATTCTTTCTGTGGTTATTTTAAATGGGGTAATTCTTCCTTTTTCTTCTTATAATAATTGTCTTTTCTTTGTTAATAATAAATCCAAAATTTTATTCTCATTTTTTTGGTTGGTTCATGTTGTATCCTGCTACTTCATTAAAATTATTGATAGTTTCAACTAACTTTATTTGAATTTTTAGGATTTTCCACATGCACCATTATCTGCAGAAATAGATAGTTTTATGACCCATTGTCTATTTTGATTTGTTCAATTTCTTTTTTCTTCTGTTGATAATGCTAGTATTTTTGATAATATATTAAATAATATTTATGATAATGGCTATCCTTCTTTCACTACTGATCTTATTGAAAAGTATTCTAGGATATCTTTATTACAAATACTTTTGATTGTTTTATGTAGAAGCTTTATATCATTTTAAGAAAAACTTTTCTTATGCCTATGCTTCCCAATATTTTAAAAGGAATCACTGTTGCATTTTATCAGACTTTTTCTGCATCTATTAATATAATCATATATTTTTGTTACTTATTAAAATAATCAAGTAAGCATAAATAAATAAATTATAAAAACAAATTTGGCCCAATGTATATTCTTTGTGATATATTGTTGTAGTGTTGTAGCTGGTATTTTATTTGGGATTTTTTCAGGAATTCATTAATAAAATTGGTCTATAATTTTCTTTCTCTGTTTTTACTCTTCCTGGGTTGGGTATTAAGACCATATTTGTTTCATAAAAAATCCCTGAAGTCATTCTCCAGTCAGCTGCTAACTTCTGTTAACTTGGAAAAACATTGAGGGTCAGAATAACCAAATGTCTAATCAAGTAAGAGACAAGTTCATAATATTCAGCAGCCACACAGAGTCAAGCATTGAAAAACCACACAGAGTCAAGGACTCTGGGACTCTGGGACTCTGGGAACAGTGCCTCTGAGAGAATGCATCATCAATGATGATTCTACAAAGAGTAACAGAATTTGTTGTTCTTATATGCCTTTTGAGGGGAACTAGAGCAGGGAAGAAAGATCCACTAGTCCTTTACTATATAGAAGGAAAGATGGAGCCTAGGTCATGACTGACAGGAAGAGGTTGATGCTTTGCATTAGCTACAACAAGATGTTTCCAGCCTGGGCTGGACTACCAGGTTAATTTTGATAAACTTTTAAAACTAAACTGGGATCCCTAAGGCTTGATTGACTACTAATCTTATCTAAACTGGGATCATGAAGTATCTCAAAGTCTATTGTTCAGTTTAGAAGTAGGGTCAGTCAAGTCATTCAGGTCAGTCAGGGGATTCCCCCAAGGCAAATTCCTGAAGGACAAAGGGGCAAACTTGGGTTTTCCAGAAATAGAGTTGACAGTCCCAAGTTGTGGGTAGGTGGGGAATATCTGAAATTGATGCTGAAACCCACATAACTGGTTCAAGGCCTCACTATCTGTTGACTCTGTTGGTATCTGCCCCTGGAGTATAGGGTCCCAAATCAAACAGACAAGGCAAGCCAGCCCATTCTGCCCCCAAGGCTTGTCACTTGTTAGTTCTGGAGTCTTTGCTGCTGAACATTTGCTCTTCAAGCTTCAATGAGGTGAAGAGTTCATCCAGGGAGGTCAGAAACCTCACATATTGTCCTTGACTGCTCTGCTTCACTCCTGACTGTGATCTATTTCTGCCACTTTTAGTATTGATTTGGTGACACCAGTTTTGATTGTGGGGACTGTGAAGAGTGAGATAGTCCTACTGTACTCTGTCATCTTCCAGCTCAAGTACTCTAAATATGTCTTAAGGCAAATTATTTCCCAAAAATATTTCTGCTTTTGGTTATACAAGAATATATTTAATGTACCTACATAATTCTATGATAAAGGAGCCCAAATAGCCTTAAAAGCAGCCTAAGAAGCTATGTTGCATACTCAACAGAGCAGTGTTGGTGAAGGTTTTCAAGTTTGTGTGGCCAAACTGCAATTTCAAGCTGCCTTGAGCCTCCTGAATTACTCTAGAGAGAAGAGGGAGGAGGTGCTTGCTTTGGGTGGTGGGACAGTGGGTCGGGGCATGCAAAAATGTCCTTGGGAACTGGGAAGAGGGGGAATGGAGTAGCTCCTTGAGTGCTAGTTTGGCATTGTGCCAGTGCTTCACCAATACTGCAATAGAGTATTAAACTTGGAGTCCCAAAGAATTGATTTAATGTTTTCACAAATACTTGTCAGGGCCATGAACTCAGACAAATTCCATAACATTTCGAAGTCTTAGTAATTAGGTATTAGTAAAGTGAGGATAAAAAGTAGTGAATCATTAATGGAGTTATTGTGAGGATCCTATGAGATACCATATGCAAAATACTTTATATACATATTATATTGTAATTGGGGAATATGAGGTCTTCAGGTAAGATTATCATGGCTCATCTAGAACTTTTGAGGGCACTTTTCACTCAATTCTCACTTTGTGGCACTAGGAAGCTTTGACATGTTCAACAGTGATGCCCTGGTAAAGATATCTTGGAAAAAGAGCTAAAGCAGTTTGAGGGTCACTGTCATTCTGACTTTTGTCCCTTGACTTCAGTGAACCAGGAAGAGACAGTGGGGTAATATTTTTGTGCAAATTTTTTGCACTTAAATCCAATTTGTCTGCAAGTCAATATATCATCCTGTGATAACACTGATCCTCTTTGAAATTAAAGGACCAATAACACCATGATATATGACTGAATTTAGAACGTCTACTAGATCTTAATTTTTTTTGTTTTAATGGTGACTAAATGGAAAGCCTTTGTTCTTTTTATGTACACAAGAGCAATATAAGGTACCAAAAATTACCTTCCTATAAATGCAATATCAATTTAAATCATCAAAGTGACAAAGAATAGAAGAATGCTAGGGAGTTGGAGTACAAACTAACCTGACAAAATACAGCACTTTTCTGTGCACTGTTACTTTATATTTAAAAGCCTGCAGTATACCCAACTTAATCAGAGTATAATGCAGATAAGGAAAAGAGAAATAGAAATGGGAGTCAATTATAGTAATTTCTCTGTCCCTCCTCCCCCAACTTCACCTCTCCCCACTATGCTCTCCTCCTCCTTCCCAAGGAAGTTTGTGATGTAGCTATTAACATTGGGATACTAGTCAATACTAAACTCCATTCTACTAGCACTTAATCTCTATTACTTAGAGGTTAGAAGTCAAAAAACAATCATCCATGTCAGTAAGGCCTTCAACAGAGAATTACTGAACCATGGAAAGTTGTTTAAGTGAAAGGAATTAGTTCCTAGCTCTTTCAGAAATCAAATGCCCCAGCAAGCACTTCTTCTATCCCTTCTACATTAAAGGAAAGAGCAGGGTGTATAGAATTTACTGCACAGAGGATTCCTTGCAAGGAAAGCTAAAACCATTGATCACTTACATTTTTCTGTTTTCTCCTTATCAAAAAAAAAATTAAAGCAAAACAGAGTATGTGGAATATTACTGTGTATAGACAACATAGAGTTATGATACAAAATTATTATACATTTTAATCAAACTTCTTATTTTATGGTCATTGTGCATTTATGCACATGTTTTTGAGTAATCTGCACTATATTTTTTTCATAGAATCTTAGTTAAAAGGTCATCTTATCATTGAAAGTGGATCAGTGGAAGAATATGTGAGAGTGGGAAGAAGTAGGCTTTGTGTTTCAGACCAGTAGGGAAAGAAGTTCACAGATTGGCAGATGAAATTGAATATTAGAATAAGGAGATGGGAGTTTTGGTAACCATAGCCAGTAATAAAATTCTTGACATTGAATGTATGCATTATTAAGCTGATAAACAAGAAACAAACTTTGAGGAGACAAACATAATCTTATAAGTATCTCTTAATTTGTTGGTATCAGACTTATGATGGAAACATCACTTTGAAAGGTTATACTTTAACCAAAAGGAAAAAAAAATAAAAAATTTTGGAGATATTCACATTACTTATTAATGACATAAACTCTCATAAGGAAATCTTGGAAAGGGTATATCATAAAGTAGTATATTTGAGAGGGTTCAACAGAGAGAGAAACTGAAAGAACATTATCATGGAAAGATGTTACTCATGAGTTGAGGAGGAAAAAGAGGAAATTGTTCAAGAAAGAAATCATGAAGTGGCAAGGAAATATATAATAGAGAAATGATGAGGGACTACAACTCTCCAGACATTGATTAGAGTTCATGCTATGTGTCACATGTAGATTATCTTATTGATACATTATTGCGATGTCTTAATTCTGGTTTAATTCTTCAAAAATTAAAGAGCAGTGCCAAGTACTCTTTTTGGTCTGACTTTAAGAGTCATTGTTTGTAGAAGGAAAAATGATGAGAACTTTGGGGAGTTTATTGCTTGACTTATAATTTTGTAACAATGGAGAGAGAAGTCTACTTTAGAATTTGTTGAAGTGTAATTCAAAAAGGTAGGGTCAAGTTACATGAAATTTTACAATTGAAGTTGACTAAAGAGAGAAAAGTTAAAAGTATTTAATTCTGAAAACAAAATGTCAACATTCCAATAACATTCATATGGAGTTTGATTTGAATATCATTCAAAAACCTTCTTAATACTCATAAGCTATATCTCTAGTATAGTTCTACTACATAAAGTTTGACCTCATTATGACCTCAAATAATCACACCACCTTAATTTCAAACTGAATTTTCCTTTTCTGAATATTTTCTCTTGTCCTATCATCTCTTCCTCTACCTCCTTCCTCTTAAACCTATTCCTGGTATATACTTTCATCTACTACATAGAAAGTGTTCAATAAATACCTAATGACTGAAAACATCAACAATATCTCTCTGTCCTGATTATCCCAATTTTTATCTCTTCTGGCCTTCTTGCATTCTTCCCTTCGTACTCTGGACCAATGACAAACTAGTTCAACAAAGAGTGCTGTCTGCTCTTGAATTATGTGTCCTTTTGTCACTCTGCCATTCATATACAGAGAATCCTTAATATGTTACTTCTAAGGTTCAAGATCATCTACTCTTTTTCCACATTGACTATTAAGCTACTAAATTAGATCTACTACACATTCATGTTTTCTAATCTCAACTGAAGCCTCACAGGTTGATAAAAATAATTTTTATTTTTCTGATTAAATCTTATGGCCTTTCCTTCAGTAGTTTTTCCAGGCCCTTTTCTTTCTCCAGTGCTCCCTATTTCTTGGCAGATGACCTTTCCCCCTACATTTCCAAAAAATAGTAAAGTCAGCACTTGTGAGCTCTTTTATCTACTTTACTCTAAGTGTCAAAATTTCTAAATATCTTTACCCATCTTTGATTCCTTTTGTATAGACTTGGAAGAAGAGAAAGGTTTCCTCCTTTCCAAAGTCAGCTCCCATATACGCCATTTTGATACCCTCCTTTCCCACATTTCCTTCACTAGGTTTAGTCCTCTTGTCAATATTACCCACCTGATATGTATTCTTTGTGGTATTGTCCCTGGACTGTTTGTACCTTAAAATGAGGTCATCTTTATTAAGGAAGATGAATTTGGATAGGATAAGATGGTTGCTGGGCTCCTTGCAGCTACTTATTTTGTCTTTTTTTTTAAAAGATATTAAAAATCTCTAAGAAATGGAGATAATCAAAAGCTGTATCTTTATTTATAGCCAAAGATTAAACAAGAGAAAATTTTGTAATAATTTTGTAATTAGAAAGAAACAAAAATTAAATATTTCTATTTTTTTGCTAACAACTTGGAGCTATTGTTCTCTTTATATTACTTTTAATTTTGCTCTGGCAAGACAGTGATTTCATTTTACCAAGTCAACAGATTCTGAAATGACTCCCACAATAGTATTAAATTCTCATCTTTATTTCAACTTAATTTCTTATGTCATGTTTGTATTTGTTATGTCCAGTTTCTTCTTAATATTCTGTTTTCATTTATTTATTTTTTACAAAGCGAAATACATTTAAGCAAAGAGCATAGTAAGGTGACAAGAAAAGATTTCCATGGATGCATATAGGTAGCATACTTTCCATAACTGGAAAAAAGCACACATGTAAAAAATGAAAGTACACAAAGACCACACATAAAGAAAAGGTTAACAAGGCACAGAGATGTCAATGACAATTCTCAAATCTGACTTTGATTTTTAAAAGAAAATTTCTTCATAGTTATCATTTCTGATGTTACAATAAGGTTTCATTCCATTAATTTACTATAATTTGTTTAGTCATTCTATAATTGGTAGGTTATCTACTTTGTATCTAGTTCTTTGTTACTACAAGAAAAGTTTTGCTATTGATATTTTGTTATACTGTGTAAGAAATAAAGTTGGTCTACGATCCTTATTTTTTATAAATTTTATTGGAATTTACTTGGATAGGTAAAGGCAGAGAGTTAGAGAGAACAGCCTATTCTATTTAGCCACGGGGATGCTTTCAACATGGCTACCTCAGCTACCTTCCTCTTGGCTGGACATCATAGAAAAAAAACACGCCCCCTTCCTGGATCATTGCTTTTTAACCACTCCTTTCACATATGATTCAAGTTCAGAATCATATCTGGGATCAAGAGTGTGGGCCACAGTCCCATGACCTATAGTAACTCATTCAAACTCACAGACACAAACCAGCTATGTTACCCAGTAGGAGGTAGGGAGAAGACCTTCCCTCACACAATGGAAACTATAATGTTGGGGGAGCAGAGCCAATACAGTGGAGAAAGTTCATAAACCTCACTGATGTTTTTGAAATTACCCTACCAAAAAAAGCAAATTATAATTCCTCAAATTGAATTCTAGAGTAGCATCATATGGAAAAATATAGAATGAAATATTTTTTTATCTCAAGACAACTTAGAAGACCAACACTTAAGATCTATTGCACCATGATGGAAGAAGAGTTTAGAGTAGAACACCAAGGCAGGCCCTACTTGGGTAATAATACTGGAATGCAGATGAATCATCAGCAAAGGCTCTAGAACCCTCAGCTACAGAGTTTAATAGGAGTGAGGGTGGATAATTGCTCATAAAAAGAATCCAAGGACCCTTTGCTGTCTTTGGATGCAAGATATATGCTGATCCAGGTCACGAACTTGGATCATGGTCTTAGGATGATGAGGAGAATTATTACACAACAGTACTTGAAGCCTCAAAGGGAACAGGGGACCCTTTCCAAAATTCCAAAAAGGAAAGAGTACTTATGGTTACTTGCATACCAGTGCATAGGCCAGGAGAATTTAACAACATCTCTTCTTTCATCATAACCACCTTGGAAAAACTGAAAGTTTATAGATCTAGCTCTGAAATCATATGCATAAAGAATCTGAAGTTTTGAAGAGTGCTCCTTTCACCACAATTACAGAGCTCAACTTTTAATTTTTTTAAGTTAAAAGAAAAGAAAAATGAGCAAACAACAAAAAAAGTAACTTGACATACAAAGTTATTTTGGTGACAGGGAAGATTAAAACACAAACTCAGAATCCAACAAAGTCAAAATTTCAGTATCCAAAGCCTCCAAAAAAATATGAATTAGTCTCAAGCCCAAAAAGAATTATCAAAGGAACTCAAAAAATATTTTAAATGGCAAACAAGAGAGGTGGAATAAAATTGGGAAAAGAAATGAAAATGATATAGAAAAAATGATAAAGTTGACAGCTTGGTAAAGATAGCATAAAAAAAATTACTGAAGAAATCAATATCTTAAAAAACAACAACAATGGAATAGGCCAATTGGTAAAAGAAGCACAAAAATCCAGGGAAGAGGGAGCCAAGATGGTAGAGTAATCCAAAGCAGCTCTGTACCATCATGAAGATCTTCTCCAATCAAGATTAAAATATCACTACAAGATTAATACAGGAGTGAAGGAACTAACAAGACAGAGTGAAACAACTTTTAAGAAAAGAAAATGTCAAAGTTAGGCAAAAAACATCTGGCACACTGGGGTGACAGGAGAGCAGAGCCAGCAGGAAGCTGTAACAAGGAGGGAAGAGCAAGCCAAGAGTAAGCCACACACCCCCACCCCACATCTGCTGTCTGAGGTTCAGAACCTATCCCCCAGTCAACATCTAGACTCTGAGATTGTGCCTGGACAAACAGTAATAGACATCAACCCATTCCCTTGAAATTTAAAATCTGTGGAGAAGTCAAGTCCAGGGAATTCTAGTCTTGTCTTGTGATAAGGACTTAGTTCACACATTGGGGTGGCTGATAGTACTAAGTAATTTAAGTACTGATCTTTTTGTGTGCAGTTCAAAGCAGAGTTCCAACACTGGACAGTCAGGGGTGTGCCTGATTGGATCAAGTACACAGTGAGATCAAAAACTTGAGCCTAAGGCTAGGGCTAGAATTTGATCAGCCTCTGACCTGATCAAGATCAGAGTGAGAACAAAAGCTTACATGTAAGCCTGAGGAAAGTTCTTAAGCTATTAGAAAGTCAAGGGCCAATTGAATCAGCAGGGAGAGGGTGCTCTCAGACCTCTCAGCCCTCAGATCATCACATCATCCCCAAAACATATCTATAATTAGATAGGAAAAAATGCACCAACAACAAAAGTATCACCTAACTTTAGAGAATTCTTACGGAAATGAAGAGCAAGTTATAGACCCAGAAAGGCACCATGAAAGCAAAGGAAACACATGCAAAGTCCAAAAGTAAATAAAGATTGGACACAGATTCTGTAAGAACTCAAAAAAAAGGACTTCAAAAATCAATTGAGAGAGTCAGAGGAAAAGTGGGAAAGAGAAAATGGGCCGATTGAAAAAGGGGAACCAAAAACTGACAGGAAAATCAGGTCTTAAAAACCAGAATTGACCATCTAGAAACTAATGATTTCATGTGAAACCAAGAAACAATAAAGTAGAATCAAAGGAATGTAAAAATGTAAAATGTAAAAACAGAGGAAATTTGAATTTAAAATGTAAATGTAAAATGTTAAAAAAAGAAGAAAACCATGAAAATATATCTTATTGTATAAACAACTAACCAAGAAAATAGATCTAGGAGAGACAATTTGAGAATTATTGGGCTACCTAAAAACCATGATCGAGAAAAATCCTTGGACATCAAACTACAAGAAATTATCAAAGAAAACTGCCCAGAGATCCTCAAACAGGAAAATGAAATTGAAATGGAAAGAATTCACAGTTCACCTCCATAAAGAAATCCTCAAATGACAACTTCCAGAAATGTAATAGCTAAATTCAAGGACCATGAAGCTAAGGAGAAAATTCTTCAGGCAACCAGAAAGAAACCATTCAAATATCATGGAGCTACAATCAGGATCACACAGGACCTATTGGCTTCTACATTAAAGGATTGAAAGGAATGGAATATGATATTCAGGAAGGCAAAAGATTTGTGTTTACAACCCAGAGTCACCCATCCAGCAAAACTGAGTACATTCTTTCAGGGGGAAAATGGACATTCAATAAGATAGAAGTTTTCCAAGCATTCCTTAGGAATATGTCAGACCTAAAAAAAAATTTGAAGTCCAAACATGAGACACAAGAGAAGCTCAAAAAGGTAAATGAGAAAGAGAAAATTTAAGTAACTATTTCAGTAAAAAAATTTATATATCTTCATGGAAAGATGAAACTTATAATTCTCAAAAATTACTCTAAGTAGTAGAGAACATAGAAGGAATTTACCCAGAAAGAGGGTGGGGAATTAAGCTGATTATGGTGATATGATGTATATGATAATATAAGATGATACAATATGTATGTAAATGTGAAGATATGAAACTAGAGAGCCAAACAGAAATTAAAAGAATCCACCCATTACCTACTGAAAGAGATCCCCAGAGGTTCGGTGCCAGAAATACTACTGTCAAATTCCACAACCCTCAGGTCTAGGAGAAAATATGACAAGCAGTCAAAAAGAAATAGTTGATAACATGGATCCACAGTCAGAATCATACAAATAAGCAGCTTCTACATAAAAGGATTAGCAGGCCTGGAATATAATAATCCAGAGGCCAAAGGAGCTAGGAACAAACGAACCACATACCCAGCAAAATTGAGCATAATTCTTGGGAGGGTAAATGAATATTCAATGAAATAGAGGGTTTTAAAACATTCTTGATGAAAAAAACCAGAGCTGAATGAAAAATTTGATTCTCAAATACAAGACTCAAGAGAAGCATAAAAAGGTAAACAAGAAAGAGAAATAAAAAGAAATTCAGTGAGATTAAACTGTTTATATGTATACAAATGATGATTGTTGTACACTCAAGAACTTTAACATTTTTAGTTCAGTTAAAAGTATTATACATAGATAGAAGGCAAAGCTTTACATTGAATATGATGGATTAATACCTAAAAAATAAATAAAACATAAGAAAAAAGAATGCATTGGGAGAAGGTAGAAGGGAAAAATAGAATAGATTAAATTATTGCACATAAAAGAGACAGGAAAATACTGTTATATTGGAGGGGAAAATAGAGGAGGTGAGAAGAGGAGCACATGAACCTTACTCTCATTGGTATGGGTTCAAAGAGGGAATAACAGACAAATCATTCCTGATTAATAAACTGTGAAAGGATATGAAAGGTAATTCTTAGATAAAGTAATGAAAGTTCCCTATAGAGATATAAAAATGTCCTAAATCACTATTAATTAAAGAAATACAAATTAAAACATTTCTGAATTACCACTCCATACCCACCAGATTGGCTATTGTGACAGAAAAAGAAAAATACAACAACATAATTTAGAGAGGATGTGGGGAAATTAAGATACTTGGGGGAAGTTTTGAACAGATTAAACCATTCTGGAGAGCAATTTGGACCTACGCCCAAAAGCAATACATACTCTTTGGCCCAACAAAATTACTAGTTTTGTATCCCAAAAAGTTTTTTTTTTAAAAAGAAGGAGCTATATGTACAAAAATATTTAAAGCAGCTTTTGGTGAGGGCAAGGAATTGGAAGGGGGAATACCCATCAATTGGGGAATGGCTGATGGAAAGTGAGGGTTTATTCATCAATTGGTGAATGGCTGAAAGACAGCAAATATTCATAGTGGAATACTATAGTCCTGTAAAATGATGAGATGGAGGAACTCAGAAAAACTTGGAAAGACTTACATGAACTGAAGCAGAGTGAAGTAAGCAGAATCATTGTATACATTAACATCAATATGGTACTTTGAACAACTGTGGATAACCTTTTTATTCTCAGCAATACAGTTATCCAAAATAGTACCTAATGATTCATGAAGAAAGATACCTACTTCCAGAATAAGAATTGATAGTTTAATGCGTATGAAGTATTTTTTCTTATTTTTTCAAGTTTCCTTTCACAAAATAATTGTAAGAAAATATTTTATGTGATTGCATTTGTAAAATCTATATCATGTCAGATTGTTTATCATCTCAACAGGGCAGGGGACTGGGGAGAGAGATATGTAAGACAAAGGTTTTTTTGTTGTTGTTGTTGTTGTTTTTTCCCTATAGGTTGAAAACTGCTTTACATGTTACTGGGGGGAAATTAATTTAAATGAAAAAAAAAGAAACCATTATTGGTCTTCTTGTTATGTTTGCCTGGTAGTGAAATCCTTATATGACTTATGGATTTTTACATAAAGAATGGAAACATTAAAAGGGAACTGAATTTATATTAATTGCAATGAACAATCTGGATACCAGAGAACAGATCCTTCTACTAAGGAGGATGGAAACCACATGGATAGAATATGTTAAATATTTTCCAATATAATTATTATGTCATCAGATTTCTTAATTATTTGAATCAATACTATGTATGAGTTCCAAGGCAGAAGAGAGGTAAGGGCTAGGCAATCAGGATTAACTGACTTCCTGATGTTCACACAGCTAGGAAGAGTCTGAGGCCAAATTTGAACCTAGGACTTCTCATCTCTAAGTACTGATTCTCAATCCACTGAGCGATTTCAAAACCTCTTTACACCATCACCGATCTTTGCCTCCTCTACTCTCCTCAGATAATGATGGCACTTTTCTCTTTTCCAAGACATTTGTGTATTTGATCCCTCACCTCATCTACTTTAGGAGTTGAACTCAGTGATAATGATCACTATTTGCTATTTTCTATCTTCATCCTTGTAATGATTCCTACTTCTCTGCCTACAAACATGCACAGATTGCTACCATATTTCAGAATTATTTTATTCTGCTTTTACTTCAAATTATCATGCTATTTTTTCCATCTATTTTATAGCAAAGGCTCCTAGAGATAGAGATAATCATTTTCTCCATAATTCCTTGCCACATAATAACTCTTCACTGATTCAATCAAATCATTGATAAGGCATCTACAATGTTCCAGGCAATGTGTTAAGAATTGGAGATGCAGGTTGATCCAAGGGGTTCCGGGTTAAGATGGCGGCAGAGTAAAAAGCAGCTCTTAACCTCTCATGACCAAAACACACAGGACTCCTCAAAGGGACATAAAAACAAGTCCAGATGAACGGAGGAACCCCATAACAGGGTGCAGCATGGAAGGTACATGGAATCAGGACATGTCCATGCTATAAAGGGGTGAAACAACTCTCACTAAATCGTGGGCTGAGCAACCACCCCCCAACCCCCTCCACACACACCACCTATAACGCCAAAGCCAGCTAAAAAGAAAGAGAGCAAGTTTACGGCACCCATCGAGTCATTGGCAGCTCCAGGGCCTGTTCCTGAGAGCAGCAAGATTTAGGTCCCCAAAAAGCTAAAGAACGAGCACGAACTCTAAGCACGGGTTCAGAGCTCAGATGCAGGTGGAGGAGCGGGACACAGCTGCGAGCTAAGGCTCTGAAACTCTGAGTGGGGAACCAGTGCAGACGGGTATACGACTGTGGAAGCAGTGCCCTGAGACTTGTAAAGAAACCTCTGGCAGAGGATCAAGCAAGAGGGTCCACCGGGGGCTTGACCTTGGAAAAAACCAGACCTCAGACCTCAGGAGCCAAAAGACTGCAGACAGTCCCTGAGCACGAGGATAAAGCTGAGAAGCTGCTGGGCTAATAATGGCTAGCCAGACTCAGGAAGTTCAGAAGAGAAAGATTAACAACAAGAAAAAGAAGTCTTTAACACTCAACAACTTTTACACAGAGAAAATCTAGACAACTGAGCAAACAGAGGAGGAGAACAAACAAGCATACGGACCCTCCTCAAATAAGGAAAATGGGTCACAAGCTATGGAAGAGTTCAAAACTGAGATTTTGAGGAAGATGGAAGAGATTTGGCAAGAAAATAACAGTTTAAAAGGTAGAATCTTGCAATTGGAAAGTGAGGCTCAGAAATCAAATGAACTGATAAGCAAATTGAACACATGAAATGACCAGATTGAAAAGGAAAACCAGTCCCTAAAGGCTAGAATTGAGCAATTAGAAGCTAATGATTTCTCAAGACAACAAGAACAAATAAAACAAAGTCAAAAGACTGAAAAAATAGAAGGAAACATGAAATATCTCAATGAGAAAGTGACAGACCAAGAAAACCGGTCTAGAAGAGACAATGTGAGAATCATTGGTCTTCCAGAAAAAAAACAGAAATTAATAGAAACCTGGACTCCATACTAAAAGATATTATTCAGCAAAATTGCCCTGAAGTCCTACAACAAGAGGGCAATATAGATATTGAAAGGATCCATAGAATACCTGCGAAATTCGATCCACATAAGAAAATGTCCAGGAATATAATTGCCAAATTCAAGAGCTTCCAAGTAAAAGAAAAAATCTTACAAGAAGCCAGAAAGAGACAATTCAAATATCAAGGAGCACCAATCATGATCACACAGGATCTGGTAGCCTCCACACTAAAAGACCAAAAGGCTTGGAATACGATATTCAGAAAGGCAAGAGAGCTGGGCCTGCAACCACGGATCAACTACCCATCAAAATTGACTATATATTTCCAGGGGAAAGTATGGGCATTCAACAAAATTAAAGAATTCCAAGTATTTGCACAGAAAAGGCCAGGGCTAAATGGAAAGTTTGATATCCAACCACAAAAATCAAGAGAAACATGAAAAGGTAAATAAGAAACAGAGGGGAAATAGAAAACCACTGGTTTAAAAGGAAATAGTATAAGAAAAAGGGGTAGGAATAGGGGAGGATTTGAAAATGTCAGCAAATGCACAACTGATGATTATAACTCTGAATGTGAATGGGATGAACTCGCTCATAAAACGGAAGCAAATAGCAGAGTGGATTAGAAACCAAAATCCTACCATATGTTGTCTACAAGAAACACATATGAGGTGGGTAGACATACACAAGTTTAAGGTTCAGGGCTTGAGCAAAATCTTTTGGGCCTCAAATGAGAAAAAGAAGGCAGGAGTGGCTATTATGATTTTTGACAAAGCCAAAGTAAAAATAGATATGATTAAAAAAGACAGGGAAGGTCATTACATCCTGATTAAAGGCAGTATGAACAATGAGGAAATAACACTGCTCAATATGTATGCACCAAGTGGCATAGCATCTAAATTCATAAAGGAGAAACTGGCAGAGCTCAAGAAGGAAATAGATAGTAAAACCATAAGAGTGGGAGATCTAAATATTCCTCTTTCAGATCTAGATAAATCAAACCAAAAAATAAATAAGAAACAGGTAAGAGAGGTGAATGAAGTACTAGAAAAATTAGATTTAATTGATATTTGGAGAAAAATAAATAGAGACAAAAAGGAATATACCTTCTTTTCAGCTGCACATGGCACATTCACAAAGATTGACCATGTTATAGGGCATAGAATCATTGCAAACAAATGCAAAAGAGTAGAAATAATAAATGTAACCTTCTCAGATCATAATGCAATAAAAATAATAATTAGTAAGGGCACCTGGACAGGAAAATCAAAAACTAATTGGAAATTAAATAATATGATTCTCCAAAACCAATTTGTCAAAGAAGAAATCATAGAAACAATCAACAATTTCATTGAAGAGAATGACAATGATGAGACATCCTACCAAACTATGTGGGATGCAGCCAAGGCAGTACTCAGGGGAAATTTATATCCTTGAGTCCATATATTAACAAATAAAGGAGGGCAGAGATTAATGAATTTGGCATGCAACTCAAAAAATTAGAAAGCAAGCAAATTAAAAATCCCCAGGTGAAAACTAAATCAGAAATACTAAAAATCAAGGGAGAAATTAATAAAAATCAAAAGTAAAAGAACTATTGAATTAATAAGTAAGACTAGAAGCTGGTACTTTGAAAAAACAGATAAAATAGACAAAGTACTGGTCAATCTAATAAAAAAAAAGGAAAGAAGAAAACCAAATTGACAGTATCAAAGATGAAAAGGGAGACCTCACCTCTAATGAAGGGGAAATTAAGGCAATCATTAAAAACTATTTTGCCCAATTATATGGCAATAAATATAACAATTTAGGAGATAAGGATGAATATTTACAAAAATGTAAACTGCCTAGATTAACAGCAGAAGAAATAGAATACCTAAATAATCCCATATCAGAAATAGAAATTGAACAAGCCATCT
>NC_058133.1:367250249-367263430 GCF_016433145.1 Gracilinanus agilis | reverse complement strand
ATACCTAAATAATCCCATATCAGAAATAGAAATTGAACAAGCCATCAAATAACTCCCTAAGAAAAAATTGCCAGGGCCTGATGGATTCACAAGTGAATTCAATCAGACATTCAAAGAGCAACTAATCCCAATACTATACAAATTATTTGATATGATAAGCAAAGAAGGAGTCCTACCAAATTCCTTTTATGACACAAATATGGTACTGATTCCAAAGCCAGGGAGATCAAAAACAGAGAAAGAAAACTACAGACCAATCTCCCTAATGAACATAGATGCAAAAATCTTAAATAGAATACTGGTAAAGAGACTCCAGCAAGTAATTAAGAAGATCATTCACCACGATCAGGTGGGATTTATACCAGGAATGCAAGGATGGTTCAACATTAGGAAAACCATCCACATAATTGACCATATCAACAGTCTAACAAACAAAAATCACATGATTATCTCAATAGATGCTGAAAAAGCCTTTGACAAAATACAACATCCATTCCTATTGAAAACACTGAAAAGTATAGGAATAGAAGGACCTTTCCTAAACATAATAAACAGTATATACCTAAAACCATCAACAAGCGTTATATGCAAGTTTTTTTGATTCTACCTTCAAAGTTATCTTTTCTTCCCTTCACAGCATCCATAATCCCTGCTCACTAGTACAGACCCCCAACATCTTTTACTTGGACTGCTGTTTCCTAATTCATTGTTTTGCCTCTAAATTACTGCCTTGACCTTATCCTTCACAGCTGTCAAAACAATCTTCATAAGTCCCAGGATTGACTAGGTCACTACTGTTTTCTATTACTTCTAGAATAAAATTGAGACTCCTTAATCTATGTTCATTCCATAAACAGCAATGTGGTTAACATACAATCCTCATCCTAGGCTACCAAAGTTCTCTGCATCTTCACTGAGATAGTCACAATCCATAGGCTTGAAGTTTTCTTTTTTTCTGGTTAGGTTTCTGTTTCTTGGCATTAGCTTCTCCCAGCTATTTCTGACTCTTTAAAGGCATTCCGTGAAAGGTCAACATAACTAAGATTTTCCCTTGAAGCAATGATAAAATCTCATCACTCAATCAAGAAAGCAATGAGTATTTATTAAACGGCAGCTATTTGTCAGTCACTCTTCTAGGAACTTATGTTACAAAGATGGAAAATGGAGTAATCCCTGATGTCAAGTAACTTACATTCTATTTATGATCTTTTTTTATGATAATAGTCATATGCTTGGTGTATTTCTCTACTTCCAGAAAACAAACATATCTCATTGGAAAAACAAACAAACCAACAAATAAATATCCACTGTAAAACACCTTTGCACCCTGTCCCTAAAGTGGGAAAAAAACTCTCCCTTGAGAAGTGTCTTGGGCCATTCAGTACATGGAGCAGTGTTCCTGTCTGCTGTAATTCATTTTCAGTTGTTTGTTCATTGAAAGGCTCCTAAATCCTCCACTCTGCCTACCTAGTAATCAGGAATCTTTCAGTGTTATCAGGTCAGGTCCTGAGATGACTGGGGCTATTGGCTGGCACTTGCTCTTATATATCCCTATAATAAACCTTGCTTCACTTTTTATTTCTCTTGTTTAGTGGTACTCAGAACCTCTTTATTCAAACCTGAAAACTGACTGCCTAATCCATCAGGCTGGCAAAAAAAAAAAGGTAGCCCCTATTGCATAAGAATTAAACCCATGATGATTTGATCCAAAGAAGAGGGATTGAGTAGAGGATATGCTTTCTTCTATCTTGAGTTGGGAGATTAAATTGTAGGAAATAAAAAATTGGGAAGTGGGGAGGCATCTTTTAACACTGTTAAATAAAGTACAGGTTTAGAAGATACAGCCAATCATTCACACACACCTGAGGAAAATGGAGGGGGGAAATTGAAGCAAGACGAGCCATCAAAGAGGGAACAGAATTGCTGGACTAGAAAAAGAAGGGAAACGTTAAATCCTTTCTCCAGTAGCCAAAAGGATAAGGATAGAGGTAGAGAAGAAATACTGTGATAGAATAACCAACCACTGTAGAGCTAGATTCAGTGTGGGGAGAGGGTTATTTAAATGTATGTGACAGTATGTTAAGATATTTTGGCTTAGAATTATCATTTCTTTTTTAGCAAGTTACCTTGAGAAGGAGGCCTTGGAGGCATGGCATGTTTATTATATTTTTGATACTGAACATGTGTGGAGCGAGTCATGTAACAGCATGATGGGGAACAGGAGTTGAAAACTTCAATAACAAAGAAAAAAACTCATTGAAAAAATATTCCAGACAATTAATTAGAATTGAAACTAGATTTTCTTTGAATTCAGAATTTATACAACTTTGGAAAATATAATTTTACTTGATTCATTTTCATATAACTGGACAGAATTGGATAGTATTTTGACAACTAGATTTTTTTCATTAGGATGTGTGATGATAATAATAACAATAATAATAAAGTAATTTATTTCAACTGATCCAACCATTTTGGAGAGCAATTTGGAATTACACCCTGAAAGTTATAATAGTATGTATACCTTTAGACTCAGAAATACAGTGGCTCAGTCTTTTCCCCAAGCAGATCAGGGGAAAAGGAAAAAAAAAAAACATGTTCCAAAATATTTGTAGTAGCTCTCTTTGTGCTAGCAAAGAACTAGAAATTGAGGGGATGCCCATTAGTTGGTGAATGGCTAAACAAACTGTGGTATATTATTGTGATGGAATATAACTGTGCCACAAGAAAGTAGACTAATAACAAAATAACTTGGAATGAACTACACAGGATATTGAACAACAAAATGAGTAGAACAAAGGGAGCATTATACACATTTATGGATTTAATACTTGAAGAATGAATTGTGAATATAACCTCAAAGAAATGAACTGAAAAATGGAGTCACAAAAGACTTAATTTATGTATACATATCTGCCTCCCAGATAATGCCTTCTATAATGCAGAGAAGTGAGGTAAGGGCTGAAACACTTTTAAATAAATTCTATTAATAAAAAAATTAAAAGAGGGTTTGGGAAAATCTTCCTGTAGAAGATAGAAATTTATCTGGGATTTAGAAGCTAGGAATGCCTGGAGAACTTTTCAGATCTAGGAGAAAGGCAGAGGAAATTCCCAGGCCTGAGAAATGGAGTCTTGATTGTGGAATAACAAAGAAGCAATTATTATTGGATTGGAGAGTACATGTCAGATAATAACGTATAAGAAGCAGGTTATAATTTTTTTAAATACATGTAAATTTCACTAAACTTGGAATTTTATATATTTGCAGTATATAAATGAATCATGAATATGAGACTGTTATCAAAACAGTTAAAAGTTACAGGATATTCAAAGACATCGATTATCACTAAATTAATAATTATCTTTAAACAATAATGTTTCTCTTTTGTCCCCCCTTGAATATTATTGTGCATGCTTTTTTGCTTCTCAAGGAATGAATTATTTCCTTTCCAAAATTAAATAAATTAATAAATTACTTATTTCCACCAAGGGAATCAAAGTACATTCAAAGTCATAAAGTTCTCTAAAAAAATTTATACAAAAGTAGCATTTGTTTACATCTGACTTTGGTCATTAGAATTTATTACAGGTATAATTTTATTCAAAGTGATAAATTGAAAAGTATAATGAGAGAGAAATAAGGCTTTGGTATGCTTCTAATTGGAGCTACTTCATCATTGTTTGTAAAACTTGAAAAAAGTCCAAACAGAAGAGAGCTCACCTCTCTCCTCTGGCCAATTCTAACTTGCCCTTTGCCAGGGCACTGATCTCCAATAAGGAGAATAGAGGGCCATACCAGAGAGTTTGGACATTCAATTTACAGTCAAATTTAATATATATTAATGACATACTAAGTCTCATTTTTCTTTTATTTTTTTATTGGGGTGTGTGTATGTTTTTTTTTTTTTTTTTTGGTGTGTGTATGTTTTAATTTTTTAGTCTCCATCAGAGACTATTAAATTTAAGATTCAGGCACCAACTAATTCAGAATTTCTATCCAGAATGCTTTACCTACAGTGGTATAATCTGAATTTTTCCACTAAAGAAACATACTAGGGGTGGGTGGGAGGCAGAAAATAGGTAGGGATTTGGGGTGCCCATAAGAGCCATGCAGTCAATCTCCCTTTGTTCATGATCCCAGTCCCTCTCTCTTTCTTATGGTCTGCCTTTTCTTGTAAGGGCTTTTTGCCAGCAAAAGACCATGAGGCATGGTGATTGAGATTTTTGGACTACTGTGGTGAGAAAGCTCACAGCATCCAGGCCAAAGCACTGGGTGCCCTATGTTGTCTCATGCCTATCTCTCCTCCCCTAACACTGATGATAACAGAAGAAGGGGAAAAACAAAACAAAAGAAAATTATTGGCTTTTTCTTTCTTGCCATTATGGCAACAACTCTTGCTTCTATTTTTCATTTTGAAAAGATACATTTTTTTCCCTTCTTCCCACTCTTTTTGGT
Organism: Gracilinanus agilis; assembly: GCF_016433145.1. Taxonomy (NCBI): domain Eukaryota; kingdom Metazoa; phylum Chordata; class Mammalia; order Didelphimorphia; family Didelphidae; genus Gracilinanus; species Gracilinanus agilis. Next base: position 367,258,974 of record NC_058133.1, on the reverse strand, counting down.
TTCAGAGATGTATTCCAAAGACATTTTTTTTCTTTTTGGTTCTTCCTTCTGAATTTTAAAACACTTAGAAATGTTTAATTTTTTTCCCTACACAATAACTTGGAAATATCCCAGCAAGAAGGAAATAATGAACTCTGGCAAAATAATCTTTATTGTTTTGCCCTATCTTCTTAAAAGTGTTTTCAAGGCAAGTTGCAGTCCCTGTTTCTAAGCTCTTTAAGAAATATTTCTGCAGGGGGTAGTTGGGTAGCTCAGTGGCTTGAGAGCCAGGCCTAGAGACAGGAGGTCCTAGGTTCAAATCTGGCCTCAGACACTTCCCAGCTGTGTGACCCTGGGCAAGTCACTTGACCCCCATTTCCTACCCTTACCACTCTTCTGCCTTGGAGTCAATACACAGTATTGACTCCAAGATGGAAGGTAAGCATTAAAAAAAAAAAAAAAAGAAATATTTCTGTGTGTGTGTGTGTGTGTGTGTGTGTGTGTGTGTGTGTGTGTGTGTGTATCTCAGCAACTGTTTTCCTTTTTTATCTAACTGGTGTGTGTGTGTTGTAATAAGGAACTTCTGGGACAAGATGGAGGATATCTTCAGTGACAGGAATGTTTGTTAAGGACTTTGGAATGTGCCCAGGGGCATGAGCCAGGGCCAGAACACAGTAGGAACCATCCTATTGTGAGGGGGAAGGTGAATGGATTTGGGAGGAAGATAGGAGGATAGGATGGATGGGAGAAAGGAAAGAGGAAGATAGAGGAAGGGAAAGGAAGGTAGGAAAGTAGAGGTCCCCAGCCCTGGCAAGGGGAAATTGATCAGAGCCCTTCAGGGGCTCAAATAAATGATCAGAGAGAAACTTTAGGGTTTAGAATAGTTAAGTTTTATTTTAATTTAAAAGGGAAATGTCTAGGAAAAACTAGGAGGTAGATAGAAAGAGAAAAAGGCACAGAGAGCTCAGGATCCAAGAGCCTCTGGGCTCCAGAGAGCTAGAGAGACTCCAGGGTAGAGTAAGCTCCAGGGTAGAGAGAGCTCTAGGGTGGAGACCAGAGCTTCCACAGTCTAGAGAGAGAAAAATGCCAAACTTTCTCTTTTATACTTTCTCTGACACCTCCCACAAAGGAAATGGGAGTTGTCAGGGTAAATTGTAGCAGGGAATCCCTGGAAGATGTAGTCTTCCAGGGCTTACAACCATTCCAAATGATACACTATAAATACCCTGGGGCAACAGCACACTTGGTCTCATTCTTGAGAATCTTGGGAGGAGAGTGGATTGGAGGGAGGGTAGGCCCTAGACCTGCAATCCAGCATCCATACTTGAGTGCCATAGGAAATCATTTTACCTGCCAGTAATAGAGCTGAGAGAGACAACACCACAGCCAACAAGAAGAACACCACTAGCCTTCCTTATCCTTTGGCTTGTGGCATGGCTTGGCTGAGCCAGGGATTGAGAGAGGGAGAGCCTATTATCCAACCTATTATCAAATTCATTATCCATTTGATTTAGATCACCTTTATACATTTAGATTTAGCTTAGCATTCCCCAAAACCTCTATCCTATTTCCTTGTTCCTCACCCTTTTATATAAGCAAATGAATCCTGTTGCAGTTCAATTCAAAGAAGACTGGTGTTCCTTTCCTAATCAGTGAATCATCTACTGCTAATTAGGGAAAGGATCTATTCAAACCCCAGTCAGAATAGGGTTAGTCCATTGGGTAAGCCTATATCAGCCCAAACCAACCCTTTACCATCAAATCCAATCCCAAGCCAGGGGCTAGAGGAACTGGTAAACACATATACAACTCCCATTAGACTCCCGGCTTGGGTGCTGTTGTAGAGGCAGAGACTTGGCTAAGCAGAACTTCATAAGACCTGGGGCTACCAGCACATTGGGTAACCACCTAGCAAACACATCACTCTCTAGCTCAGATCCATCTATTTATCTGTGGATTCAGAGCCAGCTTGGCAGACTCAGGGAACAGAACCTGTCAGGCCCAAGTGAAGCTTAGCAGCCCCTTCTTACCAACCTGCCCCCAATTTATGAACAACAGTAAGTATCAATTACTCTTAGAAGTTGTTAAAGCTAACTTTCTAATGCATAAAGATGCTTAACTTCTCAAATTATTCTGTATTACTTTGGCACAGGAAATAGAGGACTGATTTGAGACTCAGAAAGATGTGGGATCATGTGTACCTCTCACATATATTGGCTTTGTGACTTTAGGCAAGTCGTTTCACCCTTCAGTGTAATAGGTAACTGTACAACTCTAAACTGGGAAGAAGTAGCTAATCTATGGTCAAATATTTCTTTGACCTCCCTGTCCTAATGCAACTACATGCCTATCACTTTATATTCCTCTCTTTTATATATATATATATGCATATGTAATATAAATACACATATACATATATACCTCAATGTATCAGCAAAACCACAATAAAATTTTAGTTCCTTGACAATTTTTTTTATCTTATGTCCTCATTGACTTTCACAAGCCTTTGCATATAGTAGGCACTTTAAAATTAGTTTGTTGACTTTTATTTGAGAGAGCTTTCTGCTATAACTGTCATTTTGATGAAAAAATAAGTTGATTCTTTAACAAAAATCTCTCAGAGGGGTCAATATATATTTTAATTCTGCATGCTAAGTAAACTGCTGCTTTTGAAGAAAGACCTGTGAGAGCATGAGTTGTTGCATCCCATATGACAAGATGTATAGCTGCTAAAAAGAAAAGATTCCAAGTTGAGTAGACTCCTTGGATGTGCTAAAAGGAGCACATGGCCATGAATTTCTATGAACACTGTGGGAAATAAAAGAGAATATATGCAAAAATGGTTTTTAAAGTTTGAAAGATAGAATAATCATAGAAGAACTAGATAACTAGTTAACTAAAGGTTATCTAGTTCAAAATCATTATTTGATAGATCAAAATGTCTGAGCTTAGGGAGATTGAATAATTGCTAAATGTCACACACACAAATAGCACAGCAACTGGACTTGATCCCAGAACTTCTGCTGCCAGTCAGTATACTCCTCAATGAACCATATTTTATGAAAGGCCAGTAGTAGTTCTGCCTAGATTTAAGGTATCTTTCTATTTCTGAAGTTTTTTGCACTAACGTGTCTATGTACATAAACTAGGACGGAAATAAGAATGATAGATTTAAAAATACTCCTTGAAATTCAATATTAGTACTATAGACAAGTTTATAAATGTTATAAAGTTAAATTTTTGATGCCAGAAAGTGAGTAGACCTGAGATGTGTGTATGTGTTCACTTTTTCAATGTAAATGTCAATCAAACTGACAGTGCTGTGATTTGAAAATAATTCGGCTAGTTCCTGTTGTAACCCCAGGCTCAAAGCCTATTTGCATAAGATTCCCTGTTTTGGTTGAGACTGATGATTCAAAGGTCCCTACCTAAAAGGGATTGAATTGATGAGAGATTGAGAGAAGAGAGTCTAGACTTTTGGCTTCAAGCTGAAGATAGGCATATGTTTCTCAATTATCTTCAATAAGAATTCCCTAAAGAGAGAGAAATGTTGGGAAGAAGCCCAGGTAATGGAATTACCCACTCTTCTACATGTTGTTTTCTTCTAATATAGAGAAAAAAGAAACAGACTTGGACAAGAAGTCCAAGAAACACATGCCAGAATTTTTCTTTCCCATCAGGGAACTTACATTGTGGTTAGGAAACCTAAATTTTGGCTTTGTGAATTATCCTGGAGAATAGCAGCAGGTCAAAAGCAGGTAAAAACAAGAAATCATGAAAAAGAATCACAATAGACAATGTCATCTAGACAAGAGGTAGGGTCTATTGGAAAGAGTACTGGATCTGGATTCAGATGAACTGTGTTTAAATTTCAGCTCTGACCCTTCCTAACTGTGACATTTGACCAATAGTTTAATCTTTCTGTGCCTCAGTTTATTTATTTGTAAAATAAGACAGTTGGATCACATGATCTCTAAAGTTCCTCTCAACTCTATATCTATGCAACTACAAACCTACTCATACATATGCAAAAAAGGTGGCATAGCTATGTAATAAGAGTGAAAACTTTACCTCTAGGCAACCTGGGTTTTCTACAAGGGTCTCAGTGGAGTTAGTGGAAACCAAGAGGGAGGGCACAGATAAAAGTCACTTAAGCTAGGTAGGCATTGGTGGGTTTTTAAGGGCATTGTGAGATGGAATTCAAACAACAATTAAGTCATAAGTCCATTGGAATATTTAAGAATTTTAGATATCTTATAATACCAACCTTGGCAATGTTGTCTGTCCTTTCCTCTGGCTGCTTAAAGGTTTCATTACAAAATGTTAACTGATAAAATTACAATTCCCCAAACCCCCAACTCCCTCTACCTTCCCCCCAAAAGTGTTACCTGAAGGCATTTTTCCTTTCTCTTTCATCTTACAAACTCACTCATGTTTCCCCAATCCTCAAAAAAACCTTAATCGGTCCTCCAATCCCTATTAATTATTGTCCTATATTTCTTCTGAAATGGCTAAACTCTTTGGAAAGGAGTTTAGAAAAGAGAAAAGGCTACCCTCTCATTTTATTCACCCCTTACAATCTTTTTGCGTCCACGTCATTCCATCAAAACTGCTCTCTCCAAAGTTAATAATTATCTCTTAATTACCAAATTCAATTGTCTTTTCTCAATCTTTAGTTTCCTTGACTTCTAATATTACCCCCCACATTTTTCTCATTTGGTATACTTTGGTGTTTTTTTATTTTCTTTGCAGCATGGGAATATTTTATTGCATTCATGGATCTCAACTTGCTTAAGCATTCTCCAACTGATGGGCTACTGAAAAAATGCTGATATAAATATTTTATTATATCTGGGATCTTTCTATTTCTATCACCGACCTCTTTTTAGTATATGCATTACAGCGAGCTCTTTTGCTTAAAGGGAAGTATAGGTAGAGATATCTACATTTATAATTATTTATTACTTCCTTACCACTCATTTAGGTACTTTTTTAAGATTCATTTTTTGTCAAGACACACACTAGGCAACTCCAAGTGAATTTTTCTAAAGAATACTGATTAACATGAGTTGAGGGGACAGAACTAGTTATTTGGAAATTATCACAGAGACAAAAGCAAAGCAGGCAGGAAAGGTCCAGAAGGTCCCAATGGGCTCTTTCCTCCCAACTTTCTGTATGGTTAAGACTACCTGTATGCAGGGTGATTCAGGGTATGAGAGTTGTTCATCTTTGAGAATCTTAAAGTGAATGCTTTGAAGAGGAGAATATAGCAGGGGGAACAGTGTGTTTTTCTCTTCTATTTGATGAGAGGCTAGCAATACTTTAGCACAATATCATAGAATTTTAGAGGAAGGAAGCATCTTAGAAGTCCTCTATTTGAATCCACACCTGGGACCTGAATTCCCAAGGAAAAACCTACAAATGTTTGAAAGGAATTCTGTCCTTTCAGAAAAAAAGGATTTCCCCAAATGGTTAATTTAAACAGAAGACTTAATCATTTTCAGGTATAGAAAAAAAAAGCTCCAACTATTCAGTTCCCATCAGCATGATCACACACAGTTCAATAAGAGGTTATACATCAATATTCCACAGGTAACACTAGAGACAATCGCAGCTGTATATTTCAAATAAAGGCCAACGGCAATCATATCTCTTGGCAGAAGAAGAAATTCAAAGGCCAACTGCATTTTGAAGCTACACATCCCTGTTTGCTATCAAAGAAACAAATCCACAGTTCTTTCTATAAAATAACTTGTTATATATTAAGATTTGAAAAATGAATTTTTCCACCCCTATATATCCAATAACACAAATGAATATTAGTAATTTGCACAAAATGAATGTGGCAGCTCGATCAAGCACAAAGAATATTGGACGTGGAGTCAGGAGAGACCTAGACTAGAGACAAAGCTTCATTGCTTATTAGCTGTGTGATAGTTGGCATATCACTTAACCTCTCTGAGTCTCATTCTTCTCATATTTACTGACTCCCTAATGGGAATATTGTGAGAAAAGTAACTTGTAAACCTTAAAACATGATTGCAATGCATGTTATCAAGTTTATCTAACTCATTTTTAATATTAAAACACATTAATGACATAATTATACTCCAAGAGGTTTAATTAAGGGCTAGCATGGTTTAGTAGAAATGGTACTGGATATGGGGTCAAAAAACTCATTAAGTTTCTGGAAAAGAAATACCGGATTTTGAATCTTCCATCTTTCTAATGGTCAGGATACAACATCCAGCTCTATAACTTACTCTCTGTGTAACCCTGGACAAAGCACATGATGCCTCCAACTTTGAGTTTCCTTTTTGTAAAATCAAGAGTTTGAATTAGATAATCTTGCTTTCTTAATTTCAATTTCTCCACTTATAAATTAAAGGAGTTGGCCTCTGTGGCTTCAAAGGTTTCTTTTGGTTCCAATATTCTGTGACTCCTGGTTTTGGATTTGATTCTAAACTTTGTCACTTGTTACATTGGAGAAGTTTCTTCACTTCTTCTTTTTTCACTTTCAGCTTTTTTTTTCTTTCATCTACAAAAAAATGAATTGGACTATATATGAGACTATTGTCATATTCAAACTCTGGGAGTTGTGAGTCTCACCTTGATTGACAGGTGAAGACAGTTGGAGACATTGGAATGTTCCCAGATGCTGTGAGGACAAAAGGGAAAGGCATTTGGCCAGAGGATATAAATACCCTGACAGCCATCTGATAAGGACCTTTGGCTTTGACCCTTGGACTGGAACCTTTTGGCCTTGGGCATTGATCTCTGATCTTGGAGCATTGACCTGTGGATCTCTGACCATGGGTCCTCTGATTCTCTCTGAATTCCCCCTAGATATATAGACATCTGAACCATCATTAGATATTTAGGTATCTGGGTCCGGGTGGGAAGTGGGAAGAGGGAAGGAGAAGAAGCAGAGGGAAGTAAGGGAGGTATTTCCTGATGGCTGTAGGACTGACATAACAGCTAGCAATAAGAAGTTGAGAGGGATCATTGATATCTGTATCAACCAAGCAGATTGCTTTCTCTGGTTTGGCTGTGGCCAAGCTGAGCCAGCGGAGGTGAAGAACAAGAGCTCCAACATTACTGAAACAGCCTACTGTCCTGAGGGATTAGTGATCATAGCCATTAGTGACAGAGTCTCCTATCCCCAATCCATTCCTGATTATTCCTTTCCCTTATTAACATCTATAGATAAAGTTTATTAAGTACCTTCCTGAATGATTATTACATCACAACCCTTGGGGAGGGAGCAATGCAGTCAGATGAAAATGTTATCCAAGGCTAATAGAGCCCAATATTAATAATCAATCCAACCCCAGGTGGGACCTGAAAGGGTTACACATCCACCTGACCTTTAGGGATCCTGACTGGGCACTGTTATCGTGAAGGGACAGTTATTATAACATCCAGCTGAGTGACAGGACTCTGGTGTCCCTGCATCAGCTATCAAGGGAATCCAAGCTACAGCTTCCCTGTTTAATATACCCTATAATAACTATAATAGTAGACAAAGATACCTTCTTTATAACACTATGTAATGACTTTTAAATTTTTGAATTTTGGCTGTATTTCTGGTTGGGCAAAGTGAAAGCCTTTCCAGGCATTTGACAGCTCTGTTTCCTATTTAGTAGATTCTTAACATCATTTGACATTACTAAAGCCTCAGGCCTTGTCCCCAAAGGGCAGTTTGGGAGTTTTTAGTGATTCTTGTCAATGTTACGATATTTTACTTTTTGTTTTGAGACATAACTCTCATTTTACTTTCTCAGAATACAGTTTTATTCTGCTTGTAGGGAGAAAAAAAATTACTTTCCTTCTTTCATCTTGCTTACCAAATAAGAGCAAAGGCAGACCTAACCTTGATTTCCTGGGCTGCATATGTAGCTGCCTGATTGAGGGCTACTTGAATTATTAATGTGGGGACTCGGGTGCATATTCATAGTTAGGTTTATTAATTCATAAAGCAGCTGCTGTAAGGCAGTTGAGTGGAGGGACCAGGGTCCTCTGACTGAAGGGGCAGAGAAATAACTCTCACAAGCTTTCTAGCCATTCAGGCACATCACTGTCTCAGCTTTTAATATGCAGCCACACCAACCCTTTCTGGGATTGATAGTACTTTGTGTGCCCAGGGGAAGGATCCCTCCTACCAGTAGGAGACCAGAGTGATCAGAAAGGTTTTGATCTAATTCCTCAACAGTGTATGGATCATAATACTCAAATTAATGAGATTTCTAGAGTCTATAGCTGATTTAAATTATTATTTTTTGAGGGGATAAACTGAATTCTTTGGTTACTTTCACAATAAATGTGACTGGCAGCAAGAGGTGTGCCTCATTAGAGTAAAAGAAGAAATATCCCACAGCAAATGAGAAATAATAAAACATGTATTTGTAGATTCAGAATTAAGAAGACCTCAGAATACTGATCAGTAAGGCAAAATGGAAAATATAAGCATGAGATAAAAAGAAGTTGCTATCTATCCATCTTCATTTTTTAAGAAATCTACATTCTAAACACTTTAGCATTGAATTAAAATTAGGAATTAATGAATGCTAAAAATCATGAACGCAGCAAGAATGTGTTGCTAGGTATAGACTACCACTAAGCTTCCTTCCTCCCTTCCTTGTTTCCTTTTTCCTCTCCTTTTCTTTCTTCTTTTGTACTTCCTTCACTTTTCCCCTCCCTCCCTCCATCCCTCCCTCTCTTCCTCCCTCCCTCCCTTCCTCCCTCC
>NC_058133.1:367236271-367249908 GCF_016433145.1 Gracilinanus agilis | reverse complement strand
CCTTCCTTCCTTCCTTCCTTCCTTCCTTCCTTCCTTCCTTCCTTCCTTCCTTCCTTCTTTCCTTCCTTTATTCATTCTTTCCTTCCATGGCTGACCTCTCCAGTTATATTTGGATTCTGATGCATGTACCTACTGTCAATATCTTGAGTACTTGTAGAACAGAGAAATTGTAGGGAAACTTTCTTGGCATTTTGATGGACACACTTCAAAGTAGCCCCTAAATTCAATCAAATTGAGAAATCAGTAAATTTTTACTTTTAGTTAATAGAGATTAAGGGATGAAAGAGTATCAAAATAAAGCATAAGGTCATTTCATTTATATAATAGGGGAAGAGATGGTACAAATATGAATTACTTACACTTTATAAATATTTTCAGGAACTCACTTGAAGATTACATTTCTCAGAAAAACTAAAGATGTTAGAAATATTTCCCTTCCTTATGTTTTTAATTACTTTGATCCAAAGAGTTAAATAAAATTAACAATACTTATGCTAGTTTTTCCTAGTTGGTTCTCAGAAACAGAGACTAGTTGTTCTTTTCCAACTGTATGACATTGCATTGGATATTTTAAGGTAACTTGTCACAGTTGGAATCTTAATTCTTGAATTTTCAATTGTGGAATGAGAGGAAGGTTTGGATAGTCAATGGAGCACAGACTTCAGAGAGGAGAAAACTTATATTCCATGCCTGCCTCTGACAATTATCAGTTATGTAATAATCCTGGACTTAGCTTTTCAATGATCTGGGTTATTCGTATATTCTTTAAGAATATAAAAAAGTTATGGTATATGATTGTGATGGAATTCTCCTGTACGAAAAGAAATGATGACCAGGTTAATTTTAGAAAAACAGGGAAAGATAAAATGAAATTATGAAAAATGAAATGAGCAGAATGGATAACATTGTATAAAGTAACAGAAATAGCATTTGAGGAAAGATTTGCCTATTTCCACCTCCAGAGGAAGAACTGATAAATAGAATAAGTAAGACTTTGATATATACATATATATTTTGGTCATAACATAGTTTCTCTAATGAGGGAGGGATAGAAGGGAGAAAGTGAACTGGATATTTTAATGCAGCAAACATATAATATTTTTAAAAAACTGAATGAAGGAAACGATTGAGACCTAAGCTGCTAAGAAGGGTTGTGATGTTCTCTTCAGAGTAGAACTAAAGTTTAGATTCATAAATAAAATTATTTTCTCTGAAAAAATAAGTATTGCAGAGGAGATAGTGACTAGTCTTAAAAAGAATTCCTTCTACCAATAAAGTAAAAATTCTGATATAATAATAATAATGCTACTGCTGATGATGATAATCTTTAATTATTTAACAGCTCCTTTTTTGACCTATTTTAAGTAGTGAAAGAAGGAACCTGGTGGGGCAATAGGGAAATAGATAGAAAGATACATAGATTATGGACAGACAGACTGATGTAGTTACATTGAGAGATGCACAGGAATGATTTTTCATATGTATCAAGGGAAAAGGAAGTGAGCATATCTTAGTTGCTTATTTCTCAGTGAATCCTGATGATACTTCTGCTGCTTTGACATAATATGCCAGAATTACTGAATCTTTTAAAAATCATTTTATACAGAATGTAATTACTTTCTTCAAATAATTCTAAATTGTTTTTTCAGAATACTTGTACTAATGTATGTTACATCAATAGTTTATCAGAAGGAGCAGCTGAGTAGCTCAGTGGATTGAGAGTCAGGCCTAGAGATGGGAGTTCCTAGGTTCAAATCCGGCCTCAGACACTTCCCAGCTGTGTGACGCTGGGCAAGTCACTTGACCCCCATTGCCCACCCTTACCACTCTTCCACCAAGAAGTCAATGCACAGAAGTTAAGGGTTTAAAAAAAAAACCTAAAAAAAGTAACGTATCAGAGTTCCTATTTTCTCATAGGAAATTACTAATAGCAAGGTAAATGTGAAGTAAAAAGTTCTTATTGTTTTAATTCACATTTACCTTGCTATTAGTAATTTAGAAAATGTTTTCATGTGACTTTTTTGCAGGTTCTGTAGCATGATATTAGGCAAATACCTTATGTATGCTATTAAGTACACAATCCCTAATAGGAGAACATATAAATACTTAAAGGAAGTTAATCAGTTGGAAAAGAGATAAAGATAAAACTATAATATTTGGTAGATTTCATATCACTTTCTGACTTAGACAAATTATAGAAAAGGAAATAAAAATAAATTATTGGGGAAAATATTTTATAACAAATAAAGGTGATAGGTCTCTACAAAGTATTAAAATAGAAAAAGCACAAACTTTCATCCATAAATAGCACCTTTAAAAGAATTGATCATATATTAGGAAACAAAAGACTTCATTAAAATGTAGAAAAGCACACATATTGGACATATCATTTACTAAGACAGTATAATAACAATTATATTAAAAAGGTCTTAAGATAATTTAAAAATAACTGGGCACTAAATATTATAATTCTAAAGAACTGTGTTAAAAAATTGAGTATTAAAACAATGAACTATTTCTAAAAATTGACAGTAATGAAATGCCATATTAGAAATTATGGGATGTAGCTGAAATGATTCTGAGATCAAAAATATATGTCTAAATAATTTCCTCAACATTAAAATGAAAATAAATCAATTAATTATGCATGTAAATAAAAATTAAAAAAATTTAAAAATAGCAAAGTAGGAAAATTTGAATTAAAGAAGAAATTAATGTAACTTAAAGATAAAGCAGAGATCTATTCCATGCCAGAAAAATATAAGAAAGTGTTTCATGTTTTTCTGTATTCTTCATGCTCATCATTTTTTACATTACAGTAATATTTCATTTCATTCACATACCACAAATTGTTTAGCCATTACCCAGGCTAAATGATTTAATTTCATTTCTAGTCCTGGGAAGCTTCAAAAATCACAGGAGCCTCAGTGATCTGGTTTCTTTTTTTACTCAAATTCCAATGATGATTCATGGTTCCATGTCCAAAAATGATATCATGAAAATATCAAAATGATTCACTTTTTTCTTCTTCAGAGAAGTAGAGTTTCACAACAATTGTTATGAAGGGGAAAAAAGATAATGAAACTTGAACATAAAATATAAAAGTAAGTTAGGTGTAAAGAAAAGTCAAGTGAGGCTCACCATACAATTAGACATGAACCAAGAGAGAAAAATAATCCCTTAATGGTATGGACAAACTATCTACCTCAGAGAGAACATGCTCTTCTCAGGCAGATTAATGGATTTGGTCAGGTTAATCGTTTCAGGTCTGTCAATTGCCCAAGCTACTTCTTTATTACTTAACTTCTCTTAAGAGGAGACCCGTCAGGTATATCTGCTGTGCCAGCAATTTCAGGAGTTTAACACCTCAGTGCCATTTGCTCTTGTTTCTGCAACTATGATTAAACAGACACACATCACTTGCTGTGCCACAGTGTAGGAAGCTTGCAGCTCACCTTTGCAGAATTAGTGCCCGCTGAGCACTGCAAATATTTAAAATGTCACTCCATTTGATAATGTCAGGGAAGATGACAAATACCATAAAATTGCACCAAGGAAACATTCAGCCCATGCAAAAGAATACTTAACATCTCTTTCCTTTGAGATAAAAGTGAGACTAAAATTGGAACAGAGAAACCCTGACAAAGTGATTAAGGTCAGTGAATTTAATAATCCAAAGTGGGACACATTCCATCTAAGTACTACTTTAATAAGCTCCCACACTGAAGACAACGTACCACCAATGTACTCCCAGAGTTGTTCTGTGAGCACTAATTTCTATTGGCAGAAGATTCATAGAGATACAGCTGATACCATTTTTAAGTGTCTGTAGAGGTATGCTGTAGTAGCTCAGTTCTAACAGAAAGGGTCAGGTTTCCAATGACATCTTTATTACAGGTTCAAGTCAAGGATTCCCAAGGGAAAGGAAAGAAGATACCATTCTTGAGAATATTTTCTTTTGAAATGTCAGGCAGTAACATTTTACCTTTAGCAGATCACAGAGTGCTTAGCAATCCCTCGACTTTCTAGAAAAATCCAGTTCCTTAATATCAAACCTAAGGATGAGACATTTCTGCTGACAACTAGTGATTTCCATCAGGCAAGATTTTCATTAATTCTTCTTATATTTGTTTATTCTTGTGTTTTAGGGGGAACGGAATTAAGTGCTTGCTTAAGGGAAGAGATCAGAAGATACTTTAGAGGAGCACTATGAAATAAAAGAGAAAAAAATCATGTGAGGGTAGATCAATTTAAAAATGCTTAAATAGCAATATATTCTCTTTTTGTCTGAATCTATAATTTAATTAGGAACTTTTGTTGAAAACAAACAAAACTCTTCTTACCAATTCATACTTGCAAACATTTTGAATCTGATATTCTTAAATAGTATGGAGGAAAGAGGATTGAACTTAGGGTAGAGGAGATGAAGAAGACTGAGAGTTTTAGTAATTTGCCCTGAATCATAGGCCTGGTATATATCAGAATCAAGACTTGAACAGAAGCCTTCCATATTAGGGACCAAAAATCTACCTATTATTACATGCTCCTGCTCTGGAATATACATACACTTCATACAAGAAAAACTCCAGGGCATAATAGAAAGGACAGTAACTGAGACACAGGAAACTTCTCCTAGTAGAATGTAAGCCCCATTGACAGCAAAGATTGCTTCACTTTTATCATTACATCCACATAACCTAGCGTAGTATTTGGCATACACTAAGTACTATATCAATTTTTGTAAAATGAAATCCACTCTCTAGTCTCAGCTCATACTCTCGAATTAAATAAATATTGCCCAAATGTGTACCATGCAATGGCAGAGGAAATGTTTTTTGTAGGACTGTTATTTTTTTTTATTTTATTCTGTTTTACACATGTATTTCTCAGGAACCCATAAGTAAAGGGAACTACTCTAATGGCTTTCCAACAGACTTTTGATAATCTCTATTTAGTAATGATCAGATGTGATTATTAACATTTGCAGTCTTTTCTCTCTCTCTCTCTCCATACACACACACACACACACACACACACACACACACACACACACATATATATATATATGTATGTGTATGTTTACATGAAAAATATGTATGGGAAGAATGACCACAAACAAAATAATGTCATAATTTGGTAGTAAAATACTCTAAAATCATAGGACCTGGAAGTCCATTCTCTTTTTAGGAAGTCATCACAAAACTTCTCAGGTATGTTATGAGTAAGATTAGATTAGCTAGTTATTAGGTATTGATTATATATTGATTAGGAAGTACCTAGCAGGAAGGAGCTGGAGCTGGGAATTCCAGGTTGGAATGAAGGAGGAGGAAGTCTATCTGTGTTCTGTGTGTGGACTCCATGAGTGGTAGGCAAAAACTGTTGCCAGCCTGGGAGACCTCAGAGCAAAGGACACCTTGCATCCTGTTTTCCCCTGGATCCTGTGTGGTGTGGCATTTAAGTAAAGAACAAGAGAAGAGGACAGTGCTTCAAGCAAACCCCTTATTGCTTAGTTCCTGAGACCACTGTAGCTCCTGGCATCCAGACATCATCAGTGGACTGCAGTGAGAAATCCCAAAGCCACAAAAGCCCCAGCTGTACTCAAGCCTGGCAGGTTCCAGGTTTGAGGCAGAAACCCAGAGACTCCAGTATAGCTCCTTGGCCCCTGTTAGTTAGATAGCTGATATTAGTGTAGTGAATAAGTCCTTCCCTGTCCATTTGGGTTTTGTTATTAGGTGTTAAGATTTTAGAGTAGTCATTCCTATCCCTCCTTTTAGTCGTTTCTAATTAAAATCCAATGTCACCTTGTTACCTTGTCAGTTAATTCAAGGCCTCTGGCCAGAGTGACAGTTGGCTGTTATTTTTCCAGTTGGGAGTGGTGTAGCTGTACAAGACTTCAGTGATCAGTTTTAGTCTCTCTTATATCCCAGAGAGTGTTCCCACAAACCCCATAGTTGATTTTAATATCCCTGGTGACCCCATTACTTATATTATCTTACAGGTATAAGATCTCTGCTTGGCGAGATGCTTATCTAGATTCCCAAGGTCTTCTCCTTTTCACAGCTTGACTCTCAGTTGACAGGGCTGGCTCTCTCCTAGTCCACATTTGGTTCTTTACTATGGCTAACATTCTTGATCCTGGAATCTGTTTCCTTCTTAAGTGACTACATCCTATCCATCTGGATGGAGGGCTTGTATATCTGCTTCCTCAATTATGCCACAAATTCTCTTCAAAAAATTCTCCAAATACTAGATGAGGTTTCCCCTTTCTAAGGAAGTAGCTCCACTATTGAGAATCCTGCTCAATTGTTTGGAGTAGAAGACAGAGAACCTCTTTCCCGTACTGGGACTCTTTCCACAATTTTTTTGACTTTTGCCTCCTACTTTTGAGATAATCACAAACTTATTTTTCTACTTAGGCCCAAATGGAATGACTAATTCATTCAAAAATGGTGATGGCACTGATGATGATGGTGATAATATTTGTATGGTGCTTACAATCTACAAAGCACTTTATATATGTTTCTTATTGATCTTCCTAATAATTCTACAAGGTAGGGGGAAAATCCACATATTTACTGAATGCATATTATATGCCAGGCATTGTTTTAAATGCTTTACAAATATTGTCTCATTTGATCTTCACAATAATCCTGAGAAGGAGGTTCTATTTTTATTTCTGTTTTGCAGTTGAGGAAGCTGAGACAGACAAAAATTAAATGACTTACATTGGATCACAATGCTAGTAAGTATCTGAGGCAAGACTTGAAGATAGGTCTTCTTGGATTCTAAGTAGGGCCTTTTCTGACTACTATGTTTTCTACTCTGCCAATCATTAGATATATTTTATGTAGCATTGTTGGCCTTCACCAATGACCAAGGACTATAATCTTCTTAATGTGATTAAAGAATTACTTCACATGTTGTTATGATATTGCATGAAGACTCTTGACTAGTTCCTATATACTCCTTCTTAAGTTTTCTCATGCCTTCTCATCTTACTGTGGGATTACAGGAAAATCCCTCAACTTTCCAAGTGTATAAAGAATTGAATAATATCCGTTGTTTCTCATGAATTTTAGTCAGTCCGTTAGAAATGGCAAAGAAATACTTTTAATCTGTCAGGTTCATAAGATTGGAGCCATTTCTAACTACAACTTCTCCCTCAACTCTAATATAAGATCAATAGTCAAATACTTTGTCTCTGCAGCACCTTTTCAATTCAATCCCTCCTCTCTCCATTCTCCTGGTTCCCAATCTAGTTCAGGCTCTTATTGCTTCTAACCTAGACTGTTGGAATAGGCTTCTAATTGTTTTCCTGATTCTAGTCTCTCCTTCTTCCTAGTGTTCCTCCATAAAACTGTCTATATGATATCTTTATAAACATTTTACCCCATCCCAAATAGTCCCGCCTCTCAATGGCTCCTCATTGCCTATTAAATACAAAATATTTTGCCTAGCATTTAAAACTTTCCACAGTCTGTCTCCCACCTCTGTAGTTATAGTTCATATTATATTCCTTCATATATCCTGTGGTCCAGTAAAAGTTTGTCTGCTACTTGTTCCCCACAATGACATTGAAAATAATAATTCATTTCCTGTCAAAATCATAAGTCTTCACATAAAAGACGATAGCAATCTGAGTGATAATTTAAGATAGAACACAGTGAGAAAATAAACAAGAAAGGCAAGACCCTGCTAAAGAAAGAGGGCCCAATACAAAAAAATTTCCTTTTATATAGGATAGTTTGGGATTCTTATCTATCTTCATGGTTAACAGAATCTGTCAGGAATCAGGCCTACACATTTGGACAGATCTCGGGCAGACTACTGAGTTGGTTTATTTGCATATTAACTCCAAATATTCATGCTGCAAAATCTTCAAAGGGGTCCAAATATTAAAAGAAGAAGGTTTGGAGACTTTAGAGTTCAAAAGAGAAAATCTGGATTTCTTTCATTAGAATACTTGGTCAGGGCATCTCTGCCTCTGAAATTTAACAAGGATATGATACATTCTTTGAGAATCTCATTCTATTTTATAACAATTAGACCTTATACAGTATATATATAGTGTTCTCTCTCTCTCTCTCTCTCTCTCTCTCTCTCTCTCTATCTCTCTCTCTCTCCCTCCCTCCCTCTCTCTCTTTCTGACTGCATCTCTCCTCTCCCTCTATATATATAGACATATGTATGCATATAAATGTTTATAGTTCACAGTCTTATATTTTTAACATCTAAAGTACACAGTGGACATCTAGGACAGAAGACTTTCTTTCCTCAATGCTACTTCACAGGCTAGTTCATATTTCTCTCCCAAGAAAAGTCTTTCTTGACCTCTTTCAAACTCTCTCTCACTCTTGAAGTTACTTTGCATTACTTTAATACATACACTTTGAATTCTATTATTTGTGGAGATACTATCCTTTCCCTAGTAGAATACAAACTCGTTAGGGGAATAATCATTTTAAGTTTTATATGTGCATGGTTTTTAGTCCTTAGGGCCTAACACTATGCCTAAAATATAATAGATGATTAATGATTTTTGTTGAATTGAATTCAATTGAATTTAAGCAAATTGAATTGAGATAAATATCCTTCCTTTGCCCCTCCTCCCATTCACTTTTTTTTTTAATTTTTTATTTTGAACCCTTAACTTCTGTGTATTGACTTATAGGTAGAAGAGTGGTAAGGGTAGGCAATGGGGGTCAAGTGACTTTCCCAGGGTAACACAGCTGGGAAGTGTCTGAGGCCGGATTTGAACCTAGGACCTCCCGCTCTAGGCCTGGCTCTCAATCCACTGAGCTACCCAGCTGCCCCCTCCCATTCACTTTTGAATGAAGCAAATGATCAACATGACTGAACACCTAATGTTGGAAAAATCAATCAGGAAATTAAAAGCTCAAAAATGTTACTGTTGAAGAATATTTTGAAACATAAAAGGATACAATTAACAGATCTTGATAGTGTTTTATTTTTCTTTTCTTTCTTTTTAGAATTGATACTGTATGTTGGTTCTAAGGCAGAAGAAAGGTAGGGGGGTAGACAATTGGGGTTAAGTGATTTACCCAGGGTCACACAGCTAGGAAGTATCTGAGGTCATATTTGAACCCTGGAGTCCCATTTCTAGTCTTGACTCTCAATCCACTGAGCTACCTACTGTCCTCTCTTGGTATTTTCTATACGTTCTCTACATCTGAAAGGCAGAACAAAGATATTCCAACTGTAACCACTGTAAAATAAAACAATGCTGTGGTCCTGAGACTATACAACTGAACCATTATTTCTTTTGTTTTTTATTTCTCCCAATAGAATCCTTGGCATCTAACAGAACAGGGATGCTGAGTCAGTTTGCATGACTTTTCTTAATGATAGCAATGGTTGTAGTCCTACATTCCTAAATTCCTGCCATTCATGAACTCAGCAATTCTTCAACAAGGGGATTTATGAGATTTGTTTTTAACAGAAAGCCCTAGTTTTGTAGCTTTAAATTATTTAGTCATATATATCCCATCCTTGTACCCTCCCTAGAATTGCTTCTTTTTGTTGTAGTAAGTTCTGCTCCATCCTCTTTATTCCAGAGTAAAGCCAGCTACATTTCACTGTCAGGGTCCTAGGTGTAATTGAGTGTTTAGAAGATTTCTTTTCTAATGCCATTATCCTGAATCTCCCTTCTTTTTTGTGCCTTATGCCTTTTGACTAGCCATGAATAATGCCCCAGTTCACTTTAAGCCATTATTATCAATTAGTTTTTCCAAAAGCATATTTACTTCAATACTTCAATGTTATAATAAGAACAAAATCATAGATATTTCTTCCCAACTTCTGGAAAGGTACACTTTCCCCTATGCCACTTCAGTTTCTGGGGGATATGGCTTAAACTAAATCAGGTTTCTATATCAAGTTTCTCAGCAAATTGAAATCCAAATCCTTCTTGCCATACACTTTTCCCCTAAACAAATTATTATTATTTTTTTTTTATTTTTTTATTTTTAAACCCTTAACTTCTGTGTATTGACTTATCGGTGGAATAGAGGTAAGGGTAGGCAATGGGGTCAAGTGACTTGCCCAGGGTCACACAGCTGGGAAGTGTCTGAGGCCGGATTTGAACCTAGGACCTCCCGTCTCTAGGCCTGGCTCTCAATCCACTGAGCTACCCAGCTGCCCCTCCCCTAAACAAATTAGAGCAAGTACATATACACTCTGAGTCTTCTTTGCCATGATGACTAAGGGATATTTTGCCGTGAAGAAAAATATCAAGTTGCCTAACTAGAATTCTGGGAATATACTAAAAGATAAGTTCCTTCTTAGATGATTCTATGAGCTTCTTAGGGGTGACATAGAAACATTTTCCCTCTACCTACCCACAATGCAAGATCTAACTCTTGCCTTGTAGGCAAGCATGTATTTGGAATGGAGCCAATTCCTGTTTATGTTTTCTTTTTCTTTGTTACAGAGTTTTGTGAGCTCTTGAAAAGCTGCTGGCATATTCCCCCTTTCCTAGACAACCAAGTACTGCTGTAATACCTACCAAAGCAGTTGCAATTAAAATGGCAGTAAGGCAAATTGATCTAATAGAAAAGAGTGACATGCAGAGAAAAAGAAGCCACTGTAAAGAAAGAGCCCACTTGGCATTGATTGGACTGTACTTAGTAGACAGAAAATGTAAAATGGCTAATTAGCAGCCCCCCAGAGGAAACTGATGGCAAGTGTCCCAATATGTCTTGAATATTAGTTTCTCAACTAATTGCAATCATTCTGTGATTCTCTTTATTGCTAAACATTGACTTTTCTGTTTACCTGTTTCATTCCTGATTCATATTTATATTTGCGTACCTTTATTACTTCCTCCCTCCTTCTTGGGAAAGAGTTCTTAGAACACAGCAAAAAGAAAACGATTTCACAGGATCTGGCTGTGCAAGCACTATTATTGAGAAGACACTGAACTCCATTAAAATGAATCAATGGCAAATAGTGAGAGCAATTGAAAGAATGGACTTCCTTAAAAAATAATAATAAAATTCTTACCGTCGGTCTTAGAATGGCTACTAAGTTTTGGTTCCAAGGCAGAAGACAATAAGGACTAGTCAATTAGGGTGAAGTGACTTGCCCAGGGACACAAAGCTAGGAAGTATATGATGCCAGATTTGAATTTATTATTTCCCATCTCCAGGCCTATACACTGAGGCACCAAGTGGCTTGTGGGCCAAACTTGAAAGATCCAAGTCAGGTGGTCTCTGCATAATAGTGTCTCCATGGCCAATGTGCAAGATATACATTCTTCAATAGTCTATAATGATAAATTTAACAATTTAAATGTAAATCATCAATTATAAATCTAACAATTTTTACCCTTTAGACAATTTATCAATGAATCTCTCTAAATTTATTGAGACTGGTCTCAGACAGTAGATAACCAATTCATCAAAAGGACTATACTCAAACACTTCTATCTAGTTAGGATCTGC
Source organism: Gracilinanus agilis (assembly GCF_016433145.1). NCBI lineage: Eukaryota > Metazoa > Chordata > Mammalia > Didelphimorphia > Didelphidae > Gracilinanus > Gracilinanus agilis. The sequence goes on along the minus strand of NC_058133.1, from coordinate 367,238,446 downwards.
TAGTGTTTTCGTTCTTCTGGCAGAGGCTTTGAGAACCCTGGGTCACCTCCATGGATGCTGAGGCATTCAAGTAGGATTTCAGATAGATGAAAAAGTAATAAAGTTGATCCCTGACTTTATAATGTGAAAATATGAATTGCTCGACTGACTTTACTATGGAGGCACTTTAAAGAGAAGTTTTATTGATGACTTTAACTTTTATGTCACAATCATTTCTGGAAATACTGCCCTCTTTTCCTGCATCCTTCTAGACTGAACTCTCCCTTGAACAAAGTAAAAAAAATAAGCAAAAGCAACTGATATGGTGAAGTTTTCTGATGAAATTTATAATATACTTGTCTAATGATATCCTACTTCTTTACTATGAAATTGGAAGTATTTTTCTCTGTGCTTTCTCCAAAAACATCATTAGGTTTTAAGTTATTCTGAGTTTACCATCTTAGTAAGGATTTTTCACTTAGATTATTGAGATTATATATATGTTCATGTATATATATATATATATTCTGTTTTTGTTGTTTACTTCGTTCTCTATCTTTTTGTACAAAGCATCCCAAATTCCCTAAAATGCTTATATTCAACATTTCTTATTACACTGTAATATTCCATTACATTGGGGTTTATGGGTTGTTCAAAAAAGACTAATGAGGATTTGCCAAGCCTTTTTCAGGGCTACTTTCCACTTTTGGTGTTCATTTGCCACCAAGCTGTTTTCCTATGGATCCAAGAACTTATAGCATGCATAATGACTGCACCTAGGTAAACAGCTAAACCATACTGGGAGAAGCCAACAGGGCTTTAACCCATTGATGAATTAGAGGGGTGCCTTTCCCAGGCATATGAAAATGTCCCCTTACAGAATAGGAGAATGAGATCAATTTGTTCTTAAATGCCACAAAAGCAGTGGAAGCAGGCATTCTGGAGCACTTAGAAATTGATTAGACACTGAAGAAGCCAAAGCCATCCATTGCATCAAAGACCATCAAAAGTTTTCTTGACTTTTGTCTTACCATTGGGACTTTGAAGACTCTGGAAGAGATAGGGAGACCAAATACATTGAGAAACTGCTTCACTTAAATCCAATTTGTGTGGCAGTCAAAAGCCATCATCCCAGTGATGTGATTTTGTTTCCTTTTCAAGTACAAAGGACAACAATTCTATTCTATTCATTAATACACTACAATTTTTTCAGTTATTTCTCAATCCATATATGCCCCTTTTTTCCTGTTCTTTACTACCTCAAAAATTTCTGGTATGAGTACATTTGTATATATTAAGGTTTTAAAATTTTTATCTTTAACCTTCCTAGGGTTTTATGCTTCACAGTAGGAAGTTATATTTCTAACATAATTACAAATTAATATCCAGACTGCCACAGCTTCATCCACAGTATATTAGGGGACTTGTTTTCCCATAATCCTTTAGGTGCTTATTTTTGTCCAAAATGTTTTTGTAAAGTTATGAAACAGATCCTACAGAAAATTAAAAACAACAACAATCACAACCACAATAACAAGGAACCCTGCCTTTTCCTTTATGATTTGTCTTTCATTTGGAATAAACTCCAAGAGACTGCTATCCTGATCATTTGAAAACCTTTAATTTCATACCTCATCTTCCAAAAGCTAGGTCCCATTTATTCTTGTAGAAATGCATATGTGTATTTTAATTTATCTGACCAGTATATAGTTGTATTTCAGAAAGTAGTTGAGTAACAGAGTAGGATCAGAACACTGTATGACTTCTTGTCCACATATGTTATCAAAAAGTAAGGTAATCTCTGGGCAGGTCTCTGGCAATTTGGGTAGTGAGGAGGGATAAAGGGGAAATAGGAGCTTATAAGGTGATTGGAGGAGGAATGAAGGTAAGGGAAGGTATATAGGAGATGTTATATTGAATCTCTGGGAGCTTGAAAATCACCTTTGATTGAAAAATAAGTCAGTTGGATGGAATGTTCCCAGGGAGTCATGTGAGAGGCAGGAGGAGGGACAGTTAAGAATCCTGAAGGGATTCTGGGTCTTTGACCTGGGCTGAGGCTGGAGATGGGTGGATGCTGGTCTTGGAGTGAGAGGGTGCAAACATATCTCTCTGCAAACTCTTCCTGTTCTTGAGATACCGTGCCAACCTGTACCTGACCACCACCTTGGTGTCTACTGCCCCTAGATATTAGGAGTT
>NC_058133.1:367149561-367223062 GCF_016433145.1 Gracilinanus agilis | reverse complement strand
TTATTTTACAAAACTTAGATAGGGATAAGAGCATAGTTATAATTTAGCTTAGAATAAGAGTAGTAACCCCTTAGATCTTAGCAACCAGAAAATGTTGCAAGCTGCAAATTTTCCAAAAAAAAAAAAAAAAAAAAATATGAGCAGATCTATAATGCACGGTGTCTAACAGAAACTTTTTGCTTCTGTAATTTCTAATGGTCACAAAAAGTCCATTAAACATCTTAGAATGTTCAGATAGTCAGTTAGAACTTAAAGCTATAAATAGAAGTGAAGTTCCAACTGACAGGGCTTTTGCCTTCTGGCTTTCGCTGTGGCTGGAGGCTTTTGCTTTGGCCTTTCGGCTTTGGCCTAATTGCTTCGGCCTTGGCCTGTGCTTATTTTGTTTTGGGGAAATTTGGATCTATCTCATTTCTCTGAACCTTGCCCTGGTCTCCCATCTCCATCCCTCCCCTTCCCTGATTTCCTTTTGGTTCTGGTTGGAAGGGAGGGCTTGGTGATTGAATATAGTGGGTTTTAGTTTCTTTAGCTAATTGGAGTATCCTCAAATAAGTTATACCTAGGTTTGATAGAGACTTTATTTAAAAGGCAGTCAAATCTTCCTGACTGGGAGAGCCGGTCTCTCTCTCTCTGTCTAAACCTCTCCGCAACGCATCCCCCACCCTCACCCCTCTTCCTAGCAGCAATTAGAAAATCTTGAACCCCTCTCCCCTTCTGACTGACCCTGGTATTAATAAATCCCCTTGTTACCTATTCAAACCCGGTGGTGAGTCATTGTGTCAAAAATTAAGACAAGGGCCAAGAGGAAAGCATCATTTTCCTTTATTTCTTGAGACAACTGGGGCATCCATCTTGACAGGAAGTACCCACCTTCAAGACTTCCTCCAGCCATCAGTTTGACTGGCAGGGAGGAGCCCTCACGACCCCTCCCTCAAGAGACTTTGAAACTAACAAGAGAAACCTTCCAGTCAAGCCTAAACGTTTCTTACTGGCCCTAGTTTCCTCCTTGGATCCTCTGTCTCAAGCCTCTGGGAATAAACTTGTTTGAGCTTCCTCTCCTACATACCTTATTTCCTTTATCTCCTATATACCTAACCATACCTTCATTCCTCCTCCAATCACCTTACAATCCCTTACTCCCTTTTATCCTTCCACACACCCACCTACTCAGCTTATTTACATTCTTTTTTGATAACATTATGTATATATATATATGTATACATATATATATACATATATATATGCATACATATAATGTAAATTGTTGCAAGTGCCATAAGATTTTAACCACATAAGAAGATCAAGTGGTTTTCTTGTCTGATTAACATCAATATGCAGAACTAATGCCTGTACAAATGTATAATAGTGTAAATAATGTACATTTTACATATACCTGTAACATAGGTTGGAAAAGTAGAGTAGAATTCTAAATAATAATTCCTAACCATGTAGATACTGTAGTATACTAACAATTTAGCAGATAATTTGGACATTAGACATAGGGAAAGTACAGAAAGGGCTAGGGAAGTTAAAAAAAAATTGGAGCTGGAAGAGAGACCCAATACAGACTTTCTCTATCCCCCTTCTGTCAAACATTGGTTACTGGCTCCTTTTATTGTTACATTAGTATGCAACAAGTTTTCAAAATATTTTGATTATATGATGGTAAAATACATGAACTGAAACTTTCCACATTGGGGACAATAAGGTGATTTAATTACATTATCTTAAAGAGATTCACTTTTAGAAATTAAGTAAAAACTCTTGGAAAAGAATGGACTTTTACAATAGGATCTTCAAAACTGGAAATAATCAAAATGTTATATGATTCAAATGAGCACAACACTTGACAAAAGAAAAAGTTTTTACTTTGAGTATTGGAGTTCTTTTTATTGCCTTATTTCATTCAAGTGAGAAAAATAATCTCTTATTCTTTAGCAATTTAAATTTTTTATAAAATTCAAAGAATACTCAGGTTTCTAGATAGCTTCTACTCACATTAGAATTTACATATAAATTCACACAAAATAATAATAAACATTTAATAAAAACAGAAACTAACATTAGAAATTCTAACATATTAAAAAGAGATTTTTCACATAAGTAATATATAACATTGGTACACTGGTCGTGCAGTAAATAGAGTGGAGGAATTGAAGTTGGTAAGATCTGAATTAATATTCAAAATTTATTGATTGTGTGCCTATGGACATATCATTTAATATTTGCCTCAGTTTCCTCATCTATAAAATGGGTATAATAATAGTACATAACTCCCAGGATTGTTGTGAGGATAAAATGATATAATAATTGTAAAGCACTTTCATGTTTTAAAGTGGTGTGTAAATGTTTGGTGTTATTGTTTTCTTACTCTTCTTGTGACTCAAAGTGAATTAATGAAGAATTCTGGAATTCTTCACCTCATGTAATTTTTTGTGCAAAAAAGTTGTGTTTTTTTTAATTCTCATTCTAAAGAAAATGAACATTCTTGGGTGAACAAAATAAACTGGAATTTCAGAGCTAAAAAGAATTAATGATATATTAAAATGTAAATGACTTGGCTCAATTTTATTTTTAGACAAATGAACCAATTGCCATGAAGACAGGAAATATCAAGGGGACAATCTCTGAGTGATAGGCATGAGGTCTCTGTGATTTGCTGATTCTAATAATAGAGCCTATCCTGGTGACAACTACCATTATGTTTGGAATAGGTGACTACTTAAAGTATCCTCACATGCACGTTCAATATATAGGGCATTGAAGAAAGGCTTCAAGATTTCAAAATTTCTGTATCTTTAGATCATTATGTTCCCCATCACCCTTTTGTGTCAGGATTACAGCAAAGAAAATATTCACCACTAACAGGTTAAATAGAATTGTTAATCAGGCAAAAGACACAGATATGAGACATATGCTACATTATTCATGTAGTCAGATCCAGAATCCAGGATGGTCAATACATAAGGAACATAGTGTCATAAACATCATAGAAGTATTCACCACCCAAGACCAACTGCAAACTTAGGTGAGCCTAAAGGGCAAATGTGGATGCAGGCTTTTTAATAGACTGTTTAAAAAGCTTGTTGGGCCTACTTGTGGGGATTCTTTAAACTGGTGATGGCAAACCTATGACACGCGTGTCTGCATTGAAACACATAGTCATTTTCAATGACACGCGTCTGAATGTGGCTGCATACAGAGATGTATGGGGCCATATGCTGAGGATGAAACATTTGCTGTAGTGTAATGTAGACACTCTGTGCATTATAGATGACAATTCTACCTATTTTGGTTTATTAAATACTGTTATATATTACAATTATACATTTTTGTTATTTAAACTGTAAATATCACAAAATTATAATTTTTTTCTGGAAGGACACACCACCTGAGTTATGCTTGTTTTTTTGGTGAATTTTGACACACCAAGCTTAAAAGGTTGCCCATCACTGCTTTGAACAGTGATTTTCAGCTATTGTCAGAAGGATTAATGTAATTTTCAGATTTTGCAGCTATATGGATCAACTACCTGTCATTTGAAGAACTGTATAATGCAACAACTTAAGTTTGTACAAATTTTACATAAATCCATTCGTTAAGTCAAGAAATAGGAATTCATGAAGAACTTTAGTTTCTTTAAAAATAGGTATAAATTAGACTTGCCTATTTGCAGAAGTAGAGTGCAAAACTGTCTAAAAAAGTGAGACCACTTAATCCATGCAGTGTAATAGAGAGCTCAACAAATTCCATAATCCACACAGAAGAAGTTTGGGAGTCTGATTTCAGAGGTTCATAATGGAATTTAATGGAAGTTCTCCATAATGGAATATGAGCAGATATTTCATAGTTAACTCCATTCTTCTAGCTACAGAATGAAAAGGAGCTTTTTAGATTGAAATGGGGGGGGGTTTAGGGGAATGAAAAATCCCACCTTCTTTTTTTATGTATCCTTCTTGCCTGGACAGATAGCAAAACAAGATGAGAGACAATGATATAAGAGCCTTTCGATTAGAGACCAACATGTGGCCCAAAGATACAGTCCTTGGGTCTTTGCCCTCTTTCATTAAAGGTAACATTGGCTAACATAACTAACATTACTTATGGTATTTTAAGGTTTTTAAAGCACTTTACAAATATTTTCTCATATTCTCACCACAACACATGGGGTTGATGGTAATATGAACTCATTTGAAAGATGAAGAAATTGGGGCAGCAAGAGGATAAATAAATTGCCCAGTAAATATCTGAGACTGGTTGTCACGTAAAGACTTGAGGCTATGACCTAGTGAGTTTTTAAAGGTTAAAAGGGGAAAAAACCCAGGTATATTAAGAATGGAACCTTTGCTTGTCTTTCTAGTCACACAGTCCAACTTTGAACTCCCAAGGAATGAGGAGTTAATTTTAGAATCCAGTCTATTGGCAGTTGACACAGAGACTCACCTAGTCAATTAGCCAATCAACAAACATTTATTAACCCCTTATGTGTGTCAGCACCTAAGTGAAGTGCTGGAAATAAAAAAAAAATACAAATACAAAGATAGGCAAAAAATGGTTCTGACCCTCATGGAGCTCACATTATAATTGTGGAGAAAATATGAAAACAATTCCATATGTACATTAAAATTGGGAGATAAAACAAAACAAAATCAAACCAAACCCAGACCCACTCTAAATTTCCATGTACAAAACTTCAGTTCTGACTGAGCATGCTTCAAGGTGATAGGTGGCTAAGAAGGATTCCATGTATATGAGTTTATTTTTAAAAACTACTGGAAGTTGCAAGGATCAAGAAAAACTCCAAGGAATTCATGATGAAAAAGATTATGTGTAAAAATAATATGTAAATGAATGACTATAAAAATAATAGATAAAGAATGGATTATTGATTATAAACTGATGTAGGTATTCTGCTTGCTGGGTTTACAAAGTATTTTCAGTTTATATCAATGAAGTGAAGCTCATAAGTGAATTTGTACATGCTTATTTCAGCTATTGTAAATAAAATACCACCGTTATCCTTATAATTCTTAAGTTCCCCTCCAACTTATAAAAGTAACAAAGGCTAGCTGGTTGAGTCTCAACAAAAATCAAGTTAGGACTCTGAACCTTTAACAGACTTAGAGTCCAGACCAAAGACCAGGGTTTTCTTCAGTCTTCTCAGAGTTAAAATAGCAATAAATAGTCAATAGTGTTTCCCAAGTTGGAAAAAGAAAACACTAAGCTCCTTCAGGTCTTTCCCTCAAACAGTGAGAGAGAGGCAAAGATGTTACTTCTTGAAGCCCTGAGAGAGAGAGAGAGAGTCCCTGTGTGTGATTCTGCCAACTGCCGGAGACCAACTGCCACACCCAGAGAGTAACTACCACAGAAAAACTGTTACAACTCTCAACATTTGAAATTGATACACTGTTTCAGCTCTGCTTCAAACTCCAATTCTTTCTCAAGCCAGCTTCTCTACTTCTTATCTTTAAACTAATATAACAAGACTTATTTTCTAATATCATCCTTATAAGTATGAATGAAGATTGAAGCATACCATTCATTTATTTCCTCCATAGATTTTTCTCAAATTTAAATGATGACTGTCTTCTCTCATAACATGATGAACATTGAATTATATGAATTGTATGATAGCACATGAACAACTTGTAAAGGAGAGAAAACTTAATATTTGGAAAATGATTATTAAATTTTTTCTACATGTAATCTGGAAAATTACAAAATATGAAAGAAAAAATAAAACAAAACAAAACCTACTGGTGGGATTTAAACTCTACATTCACTAAACACTAAATGGTTGTCACATTATATTCCATCACACTTAACCTATTTAGAGATGTAATTGCATTATTAAACTGTGACTAGTAAAGCAGGTTCATAGGGTCATAGATTTAGAGATGCAAGGGGTTTTCAAGATCATTTCTAATTCCCTCATTTTACAGTCAAGGAAACTTCAGGGCAGATAGGTTGTCTGTTTCTTCAACAATCAATGAATCAAGAAAAATGTAGTAAGCACTTAATGTCTGTTAGGCCTTAGCAATATAGATCAGAAAAAAAATTAAAGAATTCCCAGTTTTGGGGTGTGTGCATTCTACCAGGGAAGACTATATATGTATATGTATATATATATGTATATGGATCCATATATATATGTTTGTACATGCTTATTTACATATATAGTCTTCCCTAGTAGAATACATACATATATATATATATATATACACATAGGGATCCATATATATATATATATATAATACACAGATAGACTTCTATATCTATATATTCTATCTCAGTTTATCTATGTATATTGAGAGAGAAATAGAATAAATGTGAATTGGATATATGATAGTTAAATTTAAGGTACTTAGGAAATGAAGGCAATAATAATAGTTGGAGGAATTAGGAAAGACTGTGGTGAAGGGGTTCCTGTGTAACATACTGAACAAAGAGAGAGATGCTGTGAAGCATAGGTGAGGCAATAATATATGTTCCAGTCATAGAGAAGTAGCCAGACTTGTTATATCTGACCCTTTCTTAAACCACTGATGAAGTTAAAAATAATTTTTAAAAGCTTTTTATAATATTGTTCCCAAAGTCAATATTTTGAACTTTAAATTAGTGAAATTATTGATTTCACTATTTACTCTTGAGTTCACTTAAACAACTACTTTTCATCAGTTGGTTTGCATGAGTACTACAGAGCTCAGAAAACCATTTTTTTGTACTTAATGTCTTGTATTTTTCTTGTACAAACTGTCTTCTGGCACATTATACACTACTAATCATTGATGGGCATCATTATGCCTATTAAAATACTATTCTTTGTTCAATGACAGTTTATACATTTTTAAATTTTTCCTGATAAGCATTTTGTTAAATTGAATATTACTTGATTCTTCATTTCAGATGAGAAAATTGAATGTTCAGTTATATTTTTTGAAGTCAAATAAAAGGAAGTAGGATATATAGGTTCAGTTTATGACTAATTTATGAATATTCACAGTGAAATTCAGAACTTGCTTTAGAATTGGAGAATCTGAGTTTGGATCTCACCTCTGATGTTTCTTACCTAGTTTTGACACTGGATGAATTATTTTACTTTTCTTCTCAGTTTCTTCCTTTGCAAAATGAGGAGGCTGAACTAGCTCTTCCAGTTCTTCAACAGAGACTTCATGATACAACCATTATTCCACAGTACCATTTATAGGAATTTTTAGTCAGATTTCATATAAATTTCTTCTCTTGGCATCATTGTGAATGTGTATCCAGCAATGGTAACTGTATCTCATGTTGTTTTACAGTCATGTCTGACTCCTCATTGTAAGTGTTAAAATTAATGGTTTGGCTATATATATGAAAATTATAAATCTTTTATTTATAAAAGAGGTGAAAGTAGAGAAATACAAAAGGATAGAAAAAGTTATTTACGTATCTAACTAAAAATTGTTCCAGTACTTGGCTCAGCCAGGACTTGTTAATCTTTAATCAGAATTAAACTATCTCTAGAAGATAGAAAAGGAAAACCAGCTATCCACTCACCCAAGACAATGACTGGAGCTGAAGGTGACTCCCAAGGCCTACTTTCTCCTTTGAGCTGACCTTCTTCTTGAAGCCAACTTCCTTCTTGGAGTAACTCTTCTTGGGGTTCACTCTCTCCTCTTGGAGTGATTCTCTCTTTGGAGTTCACTTGCTACTAAACTCCTTCACAAGATTCCTTCACCAGTCTCTCTCCTCAGGGATCTTCATGGCTTTTATGGTGGTTTCCTTTCCCTGCCCCTTTTCATGGGGGCCAATCACAGATTCCATATTGTCCAAGTTCTCACCTTTGGAACCACATCTTTCTGAGTGTGTGAACTCTTGAGTTTCTGGCTTTTTCTCACCTTGCATCAAGTAAGTTGTGAACTAACAGAGAACCAAGAATTCCCTTTCACATCATGACCCCATTTGTGGTTTTCTTAGCTAAGATAATGGAATGGTTTACCATTTCCTTCTCCAAATGCTTTTATTAATGAGGAAACTGAAGCAAAAAAAATGATTAAGTGACTGACTTAAGGTCACATAGCTAGTAAGTGTCTAAAGCCAGATTTTGTTATGTTTGTAATAACAGGGATATTGGGAAGCTGATTGTCTGTCCAGGGTCCAGTGCCAGCAAGACTCACTTCTCTCCTTACAATCTGAACTCAGGAAAATGAGCCATTTGTATTCTAAACTCTGTACCACCTACTTCCTCAACTACATACCATGTCATAGTTTAAAGTATCATAGAAAAGATGGTAATCATATGATATATCATCTGGTCTCTTTGTTCTGCTTTTATGGCTTTTCACTATCTGACTTAAGCCGGGTTTTATGTATTGCATAGTTAACCCTTAAAGGCTCTTGCAGCCTGCTCTAAACTAGTGATTAAATGACAATGAAAAATGGACCTTTGCTTCACTGCCTAAGTTTCCTTATTTGTAAAATAAGGATAATAATATCTATTTCCTAGTAAAGTTCAAGTCAGGATCAAATGAGATCAAACAAATTAACACTTATAAAGTACTTAGTTATAACAAAGTAGGCATTATGGACAAAGTATTAGCTATCATCATCAACAACATTATATTGCTACAATTTATTTTTAAAAATTTTGTTTAAACAATAGTGATCATGTTTTATTGTTTTATTAAATATATTTCTTATTCTATTCTTCAAAGAGCCACTCCCAATAGCAAAAATAAAATTTAATATAAAAAGGAAGTTCAATAAAATGGACCAATATATGAACTGAGTCTTACATTATGGGCATTGTTCTTCAAGTATAACCCTTTTTCTTTAATGAAAGGAGTGAAGTACATTTCTTAAAGTTTTCTTCAGTCCAAGCTTAGGCATTATGATTACATAGTGATCAGTCTTTGGGGGGGGATCATTTTAAGTAATATTGTTATAGTCATCATGAATAATGTTTTTCTTCCACATTATTCCAAGTATCATTTTCATAGTGAATGTCATGTTAGGTAAAAGAGGAAGGAGAGGAGGGTTAATTTGGAATATTATCAGATCAATGAGCTTACTGGGACATAAACTATTATTTATTTATTTATTACATTTATTAATATTCATTTTTTAGAAAAGTTAACATGGTTACATGACTCATGCTCCTACTTTCCCCTTCACCTCTCTCCATCCCCCCACCCATGGCCAATGTGCATTTCCACTGGTTTTAACATGTGTCACTGATCAAGACCTATTCCCAAATTGTTGATCATTGCCTTGGTGTGGTAGTTTCGAATCAAAATCACTAATCATGTCCTCCTCAACTCATGTATTCAAGTAGCTGCTTTTCTTCTGTATTTCCAATCCTGTAGTTCTTCCTCTGAATGTGGGTAGCATTCTTTTCCATAAATCCCTCAGAATTGTCCTGGGTCATTGCAATGCTCCTAGTACAGAAGTCCATTACATTCTATTTTACCACAGTGTATGGGTCTCTGTGTACAATGTTCTTCTGGTTCTGCTTCTTTCGCTCTGCATTAATTCCTGGAGGTCTTTCCAGTTCACATGGAATTCCTCCAGTTTATTACTCCTTTGAGCACATTAGTATTCCATCACCAGCATATAACAGAATTTGTTCAGCCATGCCCCAATTGAAGGACATACCTTCATTTTCCAGTTTTTTTGCCACCACTAAAAGAGCGGCAATGAATATTTTCCTACAAGTCTGTTTATTTATGATCTCTTTGTGGTACAAATCCAACAATGGTATGGCTGGATCAAAGGGCAGGCATTCTTTTATAGCCCTTTGAGCATAGTTCCAAATTGCCATCCAGAATGGTTGGATCAGTTCACAACTCCACCAGCAATGCATTAATGTCCCAATTTTGCCACATCCCCTCCAGCATTCATTACTCTGCCCTTCTTTCATTTTAGCCAATCTGCTAGGTGTGAGGTGGTACCTCAGAGTTGTTTTGATTTGCATTTTTCTAATTATTAGAGATTTAGAACACTTTCTCATGTGCTTATTGATAGTTTTGATTTCTTTATCTGAAAATTGCCTATTGATGTCCTTTGCCCATTTATCAATTGGGGAATGGCTTGATTTTTTATACAATTGATTTAACTCCTTGTATATTTGAGTAATTAGACCCCTGTCAGAGTTTTTGTTATAAAGATTTTTCCCAATTTGTTTTTTCCCTTCTGATTTTGGTTGCATTGTTTTTGTTTGTACAAAAGCTTTTTAGTTTGATATAATCAAAACCATTTATTTTACATTTTGTAATTTTCTCTAACTCTTGCTTGGTTTTAAAATCTTTCCTTTCCCAGAGATCTGACAAGTATACTATTCTGTGTTCAATTAACTTATTTATAGTTTCATTCCTTATATTCAAGTCAGTCACCAGTTCTGAATTTAACTTGGTATAGGGTGTGAGATATTGATCTAAACCTAATCTGTCCCATATTGTTTTCCAAATTTCCCAGCAGTTTTTGTCAAATAGTGGATTCATGTCCCAAAAGTTTGGCTCTTTGGGTTTATCATACACTGTCTTGCTGATGTTACTTACCCTAAGTCTATTCCAATGATCTTCCCTTCTTTCTCTTAGCCAGTACCATATTGTTTTGATGTCCACTGCTTTATCGTATAGTTTAATATCTGGTACTGCTAGGCCCCCTTTCTTCACACTTTTATTTCATTATTTCCCTTGATATTCTTGATCTTTTGTTATTCCAAATGAACTTTGTTATAGTTTTTCCTAATTCAGTAAAAAAGTTTTTGGTAGTTTGATAGGTATGGTGCTAAATAAGTAAAACAATTTGGGTAGAATGGTCACTTTTTTATGTTAGCTCACCCTACTCATGAGCAATCAATGTTTTTACAATTGTTTAGATCTAGTTTTATTTGTTTGGAAAGTGTTTTGTAGTTGTTTTTGTATAATTCCTGTGTTTCTTTTGGTAGATAGATTCCTAAGTATTTAATATTGTCTAAGGTGATTTTAAATGGTGTTTCTCTTTCTAACTCTTGCTGCTGTGATGTATTGGAATTATATAGAAATGCTGATGATTTATGTGCATTTATTTTGTATCCTGCAACTTTGCTAAAGTTGTTGATTATTTCTACAAGCTTCTTAGTTGATTCTCTATGATTTTTTAAGTAGACCATCGTATCTTCTGCAAAGAGTAATAGCTTAGTTTCCTCAATGCCTATTCTGATACCTTCAATTTCTTTTTCTTCTCTAATTGCAACTGCTAGTGTTTCTAGTACTATGTTGAATAATAGAGGTGATAATGGGCATCCTTGTTTTACTCCTGATCTTATTGGGAAGGCTTCTAATTTATCCCCATTGCATATGATGCTTGTTGATGGTTATAGGTGTATACTATTTATTATTTTTAGGAAAGGTCCTTTTATTCCTATACTTTCCAGGGTTTTCAAAAGAAATGGGTGCTGTATTTTGTCAAAGGGGTTTTCAGCATTTATTGAGATAATCATGTGATTTTTGTTTGTTTAATTGTTGATATGGCCAATTATGTGGATGGTTTTCCTAATGTTGAACCATCCTCGCATTCCTGGTATAAATCTCACATGATCATGTTGTATTATCCTCTTGATTACTTGCTAGAGTCTCTTTGCTAATATTCTATTTAAGATTTTTGCATCTATGTTCATTAGGGAGATTGGTCTGTAGTTTTCTTTTCCTGTTTTTGATCTACCTGGCTTTCGTATCAGTACCATATTTGTGTCATGAAAGGAATTGGTAGAACTTCTTCTTTGCTTATTATATCAAATAATTTGTATAGTATGGGGATTAGTTGTTCTCTAAATGTTTGATAGAATTCACTTGAATGTTTGATAGAATTCACTTTGATAGAACTTCCCTTAATACCCCCTTCCTTATTATTCCCTTCTTTTTATTTTTAAGGCCTAATGAGTTCCCTCCCCCTTCTTCTCCCCTCCCTTTTTTGAACTCTCCACTCCCCTGCTACCCTTGGTTTATCCCTTCTGAATTTCTCAGTAGGGTTAGATAGAGTTTTATATCTCAATGGATAATAAAGCTACTCTTCCCTCTCAGGGTTAATTACACTCAGAGTAAGGTTTAAATATTACCTCTTAATGCTCTTTTCCTCTCCTTATGATAGTATTCATGCCTTCCCCTTCACATGCCCTCTTTGTGTGTAATAGATTATCCTATTTTTCTTCTTCATTCAAGTTTCTCTTGGTGTCCTCTACTATTTACCTCCCTTTTTCCCACCCCCCTATATCATCTTAGACAATTTAGTATTCTAAACTCTCCCTATAAATATTTCTTCTGATTACTATAATAGTGAATACTATAATAGTGAAAAGAGTTCCTTACATAGAATTATACATTACATTTCTTCACATAGGAATACCAATAATTAGATCATATTGAAGCCCTCAAAGAGGCTAATTTAAAAATACGAGTTTTCTTTCTTTCCCCTTTGTTTCTTATTTACCTTTTCCTGTGTGTCTTGATTTTTGTGGTTGGATATCAAACTTTCCATTTAGTCCTGGTCTTTTCTGTGCAAATATTTGGAAATCTTCTATCTTATTGAATGCCCAAACTTTCCCCTGGAAGTATATAATTAGTTTTGCTGGGTAGGTGATCCATGGTTGTAGACCCAGTTCTCTTGCCTTTCTGAATATCATATTCCAAGCATTGCAGTCTTTAAGTGTGGAGGCTGCCAGATCCTGTGTGATCCTGATTGGTGCTCCTTGATATCTGAATTGTCTCTTTCTGGCTTCTTGTAAAATTTTTCCTTTACTTGGAAGCTCTTGAATTTGGCTATTATATTTCTGGGGGTTGTCTTTTCTGGGTCTAGTGTAGAGGGTGATGTATGGATCCTTTCAATGTCTATATTGCCCTCTTGTTGTAGAACTTCAGGGCAGTTTTGCTGAATAATTTCTTTTAGTATGGAGTCCAAATTTCTATTAATTTCTGCTTTTTCAGAAAGAATAATGATTCTCAGATTGTCTCTTCTAGCCATGTTTTCTTGATCTGTCAATTTCTCGTTGAGATAGTTCATGTTTCCTTCTATTTTATCAGTCTTTTGATTTTGTTTTATTTGTTGTTGCTGTCTTGAGAGATCATTAGGTTCTAATTGCTCAATTCTAGCCTTTAGGGACTGGTTTTTGGCTATAATCTTTTGGTTTTCCTTTTCAATCTGGTCATTTCTGGTCTTCAATGGACTTGCATCACTTTCCAACTGTGAAATTCTGCCTTTTAACTGTTATTTTCCTGGCATATCTCTTCCATCTTTCTCATCATCTCAGATTTGAACTCTTCAATAGCTTGTGACCAGTTTTCATTATTTTTAGAAGGTTCAGATATGATTACTTGTTAGTTCTCCTCTGCTGTTTGCTCTGTTGTCTCCATTTTCTCTGTGTAAAAGTTGTCAAGTATTACAAATTTCTTTGTGATGATCTTTCTCTTTGGGGTTCTTGTCTCTGGCTTGCCATTTTTAGCCTTGTGACCTCTCAGGTTTATACTCACACCCAGGATCTGTTTGTGCTCTCTAGGCTCCTGAAGTCTCCTATCTATTTGTTCTCAGTGTCAAGCCTCCTCGTGGTCCCCTTACTTGTTCCTCTGTCTGAGGCTCCTTTAACAGGCTCAGTGAGCTGTTTCCACACAGTTGTGTACCATAAACCATTATTTAGAAACAATCATTGTCCATGTTTTTCCTCTTATAGGTTTGGGAAATAGCTATCAGCAACTTAAGAAGATGAAACAACTACAGATTAAATTCCAAAGACTAGGTCTGGTCCCAAGATAATTAATTCATAAGGATATTTAAAAGAATGTGTTGTTTTCAAATGTACCTAATAACTCATATTTTAGCTGACCCACAGGGGGAAAAACAAAAACAAAAAACTAAAGATGACTGTCAGAACCTTTTTTGCCTCTTTTTCTTGACATATTTTTTTTGAAACAGAGGAGGGAGGGAAGATCTATCTCAATTACCATCTCCTGGGATTATTCACACATAAAAGCTTCAGATGACTGCCTATAACTTTTTAATTTGAAGAGCAGATTGTGGCCTTTTTTAGCCTAAGAAAAAACATCAATAAGGGAAATCATGTACTATCAAGTATTCTTGAAGACATACATATCCAAACAGACATATGCTTTCCTATGTAGCCAGAAAGGTGAGTTCATAAACATTATTCCTTAATCCTAACCTCTTATGGTGAGACTTGAGAGTTCTGGCCTTCAAGAAAGAGAAAGAACATTCCTGGTCTTCATGTGGAATATGGTTCCATCTTAAAGAAAGAAAGGGATTTCATGGGACAGAGATAAAGAGAAAATCCATTGTAGGCATACTGTTTTTGTTGTTATTGTTGTTGATCAGTCATATCAGTTGTGTCTCTTTTTCTTCATTTGAGGTTTTCTTGGCAGAGATACTGTAGTGGTTTGCCATTTCCTTCTCTAGCTCAATTTGCTGAGAATTGAAGCAAAGAAGGTTAAGTCACTTGCCCAGGGTCATGTAGCTAATAAGTGTCTGAGACCAGATTTGAATTCAAGGAAGATGAGCCTTCCTTATTCCAGGCCTAGTGCTCTATCTATTGTGCCATCTAGCTGCCCTTCCCACAGAGGCATTAGGGTCAATCAGGGCAAATCAAAGAGCTAGGTGATTGATAGAGTTTCATTAGAAAGAGTCATTTGGACTAGATTTTTAAATATGGAAGGGAAAATAATGTCTAATGAGATGTTAAAAGTAGGTTGGAGTGAGACTATAGAATTTTAATATCTAAACACATGAAGTAATGTTTTATTCTGAAGGAAGGGGGAAATTCTCACTGGAAGTGATTAAGGGAGTCTCATGGTCATATATATTTATGTGGAAAATTGTATAATGAACTATAATGGGGAGAAACTTCAGGTAGGAAAATCAATTAGGAGGTTATTGTAATAATCTAGATGAGAGATGATTAGGTGCTAAACTAAGATGGTAGCTTTAGAATGGAGAGGAGTGGGATGTGAGAGATGTTGCAAAGGTAGAAATTGTAAGATATAGCAGCTTACTGTATCTGTAGGTTGAGAGAGGATACAGATCAAGGATAAGGCCAACACTGAAAATATAGGAATCAACTTCCTGGTTAAGATGGCAGCAAAGTAAAAAGCAGCTGCTTAACCTCTCCTAACTGAAAAAAACATATAGGACTACTTAAGGGGACATTAAAAACAAATCCAGATGAACAAAGGGACCCTACAACAAGGCACAGCCTTGAAGGTACATAGGTTTGGGGTATTTCCATGCTATAAAGGGGTGAAAGAGCTCTCACTAAATTGGGAGCTGAGCAACCCTCTCCCCCCAATCCCCCACAGTTTCAAAGCCAGCACGCAAGAATTAGAGCATATTTGGGGCACCCATTAAGTCATTGGTAGCTCCAGGGCCTGCTCCTGAGAGCAGCAAGACTTAAGACCTCAAGAGGCTAAAGAACACATGGACTTTGAACATAGACCTTGCACACAGGCGTGGGTGAAGGTGAGGACTCAGGCTCTGGCGAAGGCTCAGGAACATTGAGTGGGGAACCAGTGCAGACTGGTGTACCACTGTGGAAGCAGAGCCCTGAGACTGTTAAAGGAGCTTCCAGCAGAGGATCAAGCAAGGGGGACCACCAGGAGGCTTGACCAGGAGAACAAAGAGACCTGAGACCTCAGGACCCTAAAGAGTTCAGACAGACCCCGAGTGTGAGGATAAAGCTGAGAAGGCACTGGGCTAAATATGGCAAGCCAGAATCAGAAATCCCAGAAGAGAAAGATCAACAAAAAGAAATCTTTAAAACTTGACAACTTTTACACAGAGAAAATCCAGACAACAGAGCAAACAGAAGAAGAGAAGAAACAAGAAATCACATCCAAACCTTCCCAAAATAATGAAAACTGGTCACAAGCTCTTGAAGAGTTCAAATCTGAGATGACCAGAAAGATGGAAAAGATTTGGCTAGAGAAGTGGGGAAATAGCTCAAAAGGAAATCAGGCAAGAAAATAACAGTTTAAAAGGCAGAATTTCGCAATTGGAAAGGGAGGCAAGTAAACTGAAGACCAGAAACAACCAGATTGAAAAGGAAAACAAAAAGATTATAGCTGAAAACCAGCCTCTAAAGGCTAGAATTGAGCAATTAGAAGCTAATGATCTCTCAAGACAGCAACAACAAATAAAACAAAGTCAAAAGACTGATAAAATAGAAGGAAACATGAACTATATCAACAAAAAAGTGACAGACCCATAAAACAGGTCTAGAAGAGACAATCTGAGAATCATTGGTCTTCCTGAAAAAGCAGAAATTAATAGAAATTTGGCCTCCATGCTAAAAGAAATTATTCAGCAAAACTGCCCTGAAGTTCTACAACAAGAGGGCAATATAGACATTGAAAGGATCCATAGATCACCCTCTACACTAGGCCCAGAAAAGACAACCCCCAGGAATATAATAGCCAAATTCAAGAGCTTCCAAGTAAAGGAAAAAAATTTTACAAGAAGCCAGAAAGAGACAATTCAGATATCAAGGAGCACCAATCAGGATCACACAGGATCTGGCAGCCTCCATGCCACAAGGCTTGGAATATGATATTCAGAAAGGTAAGAGAACTGGGTCTACAACCAAGTTCAATATCTATCCACAAAATTCAAGAGAAACATGAAAAAGTAAATAAGAAACAGAAGGGAAAGAAAGAAAACTCATATTTTTTAAATTTGCCTCTTTAAGGGCTTCAATAAAATCTATTTACTTGTATTCCTATGTGGAGAAATATTATGTGTAATTTTCTGTAGTGAACTCTAATCACTATTATAGTTTTCACTATTATAGTATTTAGAAAAATTATTCATAGGGAGATTTTGGAATACTAAATAGTCTAAGATGATATGAGGGTGAGAAAGAGGGGGGTAAATAGTAAAGGACACCAAGAGAAACTTGAATGAATAAGAAAAATAGGATATCCTATTACATACAAAGAGGGCATGGGAAGGGGAGGGGATGAATACTATTATAAGAAGGAGAGGAAGAGAGCATTAAGAGGTAATATTTAAACCTTACTCTCAGTGGAATTAACCCTGAGAGGGAAGAGTAGCTATATCCATTGGGATATAGAACTCTATCTAATCCTACTGAGAAATTCAGAAGGGATAAACCAAGGGGAACAGGGGAGTGGGGAGGTCAAAAAAGGGAGGGGAGAAGAAGGGGTAGGGTATTCATTAGGCCTTAAAAATAAAAAAGAGGGGAATAAGAAGGGAAGGGGTGGAAAGGGAAGTAAATCAAGGGAGGGGACAAAGGGGACTGGTCTAAAACAAACCACTGGTTTAAAAGGCAATAGTATAAGAAGATGGGGTAGAACTAGGAGAGGATACCAAAATGCTGGGGAATACACAACTGATAATTATAACTCTTAATGTGAATGGGATGAACGCGCCCATAAAACAGAAGCAAATAGCAGAGTGCATTAGAAACCAAAATCCTACCATATGTTGTCTACAAGAAACACATATGAGGCGGGTGGATATACACAGGTTTAAGGGAAAGGGCTTGAGCAAAATCTTTTGGTCTTCAAATGAGAAAAAGAAGGCAGGAATGGCGAGAGGAAGAACTACAGGAGTGGAAACACAGAAGAAAAGCAACTGCTTGAACACATGGTTTGAGGTGGACATGATTAGGAATGTAGACTCGAAACTAACACTTCAATGCAACTATCAACAATTTGGAAATAGGACTTGATCAATGACATATGTTAAAACTAGTGGAAATGGGCATTGGCTATGGGGGAGTTGGAGTCAGGGGGTGAAGGGGAAAGTAAGAGGATGAATCATGTAACCATGTTAACTTTTCTAAAAAATAAAAATTATTAAATGAAAAAAATAATAAAAGAAGAAAGCCTTACCATGAATCAAAAAAAAAAAAGAAAATATAGGAATCTAGGTATATGGTAGTGCTTTTGAAAGAAATAGAAACATTTGAAAAAGGACAAGTATTAGGGGGAAAGATGATGAGTCTTAGAAATACTGAGTTTGAGATGTCTTATGTACCTCCAATTTGAAACATATAACAAGCAATTGATTATATTGGGCCAAATTTCAGTAGGAAGAATACAGTTGGAAATGTAGTCCTGGGGACCATCTGCATAGAAAGAGGTAAATTATTAAGCTTATGAGGGCTGATGAGGCTACCAATCCAGTATAGAAAGAGAAGAGAACCCAGACAGGGCTTTATGGAACATACACAATTAGAGAGTTTAGTACTTTTGATAAGCTTGAAAACTAATTAAGAAGTAAAAATCACATGGGTAGCAGGTGAAACAAGAGAGCAGTGTCAAGAAAACCTAGAGAGGAAGAACTCTCCAGGAGTAATACATGCTCAATTATGTCAAGGATGAGCAATAGGTGAAGAAGGATTAGGTCTTGGAAAAACAATCCCACTTGTCAATTGTTGACTTTTGAAAAGAGCAGTTGTAGTTGAATGATAAGGCAAAAAGTCAAAGTGTAAAGTGTCAAGGAATTAGAAACGAAGCAGAGGTAGCAAAAGTAGACAGATTTCCAACCATTTGGCTAAGAAAGGAAAGAAAGAAACAGTATAATAGCTCCAGGAAATTGTAGAGTCCAGTGAAGGGTGTTACTGTTTATGTGTTGGATGGGGAAGACTTGGTTATCTCTGAAAATTGTATAGAAGGAAAGGAAGCAGTGCCTAGGGTGATGAAAAGGTAGAAAACTGAGGTGAGGACTGATGATTAAGAATTTGATTTGTTGGAAATGATGCTAGGAAAATGTGGAGGAACAATTACACACCTACAAAGGCTGGCTTTGGCAAAGAGGAAGACCATCTCATTGTCAGATGTGGGTTGAAGATGTGGGAGACAAACATAATAGATGATGTCAAGGATTTTTGAAATGAAAGGAAGGAGAAGAAAAAGAAGCACATATCAAATGCCATCAAATTTTTCAGTAAAGGGGTCCTTAGCTAAAAGAGAGGAGGAGGAGAAGTCTTTGGGATTGGGGGTACTTCAGGAAGGAAAAGAAGTTTTGGAATGCTTAATTTTATCCCTCTGGGCCTTTATACTCTTTCTTTTTATGTGAGAGCTTGTAATTACTAGTTTTTAAAGCTCCTTCCAACTCTGAATCTATGTTCCTGTGAAATAGAACCTAGAATTTCAAGGTGGGAAATGCAATGATATTCCGATAAATCCCCACATCTCACAGCATTGTATAGAATCCTTCCCAGATTCATGGTACAATCTTGTGCCTTGGACTCCTAACCAAAAGAGAAACACACAATGAGTCTTCTGTATAGACAAGATTGACATTAGGCCTTTCCATTGGACCTGCACTATCTGAATAGCCTAAAATAACAATGCATAGCAAAATATGGATCTCTTAATTATCTCTAATGTAACATTAGTTTTGAAGTGTTTCTTCAACCATGGGAGCTACAAGGACCACGTTTTTGCCACTCCAAGAGACACACTTTTCTGGAATGTTTCCTCTCTCTAGATGGTAATCCTGAACTCTAAATAGATTGTGATTCAGATTAATTCTGTTTTATCTCTTCCATTACATTAGCAGTACTTTCCCCCCCTTCCATACCATTCCCCAGGAATTCTTAATACAATGTCAATGCCCCTGACTATTACCATCTTTTGGCACAAAAAAATCCTCTCAAGTTTCCAATCTCTGTGCTCAGAATGTTGGACAACCTTTAAATTTATCATGTGTTGCTACTCGAGGAGAGTCATTTATAGTTCCTGGTAATTACGAAAGGAAATAACCCCACCTTCTCATCCCTACATTACACTGTGTAGGAAAAATTAAATGGGAGAGAAAATGCAAAATAAATTTAAATGACTCTTTGTCATAGACCTAAAAATTCCAGTGGCTTCTCAGATAGAACTCACAGCATAAACAGCCCACAATCCTAACAAATGAAAATGAAGATTCATAGAAACTTATCCAAAAAGTTTCTTTCATTCTCTTAATGATGGTTCACTATCCATTAGAGGGAAAGAAGGATAAGCAAATGTTCTATACAAATTCACCTTCTAGTTAGTTCATCAAATTGATCAGGAATCTTCCCTGATTAATTCCTCTCACAAAATTTATAAGTAATAAAGGAAAAGAGCTAAATATGAAGAATGATTAGGCCTTTTGAAACCCTTGAAATTTCGAATTTGGAGCCTAATCATTTGTCCTTGAATAATGTTATTAGATCTGTATTTAAAATAGGGTTCCTCCCTTATATGCTTTAATTCCTCTGTGCTCAACCCATCCTCCCCTAAATTCCCGCCTTCTCCAATCAAGACTATGCTGTAGTTCTGATTAATGCTTTTGTTACTCAGGCATTCATTAGTGTAATTCTTTGCTTATTGATCTCTCTAAACACCCCCTTCACAGCCTTCAATTACTTCCCAATGTTCTGGCACAGCGAGATATGAACTAAAAGCCAAAAATGGAAATATATTACTCTGAGTTTCACCCACGTGGTACCTTGTAGACATGCAGTGTAAGCTCATTGAAGAACCATATAACCTACAGGTACTGCAGTGATTGATATTAGAAAATGATGAATTAGATTAGAACTGATGAATATAAAGTAATTTTGGGGACCTCTATATTCAAAAGAAAAGGAAAATGGAGATAGAATAAAAGTAAAAGTTCAGAGCAATAAAAAGAAAAATGTTTGAATGCAATTAAAAGGGAATATGAATTCATAACTTAGTTGCAACTTCTCCCTCATTCTTCCTCTTTAGCTATTTAATCTATCTTGTCATTCAGTCATTTTTAGTCATGTCTGACACTTTGTGACCTCATACACACATATGTTTTTTGCCAAAGATACTGAAGTGTATCTTTGCACTGAAGTGCCATTTCTTTCTCTAGCTCATTTTTCAGATAGGAAAACTGAGACAAATAATCTGAAGAGACTTTCCCAGGGTCTCAAAGGAAGATGGGTCTTTATGATCTCTGGCCCACTTCTCTATTCACTGTGCCACCTAGCTGCCTCTAATCTTCTATCTTGCTACTTTTTAAACGTACTTCTCCCTTCCTGATATACCAATCTCTTACTATCATCCCTTATAGATGCCATATAACTTTCTGCATCATCATCCTGATTCACAAAACTTCATTTCCTTTCTCCATTCATTTTCTATTCAAGAAATACCCTTGTCTTCCAAAGCCCAACATGTCTCAGTCCTTTAATTAAGCCATTCACCATGACCTTTGCCTTTTCTAAATCCCTAAAGAACCTGAGATTTATACTATACAATTTAGCCATTATTAAAGACTTTATTTGTTTGCTTCATGGAAGTCTTTCCTTTACATCATTATCCTTCCTTTCCCAATTAAATTATAAGGTTTTCAGAGGAAGTTCATTTTTCATAACACTTTACATTTTAATCAATTTATTATAGCAAGGGGAGATAAGATAACTCTATAGCCTATACCATGATTTGACATATAAGACCTCATTTGTTCCCAACAAAGCCTATAAAGGAAGGAAGACAAAGATTTATAATCTCACTTTACAGGTCAGGAAATTGTGAGGCAAGTTAAATGACTCACTCAAAGTCACACATCTAGGTAGTGACAGATAGCCAAGTTTCTTGACTTCAAGTCCATTTTTTACCAGTTATATCATTCATTTTAAAAATCTTCAATTCCTATCATGTTGTACATCTTAACATTAATACATAAATTATGAGATTAAATTAACAGTAATAATCACGGGGGGATAATAAATATATCTCATAGGTTTAGGAGGATCAAAAAAGATAACAAATGAATGGTACTTTGCAAACCTTAAAACATTTTATAAAATGTTGCCTATGGAAACTAGTGAGTAGAGAGGTTAGAATGTTGGAGTTGGAGTCAGGAAAAACTGAGTTCAAATTCTGCCTCAAACACTCAGTTTTGGAACCCTGGGTAAATCTGGATATTTTCAGTCTCAGTTTCCTCCTCTTTAAAAGAGGTTAATGATAGTACCTATCTAATAGGGTTATTATGAAGACTAAATGAGATAACATCTGTAAATTGCTTTGTTCTTTTAAAGTACAAACCTTAATGTACTATATAAATGATAACCACTAATAGTAATCATTATCTTAGGAGTAGTAGACATGCCTCAAGAATATTTTGAATTAGATTCCAGACCACCATGATAAATTAAATATCATGATAAAGTGAATCACCTGGGATTTTTGCTTTTCCAGTGCATATAAAATTATGTTTACATTAATATAAAGTATCTGATAGTATTATAACTAAAAAAGAAAATATACCTTAATTAAAATAATTTATTGCTGAAAAAATGCTAGCCATCCTCTGAGCTTTTGAAGAATTATAAACTTTTTTTTTATTAATGGAAGTTTTGCCTTGATGTCAATAGCTACTGATTGATCAGGGTAGAGGTTGCTAAAGGTTGGGATGTCTATGTGTTAAGATAGGATTAACTGTCCCCTTGTCTATTTTTAGCTAAACAAATCAAGAACTCAAAGCACCCCTTCTTAACACTAAGGAAGAGAGTTTGCAAGTCATTTGCTAGAGTCGGTAACAAGTCCAGAAGCCACTGCCCTGCCCCTGCGCTGTGCTAGGCAAATTGAAAGACTGTGATTGGTTCCCATAAAGTGAGGAAGGGACAGGAAGTAATGTTGAAAAAAGAACTATAAACAATCCTAAACTTCTTGTTCAAGGGACTTCTCCTTTGAACTTCTCCTTTGGAGTTTGTCTTTGGACACTCAGTGTTGGTGAGCTGGACTGAAGGAGGAGATTCTTTCCCTGGATCCTGTGTCTACTTTCTGGGTGAGTAGTTGCTCTTCCTTTCCTGGCTTCTGGAGATATTGGTTCCAGAGAGGCCTTCCTTTCCTGGAGGAGGCTGCATTGGTGGAACCCTTGCTGAAGACACCATAGGGACACTTGGCTTAATAGACTACCATGACTCCATGTGGAGATTGAGAATTGAGAGCCCTTTCTGGGTGGTGAGCTGGACTTCTTTGGACAGAAATTATAGGGTATCTAGCTAGGCAATACTTTTTACTACCTTCCTGCATTTCTATCTTTTACTATATCTCTATTAAACTAAATTGTTAAGAGTAGCTAAGAGACTCATGACTTAAGAGTTAATTTTTTTAAATTGGTGAAATCAATATTACTTTAGAACTTTCATATTAGTATAAAAACTTACATTTAAATTCTTACATATGGCAATTTTTAAAAATCAGACAACAATGAAGTCTGTCAATTGCTTGCCTCTTTCTTTCACATAGAAGTCATTGCAGGGTTATTAATTGGCCTAATTTCAATACTCAGGGCATAGGGAAGTACAAGGAGAGGGACAGAGGGGAAACAATAGGTAAGTGGACTAATCAGAATATACAGAACATTTATTGGTTTCTTTGTCTTATTTGGTCATGGTTTATGCTGCCCCATATAAATTACGTAGTAACATCAAATATCACAGATTTTAGATCACCATAATAGATGTAATAATAATGAAAAAGTTGGAAATATTGCAAAAATTCCTGAAATGTTATTCGAAGACATAATGTGAGCACATGCTATTGGGAAAATGGCTCGAATAGACTTGCTCCACAAGAAGTTGCCACAAACCTTCAATTTGTAAAATATACAAGTTATGCAAAAAGAAAAATGTGAAGCACGATAAAACAAGGTATACCTATACTACTACTACTGGTGCTGCTGCTGCTGCTATTTTTGCTACTACTACCACCACCATCACTACTACTAATAATAATCATTGCTGTGGTTAGTAGTAGTAATTGTAGTCATACTAATGTTTTTAATATCCCAAACAATGACAAACTCAGAGCACCTGGGAAGAACTTAGTAGCTACTTCTTAATCCTAGGATTCAATGGACTTAAATTTTCAGAGTACCATAAAAGCTTATATATCTTTTTTTTCATCAGAAGAAAGGAAAAATAAAAGGAATACTCTTGATTATACTAGGAGAGTGTAATTTAGAATTCCATTTTAGAAAAGGGGGAGAATCTGATGACTAAATATGTAAGTAACCATTTTCAGTAAGTAGAACCATGCTCATAGAGAAAGCTCACTTAACTGACACTACTATCCCATGGGAGGAAGGAAAAGTGAACCAACCATGGAATGTTATTTTATTTTGACCCATTGCAACTGGAGCATTGAAGGCTGATAAATGTTTGTGATAAAAGATGCATTAAACACAAAGAGGTTTACTTTTTAGAACCATATTTCCTAAAATCATTTAGCTATGGAACATATTCGAGCTTAGAAATCAGTTGACATAAATGATTGGCCAATTAATCAATTAGCATATGTTAAGTAACTACTATATTCCACATACTCTGCTAAGTGCTAGAGAAACATCATCCAGGAATGAAAGTTCTTTGACTCTATCACTGGGGAGAATAAGAGAATGTAAATTATTTTGGGACAACACTATACCCAAAATAGGAACAGAAATTGGATTTATAATTTTTCTCTACAGGGAACTCCAAGGTGAGGAAACTCCTCTATCATTGGTCAATATCTCCTTGGCAATCTGTAGTCTTAAAGAGCTGCCTGGAATGAGTGGTTAAGAGACTGCTTAAGAGACTAACCCTCACAATGTGGAAGAGATTCTTGTGTATATAGATATAGATATACATATATACTCTAATATGGAAATTCAGGAATTCTCAAAGTTGAGGAAGGAAACATAAGAGAGGCCTTTGTGGTGCTGATAATTTGTAAGGGAAAATAAATAAAATACTCCAATGGCAAGATATGACAAGATATCTCATCAAAAGATGATAATAATCTAACAGAGATCTCAAAATTGAATCAATGTAGCAATATATATATATACATATACATATATATGTATATATATATACATATATATATATATATTAAGCACTTAAAGTATGAAAAGCTTGGGATTATATCCCAGCAGTTGAAGGAGGTACAAATTTGAACTAAGACAAGGTTCTGTCCTTATTAAGTTTATATTCTAATTGAGAATAGACAATAACATTAATGCCAATAAATACTTTTCTGTTTATTGATGAAGGCACTATTTGTTCAGATATTAGTCATATCAGACTCTTTGTGACTCTATTTAGATTTTTCTTGGCTAAGATACTGGTGTGTTTTGCTATTTCCTTTTCTAGCTCACATTATAGATGAAGAAACTTAAGTAAATAGAGGGAAGTGATTTTCCCAAAAATCACATACTGTCTGAGGTCAGATTTGAACTCAGGAAGATGAGTCTTCCCAACTCTAGGCCTACCATTGTATTCATTGTGCCACCTAACTGCAAAACAAAATGCTAGTGAGGGTTGAGAAGAAGGGTATTATTAGACCACTAGTTTAAGGTTATATTAATGGAGGGAATACTATTTTGTTGGATTTCAAAGTTTACATAGGTGTTCGATAGGTGAGAGTCATAGGGAGCAATATTAGCAAGGATGGCTATTAAAAGGACAATGAAAAGCATTAAAGTGTTTTCAGTAACTAAGGTAAGGAAGGAGGAATAATTACAGATAAGTTGGACAATCACAGGCAAGTGTTTAATGTTAATGGCATAGATGATAATCATGGATTCTGAATGAAGATCCCATGTATTTAATCCAAATCCATATAATTTCTCACCCAGAATACTAATTAATCTCCTATTTAATTCTTGTCAGGTCTTCCTTTGATCTATGTTCCACAGAGCTATAAAATTTATATTACTAAGGCAAAATTTTGACCACATTAGTCCAGTATACAAAGACTTTTAGTGGCTTCCTTCTCTAGGATAGAGTATAAGGTTCTTTTCTTGGTATATAAAACCATTTACAATTTGACTCTAGGAAGTGTTTCCAGATTTATTTCATATTGATTCTTTCATTAACAATATGTAGCTTAACTGGCTGAATTGTTTTCCCCCATACATAGTACATTTTCTCTCTTCCCCATCTATTCATAGGCCATTCCTCATCTGTGTTCTATTCAGTTCTTAAAACTTTGTGAACCCAGGGTCACCACTACACTGTGACAAGCTAAAAGAGTAATTCTTACTATGCTTTAATCCCTTGTCAAAACTTTTAATATCTTTTATTATATAACAATTCATCTGCGAAGTGGGAGTGATGTGGGGGAATAAACTTCACAATATGAAACTCTGGCTTGCTCTAATTCACATATCTTCAAATTGAGGCAAGTAGGAAGAGTCAGTTGAGTCAATAATCAATAATATAGGCTAGACAGATGATATTAGTGAAGAAGATGGACTTTGAAAGAACAATGATATAGGTCAAAGTGCATATTTTGTGGCATTTTAATCACAAACAGGATATACACGCAGAATCTATCAGCCAAGATTGAGAGTAGAAAATCATTGGAGTTGTTTCAGTGTCATATAAAGAATATTGGAGTGGATCTAGGAAGGAGGTAGACCTTGCTTCTTGTCCCTGCCTTATGACTATTTCTCTATATTTAACTATATTTGCCTTATGTGGATTTCCCTCTTTGGGACTAAGTTTCCTTATCAAAAATGAAGCATTTTCCTTCCACCTATGAGACAATACACTGAAGTACAAGGGTTTAAAAAAATGAAGCATTTTCATGAGATGACCTCCAAAATCACTTTCTGGCTCTAATGTTTTTTCAGTTCAGTCATCAATTATTCCTAAGGCATTCCTTTATGGTTGGTTAAGAGTCCTTCCTCCCAGTGACTCTCCTCCTTCCAAATTCATTTATCTAAAGGGAAAAAATCACAAAGGTTTAAATAATGGATCTCCCCCTTCTTCTACAAATGAATGAGCTGGACATTTTCCATAACACATTTACTGTACAGAAGCAGAGGATACAAAAGTAAGAAGTGTTCTTACAAAAATAAATATTTAAAATTTTAGAGGCCCTTAACTGAGAAGGTGGCAGGACCTCAGTATTCATGAAAAACTAAGGCATGATGAAAATTTAGCCAAACTAATGATCAGTAAAGGTCTAAAGGACTGGAATAGGGCCAATAATGAACGATTTTTACAATGGGAACTTGAGGAAGTTTCAGTTACATAGTTCAAGATAAACTGGAAGGAAAATCTTGTCCAGAAGAATATAAAGAAATCTAAACCCACTGTGCTTGTAGTAATATCCTAGATATGCTGTCACTTTGAGTGACCTTAAATTTTAGCAAAGTTTACAGATAAATACAACATACATTGCTTGTCCTCACAGGTCTACCTTTATATAAGGCCAAAGGAGGGAGTTAAATAATTAACCTAATATGAGGTATTTTCATAAGTTCCTCTTGATCTCCTCCAAATATTTCCCTCCTAGAAGCTTGAATGGTAGCTACCATTAAGGAGAAATTATTTTGAGCTTAAGAATACTAAAACCAGACATTTCTATAGCATTGTATAGTTTGTAAAGTATGTAAGATATGTAAGAATTTTATGTATAACATTTTGTATATAACAACACCTGTATAATATAGATATATCTACATATTTAACTTTGTTTATGATCTACATGATATACCAAAACAGAGAGAGAAAAAAATTCATTCACAATATCTCTTATACTCCACAGTCTTCCATATACTTTTTACACCACAAATACTTTAATTCACGTCATAACTATACCTTTTCATAATTATATATACATATGTGTGTGTTTGCACAGACACACACATATATATATACACATATTTAAATATAAATAATATAGAAATGCTATATGTAAATTAAAACATATAAATAAATCTCTATAAAATCACTCAAAATTGTCCTGTATCATTGTATTGCTGTTAGTAACAAAGTCTATTACATTTGATCATTCCACAGTGTTTCAGTTACTGTATATAATGTTCTCCTGGTTCTACTTATTTCCCTCTGTATCAGTTCATACAATTCTTTCCATTTCTTCCTGAAATTATCTGGGTTATCACTCCTTAGAGCACAATAGTATTCCATCACCATCATATACCACAAATTGTTCAGTTATTTCCCTTCAAGGATCATGCCCTCATTTTCCATTTTTTTTGACACCACAAAAAGTGCAGCTTTAAATATTTTTTTAATAAACATGTTCATCCCCATTAAAAAAAAAATCTCTCTGGAATACAGACGTAGTAGTGGTATTGCTAGATCAAATGGCATGCATTCTTTTAAGACCCTTTGGGCATAATTCCAACTTGCCCTCCAGAATGGTTGGATCAATTCACAACTCACCAGCAATGCATTAGTGTTCCAATTTTGCCACACCCCCTTCCAACATTTATTATTTTTCTCTACCGTCATATTGGCCAATCTGCTAGATATAAAATGGTACCTGAGATGGTTTGATTTTCATTTCTTTAATCAAGAATGATTTTGAACATTTTTTCCTATGGTTATTAATAGTTTTAAGTTCTTCATCTGAAAACTACCGATTCATATCCCTTGATATGAATTGGGAAATGGCTTGGTTTCTTATAAATTTGACTTAGTTCTTTATATATTTGAGAAATTATACCTTTATCAGATAAATTTGTCATACATTTTTTCTCAGTTTGTTGCTTCCCTTCTAATCTTGGTTGCATTGGTTTTGTTAGTACAAAACATTTTTATTTAATATAATCAAAATTATTCATTTTACAATTTGTAATGGTCTCTGTGTCTTATTTGTTCTTAAATTCTTCCCTTCTCCATAGATCTGACAGGTAAACTCTTCTATGTTCACATAATTTACTTATATCACTATCTATGTTTAAGTCATATACCCATTTTGACATGTGTCAGTTTTTAAATAAAATATTTCCTGACTCCATAATTATTAATCTTCTTCATTTCTAAATTACTTTACTTTTGGTACCTTAAGAATATCTCCAGTTATCACCAGTACACTACTCTATAAATTGTCTTATCTCCATTTCCTTCTCACCTGAGACTGAATTCCACACTTGGAAACATCCTGGGTTTTGACTTTGTTTTGTTTTGTCTTATCTTGCTCAGCTCCAGGACTCCCAAAACTTTTAGAGTACATCCAGTCATGCCATTTCCTGTATCTCTTCCTCCAGCTCCCCATCTCCTCTTTATATATTGTTTTCTTTCTTTAGAATGTAAGATTCTTGAGGGCAAAATTATTTCTTCCTCTTAACTGCTGATTTGCTAGGAACTTAAAGTTTTTCAATAAGGAAAGGTGTGGATCAGAAAAGGAGTCAAAGGAGGAGTCTCAGATTTTTATCTAATTGAGACTGTTTCTCTTATTGGCTTCGCACAGGTATGCACAGTTTTATAGTCTTTTGAGCATAGTTCCAAATGCTTTACAAATTTGGTAGATCAAATCACAACTCTACCAATGGTGCATTTAGTATCTCAATTTTCCCTCATCCCCTACAATGTCATTTTCTTTTTTTGTCATAGTAGCCAATCTAATTGGTGTGAGATGGTACCCCAGAATTGTTTTAATTTGCATTTTTTCATATTCCATAGTGATTTTTCATATAGTTTTATGTAGATAGATATAGATCATATAGATAGCCTTGATTTCCTCTTCTGAAAATTGCTTGTTCATATGCTTTGACCATTTATCAATTGGAAATGAAGATTAGGTTTATATTTTTTCTTTTAATTAAATTTTATTCTTTGCAAAGAAACAAACAATGCCTTCTCTCCTTTCCTTCATAGTAAGAAAAAAAAACATCCCTGTTACACATGTAATCAAGCAAAACAAATTTCTGTAATGGCCAAGTCCAAAAGGTCTTAGATAGATTACTTATTCTGCACTCTGGAGTCTTTTCACTTCTCTACCAGGAGAACAGTGTGTTTTGTCATGAGTCTTCTGGAGTCATATCATTAAACATTATACTGATCAGAGTTCCTAAGTCTCTTTAGACTTCTACTTGTACCTGCTTGTTATATAAGATTATTTCCTTGTTGTTCAGCCATGTCCAACTTTTTATGATCCCATGAACCATAGCACACCAATACTGTTCATGAGCTTTTCCTAGCAAAGATACTGAAATGGTTTTCCATTTCCTTATCCTGTGGGCAAACAGAGATTAAGCGATTTGCCTAGGGTTTCACAGCTAGTAAGTATCTGAGGCTGGATTTGAATTCAGGTCTTCTGGACATTAGGCCCAGCTCTGTGTCCACTGAGGCATGTAGCTGCCTCAAGATAATTTCCTAACTTTCCTTTACTCTTCCTTCCTAGACTGTTCCTCTTCCTTCTCTTTCTACTCTTTTAATATTATCAAGGCATAACAGAACCGCTGACAGACCTTCCCAGGAAAACTATGATTTCTGAAGATGATATGGTTCAGAGGGGCCACATGTAGTATCTTCCCATATTAGAATAACAAGCAAGCAGTTTATCCTTGTTTAGTCCTTCATGACTATTCATTTATGTTTATCTTTTTTTTTTTTAATCCTAACCTTCTGTCTTAGAATCAATACTCTATATTGATTCCAAAACAGAAGAATGGTAAGGGCTAGGCTATGGGGGTTGAGTGACTTGGCCAGGGTCACACAGCTAGGAAATGCCTGAGGTCAAATTTGAACCCAGGACCTCCCATCTCTGAGACTGGCTTTCAATCCACTGAGCCACCCAGCTGCCCCCTATGTTTATTTTTTTATCTTTATCTTAACTCCTGTGCTTGAACTTTAAAATTTTTACTCAACTCTGATCTTTTCATCAGAAATGTCTAGAAATCCTGTTTTATTTTTCTCCTTCATAATTATCCCCTAATTTTTTGGGTTGTTATTTTTGGCAGTAAGCTTGTATGTTGCCTTCTAAAATATATTCCAAGCTCTCCTCTTCTTCACAGCTGTATGTGCGAACCTGATTGATTCTTCTGTACTTGAATTCTTTTTTTTTTTTTTCTGACAGCTTGTAGTATTATTATTTATTTAACTTGGAAACTCTAAATTTGGAGAAAACATTCATGGTAGATTTCATTTTGGAATTGACCAGTGAATTCTTTATATTTCCATTTTCCCCTCTTGTTCTAACAGATCTAGCAGTTTTAGGTTTTTTTTAAAAATATGATATATAGCCTCTTTTTAATGCTCATGACTTTCGGTCTGTTCAATGATCATTACATTTTTTTCTTGATCAGTTTCCAGGTCATTTATTTATTTATTTATTTATTTTTTTAACATTTATTAATATTCATTTTTAACATGGTTACATGATTCATGCTCCACCTTTCCCCTTCAACCCCCCCTCCTCCACCCCCCCCACCCATGGCCGATGCGCATTTCCACTAGTTTTGTCATGTGTCCTTGATCAAGACCAATTTCCAAATTGTTGGTAGTTGCATTGGTGTGGTAGTTTCGAGTCCACATCCCCAATCATGTCCACCCCAACCCATGCGTTCAAGCAGTTGTTTTTCTTATATGTTTCCTTTCCTGCAGTCCTTCCTCTGAATGTGGGTAGCTTTCTTTACCATAAATCCCTCAGAATTGTCCTGGGTCATTGTATTGCTGCTGGTACAGAGGTTAACAATTTCTCTCCAAGACTAAAGACAGAAATTAAGCAAAAGGCTTCCTGGACTCTGAATCTGTTTCCAGACACGTCAAGATCAAT
This sequence comes from Gracilinanus agilis, assembly GCF_016433145.1. NCBI lineage: Eukaryota > Metazoa > Chordata > Mammalia > Didelphimorphia > Didelphidae > Gracilinanus > Gracilinanus agilis. The sequence continues at coordinate 367,191,554 of NC_058133.1, read as the reverse complement.
AATGGACAAAATTTAGACAAAACTCCTCCAGTGGGGGCTATTCGTCTTTGAGAAAGTATTCCAAGACTTAACTTTTGATAATGGGCCAACCAAAATTCAGCCTTGGTCTTGTTCTATTCTGAAGTCAAATGAGATTTTTTGTGTTTTGATATGACATAATTTGTAACTTCTGCGCATCTGTGAAGTTTCAGGGGGGTTCTTTTGTGTGAAATAAGTCCTGAAATACATATAATAAACTCCATGCCCCTAAAAAAATTATTTCTTCCTTATATTTGTTTCCCTTGCATGTATTCAAAGCATAGAATACTGTAAACACTTAGTAAACGTTTTTATTTCTATTTATTCTGTCTATATTTTGCAATTATTATTGTGTAGATGTTGCTTTTTCCATTAGAAAGTAAGGTCCTAGAAGGAAGATATTATTTTATTTTTGTATCATAGCACCTTGTATTTTTTTTGCCTTATTTTTTTGTTTAGAACTTTGGATTTATCTGTGCATATATAGATCCTCTTCTTCAGAATCTTTAACAGAGATCAACACCTACTCAGTAATCTTAGAAAGTGGCCTGAGGCAGTCACAGGACATATGTGTCAGAGAAAGAACTTGAACCAGTTGTCTGTAACTCAAAAGCCAACTCTTTGCTAATACACTCTGCCTCTCACCTTAGACATGATAGATGTTTTAAAATTCTTGTAATATTGTATTTTAATAATCATTTTTACAAAGGGTTTGTTTGGAAAATTTGCTTGATGAAGAACTACTGAAGAATGTGATTTTAATGTTTAATCTATTGACAAACACTGCGAGACTCGATGGTTGCTATGGCCAAAATATTTTTCCTTTTCTGAAATAAGAACCTCAACATATATATTGAAAATTATTGCACTGCCAATGCATGGTACTATATGTGCACAGTGGAGGTGGAGAGTGTAAACTTGGAGTCAAATAATTTCATAACTGGAGGATAGCACAAGAATTATTATCTATCTAAATTAACTCCTATATTATGCCATGAAGGAAAATGAGGCTTAAAGGGGTCATGAGATCATAAGATCCTGAATTTGCAGTTGGAAGGAGTTTTAACAATCATGTCATCCAACCCTCTCATACTATAGATTAGGAAAATGTGTTTAGAGATTAAGTGATTTATCTAAGGTCACACAGTTCAGGGGTAGGATTTGAACCCAAATATTTTCAGCTCCAAGTTTCTTCTAATTTGTATATGGTCACACAACATAGTGTTTTAAATTTTTTCTGAAGTGTATTATCCTTATCTGAATCTCCAAACAGCTTACGTTACCAAGGAAAAGTTGCACACTCTAAAAATATCATATCTATAGCTGATCTGTAAAATGGAGATTTTCTTTTCCTATCTCTCTCATTCAAAAAACGTTTTGCAAATCTCAAAACATTAGAGAAGTGTAAATTGTTATTATTAACCTTCTGCCATAGATATGACCCTTTAAAAAATCAATTGGATATGTCTTGTGGGTCAGAAATATCTGATTATTTTGTACTGCACTAAAAATTACTCAAAGAGCTTTGTTTTATATGAGTAGACATGGTTTGATAGGGCTGCAATTTTTCTCTGCAGTATATTGTTTAGTAGTATCTTAATTTGTTCTTCTGATATTGGCACGAGTTTTAGGAGCAATGTTGTGAGTGAAAAATCCCCTACTCCCTTATATGAGGATTAGATTTTAATGTTAGCAGTAGTTTTGAGTTATTCATAATTGTAATTCTAAGATTGTTAAATAATGTTAGCATAAGTGATGATTTTAGTAGGCTTTTTGTGATTATTTTTAGTATAAGTATTAAGGTTTTGAATTCAGTAAATAATTGCTTTAACATAGACCTTAGTGTCAGTCCCACCCTTCAAAGTTGCTATATCATGCACTCTTAACAATAATTATAGTCTTGAACTTGTAATCTAGTATATGTCACTAGACCTGACCCGGGTTCTAAGCCTAGTATCTCCCAATGCTCCTCCCTTGCTCAATTGCATCACTACTTCAGGCTCCCCCACTAACTCCTCTTCTATCAAGTGACTCTTAAGTAATTTTCAAATGACTTCTTATATCAGTAAGAAGTATTTCCTATTTGCCCTAACCAATGAACATTGCTTCCATGTGCCTCTATTTTTAGATGGGCATAACTATTGTTTTGGACTATATTTGTACTGGTACAAAAATTGTCTAATTGCTTGAGGTATATAGGAGGGTATCTCACAGTGCTGAGGGTCTTTTGGTCTTTACAAGAAGTCTGACTTTATTGGGAGACTGACCCTCTCTGAGTAAACCTATTTCTCTATGGCTTGGAGACTTTACTTATCATTTGCATTCCTATTTTTTGAAATTACTCAACACAATTTCCTCAAGAGTTACCTCCATTCATGCCTAATAACTTTCATTTAGAGAGAATCATCTTTCAGGCCTCCAGACCCCTCTCATTGAATATATTATAAATCAATCTAATCTTGAATGTGAGTTAATCAATGTATTCATGTGAGACAGAATGCAATGCCAATTATAAAATAATTTAGATATCATACTTTTTGTTGTTTTCATTTATTTGTTATTTTTTGTGATTTTATTTGTTAAATTTTTTATTTGTTATTTTTTGTTATTTTTGTTATTTGTTAATTTTTTATCATTTCTTATTTGTTAATAGAGTATTATTTATTATTTGTTATTTGTTAATAGAAATATTTGTTAATAGAAACTCAGTTTTTGTTAATAGAATTTGTTATATTTGTTATTTTTATTTTGTTATTTTTGTTAATATTTGTTAATAGAAATATTATTTGTAATATTTGTTAATAGAAATATTATTTGTTATATTTGTTAATAGAAACTCAGTAATTTTTGTGAATATGCTTATGCCTAGATTTTCTCAAGTTTTCCAGGTCTTCTGAATCCTACATCTTCATCAATAAAATAAATGGAAAATGATATGGAGAACATTTGATTAAGAGAAGAATGTAATAGTAAGAATTATAATAGGTCAATCCAAGGGGAAGAACGGGTTAGTGGGTAGAGTTGCAGTATTGGAGTAAAAAAGAATTGGGTTTCAACCTAGCTTCTGATATGATCATGGGGAAAATCATGTTTCAGTGTTCCAAGCAACTACCTAAGAATATAAACTGCTAATAAGTAACCATTCTGCTTTGATGCTTAAGGATTCCTTTAGAACTTATATTTCCTAAGTGCCTTTATTTTTGAAATTTCATGAATTTCTTTGGCCAAAAGTAAATAATTAAATTGATTGATTAATTAAGCAACTTCTGATCAGCTGACTGGCAGTAGCATTTCTAATCTCAGTTAGGTTATTCAGACAGAATGTTGTTCCAGATTGTATGAACAGTCACAGCATACAAGATACAGGCATAGTCTTCATGAACACAGAAATACAATATTACAAAAAGGCAACAGAGTAGTACTTCAATTCTACTACCATCACACTACTAATTTTACTAGTATAAGTCCTCGTTCTCCTTCTCCTCCTCCTCTTCCTTTTACTACTGCTACAAGTAATGTAAACAATAATAACAACATCATCACTATAGTATATGCTCACATTTCAATAGTGCTTTATAATAATTTTATCTTATTTTACCCTCATAGCCACTCATAAAATAATGTAAGTGGTTCTTCCAAGAATTAATGGTCTTTGAAAATCAGTGGTCCACTGACAACATAGATTATATATTATCTACCTAGTCTTTACTTTTTATTAACTCTTATGCCAAAAAGCTTCATCACTCTGTGAACAGTCTTTAGCTTAGAGAGATGATGGAATTCTCTAAAAATAGCTATTTGGACAAAAGAAAAATGAAGTTTCCTATTGAGTCCACAATTTAAGTCTTTATAAGTTTGTATAGATTAGAGAAACTCATTTCCATGTCTCAACAATGCAATGGAGTTGAACTTCAGTAGAACATAAATATTTTTATTCCAATTTTATAACTGAAGAAACTGAGGTTAAAGCAATTTAAGTGAGTTTTCTTAAAGTTTCTTAACTTGTAAGTTTTGGGGACTGGGAAACCTACAGAGGTTTTTAACTCCTTTTCCACACTATTGTATGGTAATGATAAATATTAGAAGGTCTCTACATTCTGATAAATGCTTCTATTTTTAAGATTGTACTAATGAAGACATTGTTTTATTTCAGTCAGTGCACACTCTAAATATTGTGTGTGTCATAACAATTTGCAATTGCACTTAGTTGGCAGTCTGTCACAGGTTACTAAACTATATATTAACAATAGTAGAAAAATATCTTAAATAAAAAAAACTATATTTGGAATTTTCTGTGGGTGCTCTCCTGAGATATCCAGTCATGGAGAGCTGAATGTATTGTGATGACATGAATTATACAAAATGAAGGACAGGCAATCATTTAGTAGAGCTAAAAGTGTATCGCTATAGTCAATGTTTTAATTAATTAATTAATTCAAACAAGTCCCAGTATTAATTTCAAGATAGGAATGCAATACTTAATGCAATACTATAAAATGTACATATCTTTCTTCAGAACCAAATATTTTTTTCTTTTTATTTAAAAATTATGTCTATGAGGTACACTTTTAATTTCTCAGGCCATAAAGTCAGATACATAATAATAGTAACACTTTTTGGAATCACCAACTGGATAAAAGATTTAAGAGTAAAATCTAGGTCATATTGAAACATCAATTATGATTATAAGGAAATGTGCTGAGTGAGATATAAAAAACTGACACACACATTGTAGCACAGGAAATCTCTTACCCTCAAGGAACTAACAAAATAATCAGAAGTATGAGACATACATAGAAATGCAGTATGAAATATAATACAGTATGTATATAGGAGAAGAATGAAGTTTTATAAGATATGAAGAAAAGATCATGATGCCTAATACATTTTAAGCCCCTAATAAATGCTTATTGACTGACTGACAGAAAATATCACCAACATTTATACTCTTTTTTTTTTTCCTCTGACTCTTACTAGATGACCTCTCCCTAAAAGCTTTAGTATTTTAAATTTAAAAAAATAATCCTTAGCTTCTATCTTAGAATCCATATTGATTCTAAAACAGAAGAGTAGGAAGGGCTAGGCAATTGAGGTTGTCACTTTTTCAGTGTCACACAGTTTGGAAATGTCTGAGGTGTGATTTAAACCCAGGTGCTCTTGACTCCAGGTCTAGTGCTCTATCCACTGTGGCACCTAGCTGTCCTTACTTTACTTGATCATTTTTTAGAGGACAGATGATTGCATCCTCATTGGAATATCCAGCACAGTACCTCTTCAGGAAAAGACTAAATGTTCTTGAAGCTTCAAGAATGTAGGGATATATTTACTCCTCTTCTGGGGCACAACTTTCCAGTTACACATTTCTTTATAAGGACTGGTTCTTCTCTGAAACTTCAGTTTTGTTTTTCTCCTATTAAAGACTTGATACTGTTAAAAGAAAAAAATATAGAAACACTTATTTGTTCCCATTAACCTGGAATATAGAAAGGCATTCTTAGAGACATGTTAACCTTCTCTTCAAGGAGGAAGATTAGTGTCTCTTTTTAGCTTGTTTATCTATGATCTTTAAAAGAATGATTTGTTCATTTCAACTCCTTTCCCTGACTCTTTTTACCAACTTTTCACTTATGCTACAGAATATTCCAAGAAATATTTAGAAGAACACAGAAGATAATAGTTGGGCTGAATGAAATATTAGTAAGTATTGGGACCTCTACAGAGAGAAATAATGATTTTTCACAAAAACCAAGCATGAGAGAAAAATTATAAATATAGTAGTAAGAGAAAACTGGTTTCTAGTGCCAGCTCTGTAGCTCACTGACTATGTGACTTTGACCACATCGCAGTCCTCAATCTTCACCCTTATAAAATGAGAAATTTGAAATAAATGGTGTCAAAAGTTCCATCTCTCATGTCCTATGAAAGCTGTCCATTTCATTTTCTTTGCTTTAGGACAGGATGAATGTTTTGAGTTTTTACAGTGGTGCTTTTGGATGGGTAGAAGTTTTCTTTATAATCTTCTATGTAGTTTGGCCAATATTTGTCTGCTTAAAGGAGTAATGCAGCTTTGATTTCTTTGATTCTACATTTTTACACTAATTTCACTGACCATCCCAGTTACATGGTGCTACTTTACTTTAGGAATACACTGTACCCAAATAAATGACATGGCATATGATTGGCATGGATTTCTGCATCTTATCAAGTAGTAGACATTTCTTATAGATGTAACAGAACAGAACAGAATCTTGGCTAAAATAGGAGGGAAAAGTATGTATTCATTTATGAAACTTGTAAAAAAAATAAAATGAATAGAGCATAGTCAATCCAGGGACTTTGGTTCTGCTTTAGGATTATGTTGTAGGCACTGTGATGTAGAAGAGAAAAGAGAACTACCTTTAAAAGATTTTTTCCCCTTATGTGGACTTTTCTTATCTTGAACATTTATTCATCTGGAAAAAAGAAAATGTAAGCTCTTTCCTTTGGCAACAAGCTGTGTCCTAACTATATTGAAATCTGTGGTCTACAGAAGTGCGACACAGTGTCCAGATGCATTGATTTCTCTCTCTGCAGGAGGTGCTGTGTCCAGTGGAGTTGCTTCAGTACCACATGCTGGGGTTTTGTCAGAAGAACAGGACATGCCGAGATGAAACAGATGACAGGGACAAGAGCTGAGAAACAATAAGCACAGGGACCTAAGAAACATGAGAGTAGTGAGGAGGGAGATTCGATTACAGGAGGATGAGAGATTGGGAGAAAGGATAACATGGAGCATAAATAATGGTTGAGAAGAAAAACATGAGAAGAAAACTAAAAATAAATAAAAGCAAAGAAAATATTAAACAGTTGAGATATTTAAGCACAAATGAGAATGAAATTAGAGGTGCATTGGACAAATTAGTAGTTTGCCATCACAACTAAAAGAGATGGGAGGCAGATGGAAGGGAGGAAAAATACCAATATCTTTAAGTTAAGAGATCTCACATTGGTGCTTGACAAACTTGAATGCCTAGAGCCTTAGGATTTAAGGATCAAAAGAAATTAATAATTTAAAACATTTTTTATTTCACTTTATATAATTTCTTTTTTATTATAACTAATTAATTAATTTAATTAATTTAGACTATTTTTCCACGGTTACTTGATTCATGTCCTTTCCCTTGCCTCCTCCCTCCCCCCTTCATAGCAAATGAGCAATTTCACTGGGTTTTACCTGTATTATTGATCAAGACCTATTTCCATATTATTAACATTTGCAAAAGAGTGATCATTTAGAGTCTACATCCCCAGTCATGTCCCCAACAAACCATGTGATCAAGCAAATGTTTTTCTTCTATGTTTCTACTCCCATAGTTCTTTCTCTGCATGTGGATAGTGTTCTTTCTCATAATTTCCTCAGAATTGTCCTCAATCATTGCATCACTGCTAGTAGAGAAGTCCATTACATTTGATTGTGCCACAATGTATCAGTCTGTGTACAATGTTCTGGTTCTTCTCCTTTCACTCTGCTTCAATTCGTGGAGGTTGTTACAGTTCACATGGAATTCCTCTAGTTCATTATTCCTTTTAGCACAATAATATTCCATCACCAACAGATACCACAATTTGTTCAGCTTTTCCCCATTTGAAAGGCATCCCCTCATTTTCCAATTTTTTGCTACCACAAAGAGCGTGACTACAAATATTTTATACAAGTTTTTTTTCTTTATTATCTCTTTGGGGTACAAACCCAGTAGTGATATGGCTGGAGCAAAGAGCAGGCAGTCTTTTAAAGCCCTTTGGGCATAATTCCAAATTGCTCTCCAGAATGGTTGGACCAATTCACACAAGCAATGTATTAGTGTCCCAATTTTGCCATATCCCCTCTAATATTTATTTTTTTCATTTGCTGTCATATTAGCCAATCTGCTAGATGTGAGGTGGTACCTCAGAGTTGGTTTGATTTGCATTAAAGGTATTTTAAAGTCTTTCTTTAGCTCTCTATCCCTACATCTGAAACTCTTATTCCTTGCCTCTTCATTGCCAATTATATATCTTTCTCAATTCCTCTCATTCCACACACTATTTTAGACTATGATGTTTCTCTATTTCCTCATTCCAAGCTCAGATCAACACTGTTGCAGAACTTTAGACTTATGGATGAAGCAATAGTTTCAAGACTGATCTTGTTAAAAGAAAAGTTATAAAATGACCAAGTGAGTACTATTACTTTTCCTCTACTACATTATACATATTCTTTTAAATGCTTAACTTCACTTTTAGAGTTCTGTATCATGAAGTCCCTGTGATGATTCCTTCTCATTTTCCTTTTTCTCTTAAAATATTTTCTTCTGTTTTCTCTTAGTTGCACACCTATTTTTCAGGTAGCACTTATCTATGACTGATTTCTAGATTATAGAAATTTCCCCATAACCCTGAGAAGCCTTTTCACTTCATATGTCAGAATCACTTCACTTTTCATATTCTTTCCTTCATTATCTTACTTCGATATTAAATTTGACTGAATTAGTATTGTAAAATATTTTAGGACTTAGGGCCTATGTTTACTGACTTATTGGTTGTACTGATGGCTACAGCAATAAGGACTTGTTTGATAGTGACTAATTTAGTCTAGAAGATTAATTTTGACAAATTCTAAGATTATCTTTTATATTTTCACTAAGATGAAGGAGGAAAAAATACATTTTAACTTTTATCTTACTGGATTAGATTAGCACCCTCTTTAGGTCAGAAAAGGAATATATATCAATTTATTCATTCATTAATTTAGTTGATTAATTTATATGAAATTAATTATATTGAGGCCTTTATGTTTTTACACCACAGGGTTTTTCTGTATGTTATCATCTTTGTTCTCCCTCTGGCCCAGATCTCAACCCTTCTTTGTAGCAAGAGAAAACAATATAGTGACTATCTGGTAATGCCTACAACATTGTGCCCCTGATTCCCTGAGATGAATTGAGTATCATTATCTGTTCTCAAAAAATTTTTTAAAACAACTAATTAGTTCTTGTTACTATTTTTTTAAACTTACATCATTGCAATTACTTGTGCAATGTTCTGGTCCTGTTTACTCTTTACCAGTTCATTTATATTTTGCCATTCTCTTAATTCTTCATCTTCATTTCTTTCTATAAAATAATATACCATTACATTCATAAAACATAGTCTTCCGATTTTCAAAGCCCATTCTTTCCAGTTTGTTTTTCGTTGTTATAATGTTTATTTTTTCTGTTGTGTTTGCTATTATAAAAAGTGACATTATACATCTTTCAACATATATCAGACTTTTATTTTGTCTTTGATCTCTTGGAGGTACTCTGCTTAAGATATTTTTCTTCAATAATTCCATTTTTTCTCAAGATGTTTTGACCAATTTACAGTTTCATCAATATTTTAGCATTTATTCTGTCTTCCTGGAGTCCTTTTAATACTGACTGCTTCTATTCTTTTTCATCTTTCCACTTTTGTGGGTGTGAGATTAAACCTCAAATTTTATCAAATCTGTATTTCTCTTATTCTTAGCAATTTAGGAAATGTTTTCATATGGCAGTTGAAAGTTTGCAGCTTTCTCTAAAGCTGTTCCTATCCATTCACTACATATCTATTAAGGAACTGCAAGGAGTTAAATATTTCATTCACTTTCACATTAGCTATCAGAATGATCAGTAATATTCTCTACAACTCTACAAAGTTCTACTAAAGTTTTTCATTTTAGTAAGGATGTGACACTACATTCTCAAAGGCTATTCCAACAGAAGGCAAGTTCTTGCAGGTTTCTGCTCTGTTGGAAAGACTTCAAATATGGTCCTGGCAATAGACTGCATACTAACCTTAGAGTGGCTGGTCACTTAATAAAGAATTATTTGGTCAATGCAGCCCACTAAAAAAAGAAAAGAAAAAAGTGGGTTTTCAATTCAGTCCAACAGAGAATCAAAGGCAGAGAGATGGGAAAGTGAAAATAGGCTATTAAGAATAATAAAATATTTAGACTATTCTTTAATTGATAATTGGTGTTCCTGGCCAATGGTCAATTGGATATCCTGCTATAGAAAATTAATTGCACTAATCTTGATAGTATTGCTATAAACAAAACCAGAGGAATGAAGAAAGGATGCCTCAGAGCTTCTTTTTGCTATGGTAAAAGAATTTGGTGAGACTATTTAGGAGTCCAAGGGGTAAAAGAGATATTTCATGGAATGTGTATTGTAGTATTCATAAGTATTTGCAAAGAGGCTACATTAAAACAACTATAATTTAAGCTTAAACTGCTGTGGTAAAGAAAGACAAATGAGAGAAGTTTCATAATCTGAAAAGATTTAAAAATATTTTATTTTTTGAATTACACCTAAAAGCAATTTATAACACTTAAAAATAAAAAAAAAATTAAATGCCAAATTTTCATCTTCTCTCCCACTCTTTCCCACTCTTTGAGATGAAAAGCAATTTGATGTAGCTTATAGATGTCCAGTCATGCAAAACATATTTCCATATTAAATATGGTGTGAAAGAAAACTAACCTTACCCCCACAAAAATTTTAAAAAATAAAGGAAAAATGGTATTCTTCATCAGTTCTTCCTCTGGAGGTGGATAGTATTTTTTGTCATAAGTCCTTCAGAATTGTCTGGGATTTTTGTATTGCTGAGAATAACTAAGTCGTTCTCAACAGATCATCATAAAGTATTGCTGTTAATGTTTTCTGCTTAATTTACTTTTCATCAGTTCTGGTTCTTTATCATCACTTTATATCAGGTCATGTAACTCTTCCTAGGTTTTTCTGAAAACTTCCTTTTCAAAGTATTATAATTATATACACATATTTATATGTGTGTATACATATATTCTTTACTTCAAACTAATCATTTCATATGCCCCAAGTTAAGAACACTTGATATATGCAACCATAAGCAAATCAGGAGAGCACAGAATAGTTTAGCTATCAAATCTATGGATACAGGAAGAATTTATGACCAAACAAGATGATTACATATGAAATTAATAAGTTTTTGCACAAACAAAATCAGTGCAACCAAGATTAGAATAAAAGCAGAAAGCTGGGGAAATTTTATAGCAAGTATCTCTGATAAAGGCTGTATTTATCAAATATATAGAGTACTGAGTCAATTTAAGAATAAAAGACATTACCTAGTTGACAAATGGTCAAAGGTTATGATAAAGAAATTTTCAGATGAAGAAATCAAGGTAATCTATAATCACATAAAAATGCCCTAATTCACTCAATTGGAAAAATGTGAAAAACAGCTCTGAGGCAATAAATTATACTTATTAGATTGCTTAATTCGACAGGAAAAGAAATAATAAAAATTGGAAGTGGTGTGGGAAAATTGGGGTTCTAATTCAATCTTGGTGGAATTATAATGATTTAACCAATCTGGAGAATAATTTTGAACTGTGTCCAAAGGACCTAAAAATGGTGCATATCCTGTGACCCAGCAATACTAGGTTGTATATTCCAAAGTGATAAAAAAGGAAAAAAGATCTATTTGTACAAAAATATTCATAGCAACTCTTTTTGTTACAAAGATTTAGAAATTGAGGGAATGTCCATCAATTAAGAAATGAGTGAGCAATTTGGGGTATATGATTGTAATGGAATACTATTGTTCCATAAAGAAATGATGAGAAGGATGGTTTTAGAAAAATCTTGAGGGAGCAGCTAGGTGGCTCACTGGATTGAGAGCCAGGCTTAGAGACGGGAGGTTCTAGGTTCAAATCTGGACTCAGACACTTCCTAGCTGTGTGACCCTGGGCAAGTCACTTACCCCCAATGTCTAACCCTTACCACTCTTCTGCCTTAGAACCTATTGGTTCTAAGGCAGAAGATAAGGGCTTAAAAATACTTTTAAATATTTGTGTAATTTATACAGTTCCTTTTATCTTTATAATCTCCCCAATCACTTGTTTGGTTAAGGATTCTCTTCTTAAATAGTTGTAGAAGGTATTGGAATATCAAATTGTAAGTATTGTTCTTACAGTGGACCCTTTACTTATTATGAGCTTCTTGAGGATAAAGACTTTATAATAAACTTTGTTTTATCCTCCATATCACTTCACAAAATACCGGGAATATAATAGGCATTTGATTAATAGCTTTTAATAAATTATGTATTTCCTAACACAATCTGTATTCTATAGATAATTAAACATTAGGCTTTCTATTAGAATTCTGAATTGTCTTTGTTTAAAAAAGATGGCATCTTCTAGATAATAAAAGAATATATGTCCACATGGTTCTTTCTACTCCATGAGCATTGCAATAACTATTAAATTTCTTCCAGAAGAACCCAGGCCATTTACCATATAGAATAAGGGAGAAAAATATTTTTAATCCCAATGCCAAATTAATTTACAGTCACACTAAATGATAAACTATTTGTTATGGCTAACACACCACAACATGAAATTTTTATAGGGTTTCACATTAGACAGACTATCCTAACCAATTCTTCAGTCCTCGGCAATGGAGACCAATAACCATATTTTGAGGAGGAAGAAGAGTAAGAGTATAGAGTAAAAGGAAAAAGAGGAAGCTTGCAAAGAAGAGAAAAAGAATGATGAAGAGTAAGAACAAGAAGAGAAGGATGTCCTGATGACTTTCAATGACTTTCAAGTCAGTCATGGAAAGGTAGAAATTAGTTAATGCTTTTCTTTTTAATAAGCAAAATGCATTAGCTGCCAAGATAATATACTAGATTCTATTTGAGGAAGCACAATATTTAAGAGAAAACTCAGCATTACAGAGGTCATTAAATCAGAAGTATAAACAGACTTCTTAATAAGGCATAGTCTTATTTCCATCATACAATATTATTCACATAAGACTGAGCCAGAATTTCTTTGCTAGAATAATCGATATTCAATACAATGTAATAATGTAAGCTAGGCAGGAAAGAATTTTCATAAATGTACTGCAAAAGTCTATTGGACAAATTGCTCCATTTGCCTCTTGCATTAGTTTGCTTCAATATAATTTACTTTACCCAGTTGCTCTTTGTTTCTTAACAAAATTTATAGTCACTAGAGTTCAGTTGTTTCATGCCCTGGATAGTTATCACAGCAAATGTCTTAATCTTTCTTTACAGAACATTATACATTCATTCTGCTATCTTCACAATTTTTCAAAGCTAGAAATATCAAAGCTTGACAATAAGTATGTTAAATCTGAATATCCATTTGCTGCCTCTGAAATGAGGTTGTCACAGAAATAAAATTCCAAGGCCTTTGGTTTACAAGGACAAACCTGAAAACATTACATGCTACATCTAGGGTGTGGTCCACATGTTGGTATGTTTTATTCCAGCAGGCAGTTCTTTTGGGAGCACAAGATAATGTTCTTGCTTATTAAGGCAAATAATCTCTATCTTTCGATTAGGCTCTTGATGCTTTCTGTATACATAGTTTTGATTTAGTAGACTTGAAGGGTGCAGAACAAAAAATTGAGGAAAATTGACTGGAAGAATAGTAACTTTAAAGTATTATAATTTACAGAAATGTACAAAAGTAAGTCATCTTTGAGGAACTCTTTTGAATAGCACATTATCTGAAACAATTCAAGGCCATATTAATTGCATCGTGTATCAAAATAGGACTCACTGATAACTGGTCATGGCTTGAAATATGAGATCTCTCACTATTCTGGAAGAGGACTTTTCAAAGGATCCTCACTGTTGACAAAAGAACAAAATCAATTTTATCTATTTGATATTGGGGAAAAAAGACAAAATCAGAGAGACTTTTAAGAGTGAAGGTCAGTTTTTCATGGTAACAAAGACCAGAGAACTACATGTTAGTAAAATATTAGCAATCACACTCTAATAAAACATATTTATCTGGGTGTTGATGCCAGTCTATTACTCTCCTTGGCAATCAACTTCTATCACAAAATACTCTGAGTTGAAAAATGTTAATTATATTAGTGGCAGGGAAAAAAAAAACTATGATTTCTTTCCTTGCCTGCAAACAGAAGATGTATTTTGACAATGCTGTACATGTCTGCCTAGGAATGGGCAATGAATATTTTTATACCACCTACACAAGTACATAATCAGTTCTTATTGCAAAGCTATAATTTCTTGAGACATTGTTCTCAGAGAATCCCAGAACCAAATTCTAACTTCTAATTCACAAATGGAACCCAGGCTCACATCATTAGTTTACTTAATTATTTGTATTTTTTAATATTCATCTTAAAATAAAATGTGTTTATGTTAATTTATGAAGATTTTGGTCTTTATTTCTTCTGTAGAAAATTATTTAAGGCAACTGGTCTTCTTATGTAACTTTTATTGAAAGAAGTATATAAAAAATTTAGAATCAAAGAAATTTTCAGCTTGAAATTACCACATAGGTCCCAAACCATTCAGGAATTTCTTTTAGGACATACTTGACAGTTACTCAGTCTCACTTGGTATGTTTCTGGGTTTTTTTCATTTAGTATTTTATTTTCTCATTTACATGTAATAAAAATATTTTACATATATCTTCTGAAATTATAAAATCTAAATTATGTCTCTTTCTCTATTCCCTTCCTACTCTCTGAGATGCTAAATAATTTTATCTGAGCTATATATGTATAATTTTGTAAAATACATCTCCATTTTGTCATGTTGAGAGAGAATACTGATATAAATCCAAAATCCAAAAATGAAAACACACATAAAGTGAAAAATAGCATGCTGAGAACTGCATTCAGACTCGGTGCTTTTTATGAAGGTGAATAATATTCTTTGTCTTATGTCCTTCAGAATTGTGTTGGATCATTGTATCACTCAGAATATCTCTTTCATAGTTGATCACTGAACAATATTGTTGTTAGTGTACAATGTTCTCCTGGTTCTGCTCACATCATTCCACATTAGTCATCAGTTTATATATATATATATATATATACATATATATATATATATATATAAAACATGGAAAACAAATAGTTTTTCCAATTTTTTTCTAAAACCATTCTGCTTATCATTTCTTATGACAGAACTGGATTCCATTATATTTATATACCTCAAATTTTTCAGCCATTTTCTAATTGATAGATATCATCTTAATTTCTAATACTCTGCCACCCCAAAAGGAGATGCTCTATTTTTTAACAGATTATAGATCCTTTCCCTTTTTTATAAATATATCTTTAATGTATAGACCTAGTAGTGGCAGTACTGGATTAACAGGTATGTACAGTTTTATAGTCCTCTGGACATAGTTTCAAATTGCCCTCCAGAATGTTTGGAATCATTCACAACTCCACAAGCAATGCATTTCTGTTCCAATTTTGCCCCATCCCCTCAAACACTTATCATTTTCCTTTCCTGTCTTATTAGTTAATCTGATAGGTATAATATGGCACTTCCAAGTTGTTTTAATGTTCATTTCTTTAATCAATAGTGATTTAGAACATTTTTTCATATAACTATATATAGCTTTGATTTCTTCATTTGAAAACTGACTATTCATAGCCTTTGACTACTTGTATTCCTATAATTTTGATTCACTTCTTTACATATTTGAGAAATGAGGCTATTCTATCAAAATTATTGAAAAAAAATTCCCAGTTTATTGTTTCCCTTCTAAACTTAGTTGCAAACTTTTTAAATTAACAAAATACAAATGAATCATTTTACATCTCATAGTAACTATATTTCCCTCTATCCTATTTTCTCTGTCAGTTGCTGCTTTTTCACTCCTTTCATTCTGTCCTTCCTTATGTGTTTAATTTTAACTACTGCCTTCCCCAAATCACTTTCCCATCTATTAGTCCTCCTATTGCTTTTTCCTCTCCTGCTTCAACATAGGTAAAGTGGTTTTCTATACCAAACAAAATTGGCTCCCTCACCGAGCCAATTCCAGTGAAAGTAAAGTTTAAGTGTTGCCCATCATCATCCTCACCTTCCTCTCAACTACAATAGCTTTTTTTGTTCCTCTTCAGGTGGGGCAATTCATCACACTTTTCCTTTCCTTTTTCATCTTCTCTCAGTGCAATCCTCTTCTTCATTCATTGATTTATTTTGGATATGATATTATCACAGTTAATTTATTCTTGTACCCTCTGTCTATTTATACTTCTTCCAACTGCCCTAGTAGTTAATGATATTCTTAAGAATTACAAATATCTTCCCATAAAGGAAAATAAACAGTTTTACCTTATCGAATCTCTTAATTTTTCTTTCTTGTTTACTGTTTTATGTTTCTCTTTTGAGTCCTATACTTGAACATCATTTTTTTTTTCTTCAGGTTTGGTCCTTTCAATAAAAAATTCTTGAAAATACTCTATTTAACTAAATGACCATTTTTCCCTTGTTAGGATATACTTAATTTTGCTGGATAGTTGATTCTTGGTTGTAAACCTGGATCCTTTGGCTTCTGGAATAGAAGCTTCTAAATTCGTGGCTGCATGATATTTGAATTGTTTCTTTATGGCTGCTTACAATATTTTCTCTTTAGCCCAGGAGCTCAGGAACTTGGTTATAACATTTCTCAGAGATTTTCTATAGGGAAATCTTTCAGGAAATGATAATGGATGTTTTCCATTTTTATTTTATCTTCTGGTTTAAGGATAGCAGGGAAATTTTTTTGATAATTTATTGTAATATGATTTCTAGGATTTTTTAAAATCATGGCTTTTAGATTGTCTAGAAATTGTTAAGTTATGTATTCTGGATCTATTTTCCAAGTCAGTTCTTTTTCTAATAAAATACTTCACATATTTTTAATTTTTCATTCTTTTTAATTTGTTTTATTGTTTGTTGATATTTAACAAAGTCATTACCTTCTCCTTATCCCATCCTAATTTTTAAGTCATATTTTTTTAGTAAGCTTTTGATCCCCATTATGTGGTCAGTTGTCCTTTTTAAGAAGTTCTTTTCTTCAATGGATTTTATATCTTTTTTCCCATTTGGCAAATTCTGCATTATAAAGATTTCTCATCTTCAGTGGATTTTTGTGCCTTCTTTACTATTTGATCAATTTTGCTCTAAGTATAAAATAAACATAGAAAAGCTAAGAAAATAAAAGAAAAATCAAATCATTGTAATTATGTATAGTCAAACAAAACACATTCTATTGATCAAACCAGAAAATGTATGTCTCAACCAGAAAAACATAAAGAGTTAAATAATATTCTGCATCATTGGTCCTTTCAAATAATGTTTGGCCATTGAATTCATTGGAGTTTTTAAGATATTCAAAATCATTCATTTAAAAATATTATTGTTACAATATAAATTGCTTCACTGTTGTACTCACTTTACTCTGTTTCAGTTTATACAATTCTTTCCAAGTTACTTTGTAACCATCTTTTTCTTTTTTTCATACAGAACAATAGTACTCTATTGCATAAATAAAAAAATACCATCTTCATGTACTCCAAAATATTATCTATTCACGCAGTCCTCCATTGCTGCACCATCGTAGTATAAGCTAGTGATTTCTACTTATAGGGTTAGCCCATTTGTTAGTACTATTCTTCCATGGGCTAACCCTATGAGTAGAAATCACTAGCTTATACTACAATGGTTTCTCAGGAGAAACCCCAAGTCAGGAGAAACAAGTAGAGTATCTGCTCACATCCAGTCCCACAAATTAACTGTCTTCAACCCTTCTCAACTGCCCCTCCCCAAAAGTTCTCCAGGGGGGTCCCCTGGAATTCTGGGTGAGGCTCTCCCTGTGCCTTTGCAGGGATTCCATGCTTTGCATTTGCACACAACACAGTCTATAATTTTTGTTCTCTTTTACCCCTTCTTGTTTTAGTTAACAAGATTGCATTTGTGTCATAAAAGGAATTTGGGAGGATCCCTTCAAAATATATCAAAATTAATTTTTCTTTTAATATTTGATAAAACTCACTCATAAACCAGTATGATTTTTTTCTTTTTTCCCCTTGAGAATTAATTTAGATTTCAACTTATTTTATTTTTTGAGATTAAGTTGTTTTCCATATTTAATTCTGGAAATTTGATATTTGATATTTTAGTTAATATTCATCCATTTCATGTGTTACTTACTTTTTTTAGCAAAAATTGAAATGAAATATTTTAATATAATATACTTTTTTTTGACTTATGAGTTCTCCCTTATTTTTAATGCTGGTTATTTTTCTTCTTTCTTATTAAAATCAAATTAGTTAATTATTTGTTTTTTGACAGATCCTAGTTCTATTCATTAATTCACTGTGCTTGTAGTTTTCACATTGGTTAATCTCTTTAATTATCAGCATTTTTTATCTTTAATTGAGGTATTTAATTTGTTTATTATAAAGTTTATTTAGTTTAAAACAAAATCACTGATCTATTCATTCTCTTTTTTTGTTGATGAGTACACAAATTTTGCTCTTTGGCTTTATTTTACAAATTTTATATTGCCTTTTTGTAAATGTTTTTAATTGAGCCATTTAAAAAATTATTCTTTGAGAAAGTGATTGTATAGCAGGCATCGCTTGAACCTAATTTTCATCATGTTTCTGCATTGGATACCTTCCCTTTCTTTCCTCATTACTACTATCTTCAACTTCATTTTGTGTGTTTTTATTCTCAAATTAGACCATAAATTACGTAAGGCTAATTACTTCTCTCTGTTCTCACATTTTTATTCCCTGTGTCTGATAAATCCTTAACATTTAAAAAATGTTTATTGACTGTTGGGCCCATTTGGCCATCTGGTGAAGCACAAGGATCCTTTCTCAGAATAATATATTAAAATGCATAAAGCAAAACCCAGTTTCAAAAGGAAAAATATTAAAATGCAGTTAAACATATATATTTATTTAAAAAAAATTAAACCCTGACCTTCCATCTAGGAATTAATACTGTGTAATGGTTTCAAGGAAGAAGCGCAGTTAAGTATAGACACTGGGGGTTAATTGACTTGTCCATGATCAAGTAGCTAGGAAGTGCCTGAGGTCTGATTTGAACATAGGAGATCCCATCTCTAGGATTGGCTTTCAGTCAATTCAACCACTTAGTTTCCTCTATAAATATATTTTTAATATAAGTTCACAAATTCCCAAATTAGTAACAGGTAGGCTATACTGTTGCTGATGATTTTGTTGTTGTATTATCTAGGCTCTATTAACTCTTTTTGAACTTCCTTGTCTCATTACTAGGGTATAAATAAACTAATATGTGTAAATCAGTGTTTCCCCAAACTTTTTTGGCCTACCACCCCCTTTCCAGAAAAAATATTACTTAGCACCTCTGAAATTAATATTTTTAAAAAATTTAATAGCAATTAATAGGAAAGATAAATGCACTTGTGGCCATCACCACTCTCCTGGATCGCTGCAGCATCCACTAGGGGGTGGTGGCACCCACTTTGGGAATCACTGGTGTAAATAAACAATTATCTTCACTGATATACTTTTCCTGCCTGTTTCTCTCTCTCCCACTCTCTGTTCTTTGATAGACAATGTGTTCTTAATGTTTCTTTTATATTGTTTTTACCTTAATCAAATTCTGGCCAGTTATGAAAACAGGCATTATCCACATGCCCATCAATACAAATGGTACCTTTTTTGTCTACAGTAGATAGAGATGTCCATACTGGGGAAAAAATGGGCTAGTCATTACAAAGAGCAAACTGAGATGAAAAGAAAATGATTAAGTAAGAACTAGAATAAAATAGGCTAATGAATAGGAATATGTTATGCAAATGTTAAATGTAATATAAATTCAACTTATCATTATTACATACTTCCAGATATTAGATTATACCACTTTTATTTTATAGAAATATTCATCAGTTTCCCTGCTACAAATGATAATTAAATGATATTATTATCATCACAATCTAAAGAAGAATTTCATGATTCCTTCCTGAGTATCTGAAGAGTCCCAACTTTTTTAGACAAAAATGGAGTGACTCCATGATATTCTGTTTACTTAGTTTATTGATGAAATAAAGTACCTTATTTTGGTCCTTTCAAAAATACATAGGATATTAAAATTTTTAGGGTCATCCTTTGTTCCTTGGGCCTTGCTGTTTCCTTTGTTCTTTCTTCCTAGTCAATATTTTTCAACAGATATTGGATTATATGATCATAAATATAAAACTGATTACATTTCAAATGTCATCTAGATGACCCTACTCATTTTATTGATAAAGAGACTGGAATTTTCTATTATTTGAACAGATGAATATCAACTGACCCTAGATACTTTTTTAAATTCCCAGAGAGAGTGTACACATAAATATATACATTCAATTCTTGCTTTTTAAAGGAATACTAATTTCTCTTCAAATACTTTGAAGTTTTTCCCCCTTCTATTTCCTTTGTTTAGATTGGTGCTCTTTCATTTATTCGTTTATTTATTCATTCATTCATTCTTTCATTTATTTATTTGTTTGTTTATTTATTTGTTTATTTCTTTTAACCCTTCCCTTCCCTCTTAAAATTAATACTGTGTATTGGTTCCAAGGCTAAAGAGTGGTAATGGTGAAGCAATGGGGGTTAAGTGACTTGCTCAGGGTCACAGAGCTAGGAAGTGTCTGAGGCCAGATTTGAAACTAGAACCTCCCATCTCTAGGTCTGACTCAATCTACTGAGCAACCTAGTTGCACCCTGTGTTATTTTATTTTAAAAACATGTTTAAAGTAATTTTTACCTTCCTCACTTCATTAAATATCCCCTTGTAAGAAAAATATCAGGTAAAGAAAACCTTGTATAACAAGATATTTAGTATTCCTAATAGCTTCTCATCCCTTTGACAAGAGAGAGAAGTTATGTCCCCTTATTTTTTCCCCAAGAGCTTTATTAATTCTTCCATTACTCAAAGTTCAACTTCATTTCATTTATATTTTAATTTCTAGTGTTTTCATTATATGTATTGTTCTCATAGTTGTTATTTTACACTACATCAGTTCAATGAAATCTTCCTTTGTTTCTCTTCTCTTTTTGTCATGTTTTACTAGAAAATAATATTCCTTTATATAATCCAATAACATTTTCAGACATTGATAAATTGGTACACAATTTATTTCAATTTTTTGGCTAGGACAAAAAGTTTTACTACAAGTCTCTTAGTGTATATTAGACTTGTATTTCTGTCTTTGAATTCAATGGATAATTGTCCAATCGAGGAATTGCAGGATTTAATAACAGAAATCTTATGGAGTGCTGGTCTTGAAGTCAAGATGACCTAAATTCAAATTCTAATCCTGCCGCATACACTTAAAAACATATGATACATAATGTCTCTGCACCTTGTTTTTTATCGTTTGTAAAGTGAGGGGGTTGGAATAGATGCCTGTTGAGTTCTCTCTCATCTTTAAAAACCTTCTTTAAACCCTATCATACTCTCAAGCTATCCCTTTATATCTAGTTTCCATTTAATAGTTTAAAATGGTCCAACTTACAGGAAAAGGGATCTATACTCATTAACTACACTCTTTTCCTCTCATTACTTCTCAATTATTTTGAAATGTGACTTCAAACTCAATACTCAACAGAAACTGTTCTTTCCAAAGTAATAATTATCTCTTATCAGCAAAGTTCCTTTGGTCTTTTCTCAATCGTCTGCATAGACCCTATAGAAGCCCTTTTCATTTCAGATATTCTGTCTTAGTTTTTGAGACTCCTTTCTTGTTTCTCTTCCTATATGCATTTTCTCCCTTAAATCTGATGTTTCCCAAAGTTATGCCTTGAGCTGTCTTCTTTTTTTGCCTCACCAACATCCATGAGTTCAATTATGTTCTTCATGTATATTATTCTCAGATCTATATACTCAACCTTGAGCTTCCTTCCCACATCACGAACTGTCTTTTGGATTTTTTTTAAAATGGTTTTCTCAAAGGCATCTCAAACCCAATGCAATCTTCTCAATTTTCATGGGGAAACATTCCTAGAGAATGGTGTGAAAAAAACAAACAAACAAACTTCCAATATTGAATCATTGAACCTATGAGAAATAGAGGGTTAAGTTCCTGCAAACACCAACGATTTAAATTAACTTTTCTGCAAACATTTTGTATCATAATATCAATTCTGATAATATGCATTTTTCCTAAAACAGTAACCATGAAATAACCCATAAAATAGAGAGAAGAGTAGAAGCAATATTGGAAGAGTGGAGCAGATGCAGCCATGTCAGAAAAAACTCCAGGTAAAAAAGCAAAAAGGGTAACTAAACTGCTCTCTCTAATCACTCTTTCACCTCAGTGGCTGAACTGTACCCAAAAGAAAAGTACATGCTTTGGATAACTCCCAGGCTACTGAATTCTACCTGACCTGGCTCTCTGGGGCCACATGAAGTTGGGGAGAATAGTAGAATTGACAGTGGGGGAGACAGGGTGCTCAGTCCAGTGAGAGGATGGGTATGAACCCTATCTCATGTAACCACAAATCTTTTCCATTTTTCCATTCCCTCATCATATATTTGAGAGATTACTTTAGCACTTTCTGGTAAGGTCCTCCTTTTTGTGAATGTAAACTAGCTGCATTTTACCTCTCATTTTTTTCCTCTACTATGCATAGCCATGAATTTTTGGGTTACTGACATGAAAGTAAGAATGATATTAACAATAAAATAATTCAAACATTTGAAGTCTTGGAAGTTAAATGCATGCATATTGAAAACTGTCTTTATATTTCCCAAAAAAACTCACCCCTCTCCTGAACTTTGATTCAAGAATGCCACTATTCTTTCTTTCATGTCATCCTTGATTTCACTTTACTTACCCCACATAATTTAACTCTGGCTTGATCTTATAATTTCTTTTTTTACCACACTTGGCTCTCTATCAATTCATATAAGCCTTGTCATATTTCTGTGAGTTCTTCATATTTTTTAGCTCTTTTAATGTAGCAGTAAACCACAAAATTCATAAACATCCATGTTTTCAGCTATTCTTTAATCGATAGTAACCCTGTTTTTTGCTATGACAAAAATGCTTCAGTAAATACTGTTTTATATATGGGACTTTTTTCTTTTGGGGGGGCACAGAAAGACATGTTTAAAGCAACAGCCTATTACAAATTTGAAATATGTGTACTTTTAAGTTTCTAATTAGCAGGTGTTCTAAATGTGGCTATTATCTATGTACTTGGGTAATCCACTAGTGATTAACAACTGACCTCAGCACTAATTAGACTTGGAACATTGTCTTTGCAAGTTATTCAGTGAAGGTCTATGCTAAAGACTTCAACTCTAGAATGGAAACACTAAACTAAAGTATATGTATTTGAGGATTATCCAATCAATAATGATGTGCTTAGCCACAGACAAAATGATGAATTATCATTCAGCAGGATTAATACATGGTTAGCATGCATAAAAAGATTTTTTTTGTAAAAGGAAAGGGAGAGACTGTACATGGTCTATAACCTTCCTAAGAGCTCTTTACACAATCACATTAAGGCTATAACTCAGCCATGCCAATTACACTGTAACTATGCCAAAACTCATTCATGCCTTTATCACTTTGTGCCTGGATTTTTGCAGTAAGCTCTAAAGAGTCCTTCCTGATAGATTTATAAATCACTAAAGTAGAATCAATTGATCACCACTTGAAGCTCAATGTAGGTGACACAGGTTAGGTGATTTAAAAAAAATCACAAGGAGGAAACTTTCATGTACAGAAAAAAGCCAATGCTTTCCTTTTAAACATCTTATTGCAATAAATTTTTCTAGCTAGAAAATTATTGAATTTAAAAATTATTCTGCCTGTCAAAACTTCTACTTGTATTTCTTTTAATCATAAATATAAAATTATGTAGATCCCTATTTGTAAGCAAAGGTACCTTCAAGTCGCTAACTTTTGCCACATAGATTATAGGTATGCTACGGATATCAAACAGCTTATTATGTATATGGAATTGTTCATTTGTAGTTCCATAATAATGTCTTAGTTTACAACAAATGATGTTGTAAAGATATATAATTTTAATTACAGTGACTAGAGCAAGAGTACCTGGGATCAGTTGTATGTGTTATGTAACACTGGGAAAGTATTTTATTTCTTTTTGGACTTCAGTTTCCTCATCCATGAAATGGGGGGGAAGAGGTTGAGTAGACTTCCTCTGAGATCCCTTCAAGCACTATCATAGTTCTGTGAGCCTGGGAGCCCATGCCATCTTTTTATTTTGTTTTGTCTATGATTTTATGTGTCTATGATTTTATCAGACTATTCACACCAAAATATACTTTTTTGGAAGGTAGGGGGCAAAAGGGAACAAACTCACATTAAAATAGCAATTTTAAACTAATCTAATCTGTTCCATATAGTATTTATATAGAAGATTAGCATAAGGAACCAAACAAAGCATTACTTGCAGTCAAGCATGGACAATAAAAATGCATGAAGCTGCATGAGGGACTGATGTGCTAGAAATCACCCATCAGCAACATATTTAGCTGCTATAACCTCAATTGATATCCTTCGTGTCCCTTGAAGATGATGAACCCCCTCTTCTCCACCAAATGGAACTTTAAGAGATCCTCCAATTGCTCATTGTATAATATTGCTATTACTGTGTATGTCATTCTCCTGGTTCTGCTCATTTCACTTTGCATCATTTCATCTCAGTCTTTCTAGGTATTTTTTTTTCTGATCATCTAATTTGTCATTTCCTACGTACAGCAAGTATTCCGTTATAATCACATACCACAACTTTTTCGGCCATTCCACAATTGATGAGTATACCTTCAGTTTCTGATTCTTTGGGACCACAAAAAGAACTACTACAAATATTTTTGTATTTTGTATCCCCCCCTTTCTTTGATTTCTTTGGGATACAGACTGCGGTCAAATGCTGTGCACAGTTTCATAACCCTTTGGTCATAGCTTCAAATTGCTTTCCAAAATAGTTGTGCCAGTTTGTAGCTCCACCAACAGGGTATTAGTATTTCAGATTTACCACATTCCCCTCTAACATTTACCATTTTCCATTTTTGTCATATTAGCCAGTCTGATAGATGTGAGATGGTATTTCAGAGCATTCTTAAATTGAGAAGTGTTCAAAAGATATGAATATCCAATTCTCACATGAATAAATAAAAACTACCTAATCATGTGAACAAGTTCTCCAAGTCAGTATTAATTGGAGAAAGGCAAATTAAAATTGAAGCCCAGAGGAGGTCCTTTTGGCCAACAATGGAAAGGTTTTTTGTTTGTTTGATTTTTGTTTGTTTGTTTATTTTTTATCCCAGGAAACTATTGGGAAAAGAATCGATTGCATGTCTAGGGAGAGTTAAAATTGTGAGCAATAATATATTATCTGACACATAGTAGCTTATTAATATTTTTAGTTAGAAAAAATAAGAAAGGCCTTAAATTTATCCTGAATTATTACTAAACTATCTGCCTCTCTAAATCCTACTCTCTGCATGAGTTCTTTCCGGTCCTACTCTTTCCCTACCCTGATTATTTTCCTTCTACACTTTATATATCTTACCTAAATATAATTATTCAAGGGGAGATATCCTCTATTAGAATGTGAGTTTCTTGAAGGCAGGAAAAGTATTTTGGGGGTTTTCACTATTCTTTTGTCTTTCTGGCAGATTGCACAAGGCCTCTCACATAGTGCTTAATATATATTTGTTAAATTATTGGATTATCATTTTACAACTAGCCTCATATACTTTCTCTCCTCATCATTGCTTTCTTCATTCCTTTAATTCCTTCAAGTCAAAGGTATAAGCCTACGTTTTACACTGGAAGTGTCAAAGAATTGAATGTGGACAGAAGCATATTAAGATGTGCTTGGGAAATATTTAATTAAAAAATTAAATAAAATAGAAAATATTATTATGTATTTTTCTAAATAAATATATGTCCACAGTGACATTATGTACATTTTAGTGGCTGTTTATATTTGAGTTTGACACCACTGTTCTACAGGAAACCTTTTCCAATCTCTTAATTGTGCCCCATGCCTTTGTTAATTTTATAATATTTGCTATAAGTAGCTTGTTTGCACCTTTTAAAAGTATTTTTCTCCATTCCCAGTGCTAAATACAGTACCAGACATATAGTAGGTAATTAATAAGTGATTATTTACTTACTATAATGATACCAAAATTCCCATCCTGGATTATTTTACTAATAGAAGTTTTAAAAGTTTAAATAATCTTTTTTTTCCTGAAAATACATTATATTTGAACACAAAAATAGGAAATAGTTACTGAACATTCCAAACAATTTTGCCCTATGATCATTTTGAACATTCTCTCACTTACTAAGAGCTAAAGCTCCAATAGGGAGATAGTAGGAACAGAAAATAAAACGTATAACATTGTGATGAAAAAGGTGGCATTCTGGGAAGAATAACTATCATATACTAGCTAGAAGACAGAAAAGTCATGAATCAAATGTATATTATCTCCCTTGCAGGATACATTTTAAGCTAAAATCTTAAAATAAAAAGTAATGATGGAGGGACAGAGAGAAAAAATAGAAAGCAGAAAGCTTGAGCATTTTGATTTTGTTTTAATTAAATAACTACCTCTTGGTTAAATTAAGAATTTGTGGAGATAAACTCATATCTGCCAGTGAACTTGGATTCTGGAAATATTCTCAACTGGGTACAGTCATAGAAAGTGAATAAATAAATGCTTGATTAGTGAAAATTGTATTCCAGGGATGTTTATAGGAGAATTTGAAAGGGAAAAAGCTGAAATATCAAGACCAATTAGTTAGGCAGTCATTACAACTATCTGGCTGAAAGGCAAGTAGACTCAAACTAAGAATGTGACATTAAGGAGTAGAAAGAGGTCTATCGAAGAAATGATAGAATTTTTACCATCTCAGAGGTCAGAAATAGATAATGTAATGATGAAGATGGTAATCTATGCAATGCTTTAAGATTTGGAAAATGTTTTTCATATGTTTTTTTATTTGCTCTCCTTTACAGATAAATATAGATAATTTAAAATAACTTGGTTGATTTGTGTCTGTGGGTGTGTGTGTTTATGTATTTCTATGTTAGTAGATATATAGGTCACCAATCCAACTGCATAAATCAAGAAGATATTTTTTCTTCCATTTGCTTTTTCCTATGGATAAAAACAACAGTGATAATAATAATTGTCATAATAACTAACATTTCTGTAGCACCAGACACTGATAAGTATTTATCAATGATTATTTCATTTAATCTCAATGACTTTGCAAGGTAGATTCTATTTTATCCCCATTTTATAGATGAGGAAATTGAGGTGGAGGTTAAATGACTTGTCCAGAGTCACATAACTGTTATAGGATGCTCAGGTTTTCCTGAAACTGCTCAGACCTCTAACCGCTGTGCCGTGTACTTAGAAGAAACTCCTTTGAATGGTTTTGACTTTTATCTAGAATACTGAACTATTTTGGGATTCAATATATACAATGCGCTATTAACCATAAGCAGAAGTAACCTTACGATCTATAAAAAATTCCTCTTAGATTAAAATTCACTAGAATTCATTCATGAAATGGTTAAGCATCTTCAGCAATCAAATGCCTCCATGAATTTTTAAGTAATTGTTCAAGAAATCTTACATAAGTCTGATATGTGCACAAGTGTGCCTTCACTTAAGGATGGCTTTTTAGATTATATTTTTTTCTCCTTACTGAAATATTTGTTCTTTGTTTTTTAATATTCAATAAATAATAAGCATAGCAGAGTCTTGTATCTTTAAGTCAATTATGCCTTGATAAAAATGCTTTATTGTTTGGAATACATTTTTAGAAATCTTGCCTCTTCCATTCTAATGTACTCATCTACTGTAAATTATCCTCATAAAATTTTATGTGGATGGGAAATAGGTGCATAGGTTCATAGTTATTGATAGCCTATCATATTTTTTTCTAGTCATGAGATCATTTTCTCTCATACCTTTATCTTTCTTTTCTTTAGAAACTTAGGAATCAATACTTCTATGCCTTGACAATTGTATTGTACACAGCACAGACCACCTCTAGATACACTTGATGTAATTCATATGTTTTACATATTTTAATTCACTTTAAAGGCATTTTTGTCTCCTCTACAGGCACATCTGGGGTTATGATGTTATTTCAAATATAGTTACTCTATCCTCAATGGTAAAAATACTTTGTTATTAACAAAGTTTTTGAAGATTTTTTCCCCTAACTTTCCAGATTTATCTGTAAATACACAGATTAAATATTTAAATGGTTTCTTGGTAATCTCTCTCTAAATAAGAATTGTCTTCTCTTTCTCTGTTTTATTAGGAAATATGGATCATAATCTTATGCCCTGGACAATATTTTTTGAATATTTATTTTATATTTTTCCACTTACATGTTGATACAATTTTAAATAATCATTTTCTGATATTTTGTGATCCAAGTTTTCTCTTTCTCTCCATGAATGAAATAAAGTGAAGGATGGTATGCTTCAATTTGCATTCAGAGAACATCAGTTCCTTATAAGATTGATAGCTTTTTCTGTTATGAGTCTTTTGGAGTTCTCTTGTAGCCTTATATTACTAATAATAGATAAGTTAATGTCCTGGATAATATTTTCTAAGTATTTCATAGCCTAAACTAGTATTGCCCTATCATGACATTTCCCTTAATTTATCAAATAATTTAAGTCTTTTCTGATTAAGGTGCTTCTTAATCCTTCTAGGATTTGTGTTACAGAAATTTTTATATAAAGTTGCTATACTCAGTGTAATGTACAGCTTCCACATTGCAGGAGTTAAGGGTGTAATGCTCCTATGATCAATAAAATTTGTAAAAACAAAAAAAATTTGGCCCATTCTTTATAATAGAGAAAAAGTCTGATTTTTTTCTTTTGAGGAGTATTTCTAGGACCCAATATGCATTTATGATTTAATTAACTTTTAAAGATATCTCTACATTTCTAGTCTTTATGTGTTTTCTGCTGGCTTTTGTGTTCTTTTTCAAACACCAACTTTTTATTCTTTTAATTTTAAAAGAAATTGTGTATATATAGTATTAAAAGATAAAATATGCTCATATTATATAATACCCTACATATAAGATGCATTTCTGAGTTTCTAAACATTTTCTAAGTTGTCTGCAACTTCTGCAAACCTCTCCAAAATTTTCCACTTAATTTCTTATTCCAACTCATAATAAATTGAAACCATGATGGGTAAAGTCACAATGTGATAGTGATAACTGTACTTTCATCAGTTTTCTATAGAATGATTTCTTGAAGTAGCTTAAAGTTATTACATTACCAAGAAACATTTTTCTTATTTTTATTTTTCCTCTGTCATATTAACTATATTCTTAAAACTAGTGGAGAAACTAATTGATTTAAAGACTACTTTTGAATTACTAAACTGCATAAATTACACAAACCATCCCTGTTATTTGTAGATCTAGAGAGACACTATGAGTTATCTATAGATTTCACTACAGTTTTCTTCAATCTTCTATCAGACCAATCACTTCAGGTTTGGTATGAATCAGTAGTTCCAGTAATATGTCATTAGATAAGCATTTCATCTTTAGGATAACACCAACTCATTTAAAGTTTATAGATCATCAATATCAATTGAGTCTTTGCAACCACTGGCCTTTCCCTACCCCCACCCTCTGCAGAACATTAACATCATTGAAGGGGAACCATACAAAACTATGCTAAATTTATATTTTGTTTCAGAGAATGTGTGGGTCAAAGAATTCCTCATAAGATACTAATGTGAATATATTATATTTATTTTATGTTTTATACATTTCATAGTTTGTTTTTAAATCATGTGTTGTATGTGGGATGAAATGTGAATTTCATTTCTGGCATATTTCTAACCATTTTTCCAATGAAATTTATTAAATAATTAATTCATTAAAATGTGATTTTTCATTGATTAATAAGAAAGCATTACTCATTTTATGTGGTTTAATAATTAAGATTTTCTATTCTGCTTCCATGACCTTAAATAATTTCTAAGTATTATTGAAAGCCTGGAAATATATTTGCCCTAAATAGTTATTTTTAAGGTTCTGTTTTATACACACATATTTATATAGTTTTATAGAGAACTTCATTGATATTTTATGGGTACTCTTCATAATGTAAATTAATTGTGGTAGTACCTTCATTTTTACACTGTTAATACAATATACTCATGAATGTAAAATATTGTTTCAATTGCTTAAATAGTCCTTTATGTTTTTAATTATACTTTTCTACCTCTTTTTTATTTAAAATACACAAATAGGTAGTCCAAAATATTTAGTAACTTTATTGCTATGAATTTCAATTCTAAAAATAATGAATCAGAATAAATTTTTATTGATTAAATTATTAAATCTTAAAAAGATTATTTTAGATTTGAATCCTTTTTTAAAAAATTAATAATAAAATAGGCATTTTACTCTCAGAATTACCAAATCTTTTCCCTTTTATTCCTTCCATTTTTATTTTATTTTTTGTCATGTATTAATAAACATAGATTCATGTTATACATAGGTCTAGAGTTACAAGTATGAATATATTTGCCTAATTTCTACTTTGTCTACAGAAAATATACTTAAAATTTTAGACTGTCATTTTGGAATTTAACCATATTTCTCTAGGACTTATGTATATTTTACACCTGTACTGTCATTTTCTCTGTAGTATATTTATAAAATAAATAATATGCAAATTATCAGTTTACTCTGATGTCTGAAAAGCTGATAAATTTTCCTCTTAAGTACTTGGTATATTACATCTTTATCTTAATAATTTTCAGTTTATCAAACAGATATCGTGGATGACTATATTTAGGATTTCTCTGTGCTAGAGTTTTATAATTATCTCTACATTTAGATTGGTATTTATTCTTGTTCACTATAAGTTTTCTATGACTTTAAATATTTCTCTTCTTCTGAAACTTAGGTCTAAAAAAACTACTTGTTCCAACTTCTACATATATTATTTTCTTTTATATAGATATTTCTTGCCATTAAAATTATATTCTGGTTTCATTTGTTATTTTCTTTTCCTATCATCTTCATATTCCTATATAACAAAAATAACTGTTGTATTGACTGGTATATAAGACACATTTCCCATGCAAAAATCTGTTTTAAATAAAACCTAGACACGATTTTAATTCATATTTTCAGTGCATTTATATATATATATATATATATATATATATATGTATCCTTTGTCAACATTCTCCTTTATTGCCTCATCATCAAATGGAGGTAATCTTAATTTATTGTAGGCTATGGATAATGAGTGCTAGGTGTGCCCAGGACCGGCTGGACATATAGTTGAATGTTAAGTCATTAGGCCTGTGAAGAGAGTTTTCTTAATCTCTCCCTTTTTCTCTTTAAGAAGCAAGGGAGCAAAAAGATTTCTGAGTAAGAGCCCACCTGCTGTGCAGGCTATCAGTTGATAATAGTTAGGAGAGTGTGGCTAAGAGTTGGTAGATGAGTTGCAGGCAGTGGAAAGGGGCTTTATATCTCTGGATCCCATGGGGAGAAACCAAACTGCTCTCCTGAATTCTCTTCAAACTCCTACCAAAAATGTAACCCGTTTAATCCTTCACAGGCCTAAATGTATTAATTAACTAGGAAAAACTGTGTATTTAAAAATAATTGTCAGAAAAACAATTAAATCCCAGTGGAAATACTTTATAGACAATGGTTTGGGGGTTCCAAATAGCAATAAGAGAAATGGAGAGGTTTGAAACTTTCATGAATGAGGCTTAATTGACTTTATGTGAAGTTAACATAATATTGTGTTTGATTTGTAACATGGAGATGGCAGGATGGAATTCCTTCAAGATACAGGGTCAAGATGCAACCCAGAATTCCAGGTCCCCCCACCACCAGAGAACTCTGGGTGAGGGGGCAATTGAGGGCAGTTAGGGGCAGTTGGTTCTTGGGGTTGGAAGTGAGCAGGTCACTCTGTTTGCTGATCCCAGTTCTTGATTGCTTTGGAGGCCTTGTGGCTTAAAATCTACACAAACCATTTTGGTTCTTCCCAGCAGCTAGCCTGTTTAGCTGAACTAGACCTTTCCAGAAACAGCACAATTGTTATTTAGTTATTTAGATAGTAGAAGATATTAATTATAGGCTTTGAGGATAAGCTATTTATAAAGACTGCCTCTCCCTCCTGGGGAAAGTGGCTATTTCTACCTAACAGTTCAGGGCTTCCCAGATCTCATCCTAACCCTTGACAAAACTTCCATTCCTTCCCTTCCTCATTTATCAGTAAACCTTCATCTTTTGGGAGCAGTGCCTGTCTCTTATTTTGGGAATAGTCACATCCATCTTCAGCTAAGTTTCCTTCAGCTGTCTGGCCAATACAAGTCAGATTCGCCTGTCCCTGATAACTACAAGACATCAAGCTTCTCCTACTATCCCTTAGTCAAACCTGCGGGGAAAATAAGTTGAGATAATTCAATGTCCTTAGAGAATTGCCTTGCCTAGCTTTGCCAGAAGAGTTCAGCTCAAACCTCCATTTCCAACAGATTTCTAACTGCTTGTTGGGAGGGGGGAGAAGGAGAAATGAGCCAGTTTATGCCCCTCCCTCTTCACTTAAGCCTGTCAGTGGGGGAGGAGTGAGTCTAGTGAGTTACTGATTTCTGGCCATCCCTTCAGCTTCTCAAAATACTGTTTCATACAAATATTGTCAAGATCTATTTATCATCTCTGATAATCTGATAAGGACAGTTTAGTTGATAAGGAAATAACGGGACACTGAACATCTTTTACCACGTGTCTAGCTCTATCTCCCAGAGCATGGAGTTTATTAGATATGTTTCAAGACTCATTTCACACAAAAGGACCCCCCCCAAAAAAAACTTTGCAGATGCGCAGAAGTTATAAATTATGTCATATCAAAACACAAAACATTGGCTTCAGAATAGAACAAGGACAAGGCTGAATTTTGACTGGGTTCTTATCAGAAAATCAAGTCAGGGAATATCCCTCTCAGGGTCAAATTGCCCCCACTAAGGTTTTGGCCTTAGCTATATCAGGCAGCTGCATTCCTGGCCAAAGGGGGAGAGTGTTAACCATTTAACTTCTGGTTAGCTAGAAACTTAAAGCTTTACAATAAGGCCACAAAACTTTTCAACAAGAAATTACAAGGATCACAAAAGAGGTCAAAAGAGGAGTTTCATATTTTTATCTATTCTCTTATTGGCTTCCCACAAAATATAACGAATTTCCTTTAGGGATAGGGAGAGCTAATGTCCTAAACAATAAAGCAAAATTCCATGAAACAATTTCTCAAAAATCCATAGATTTGATTTTGTTGCATATCAAATCATCTCACTGATATCTATTGCTCTAATTTGTGAACACTCTTACA
This sequence comes from Gracilinanus agilis, assembly GCF_016433145.1. Lineage (NCBI taxonomy): Eukaryota > Metazoa > Chordata > Mammalia > Didelphimorphia > Didelphidae > Gracilinanus > Gracilinanus agilis. The sequence continues at coordinate 367,158,288 of NC_058133.1, read as the reverse complement.
TATACTTTATGATATATTTGCTATGACTCAATTTAGTACAGTATTTTATGAAAATTTATGTTATTAAGTTAAAAATTCATCCCTATATTACCCCCCCGAGTTAAAATTTCACCTTGTGCTTTTATGCACCTATAAGCTTCTCAATCTCCCATAGAACAATATCAAGTACCTAGTAGATGATCAATAGCATTTATTGATTAATTCTATCCTTGACCAAAAATTTATCTAATTCCCAAGGGATTTAAAATTCCTAACTAGATTATATATTATATAAAATAAAGAAATTTAAGATAAATATAGATGTTATATGAAGGGAAGAGAGGCCAGAGATATTATAGTGTACAAGAGAAGAACTAACTACTAAAATCAGACCTGAAATTGCTTATACCTTCCTTACAATTATTGAAAAAAGGGAAGCAAGTTGTTAGATGACTTCTTAACAAAGGAAATCACCTGTTGAAACAAACCTTTGACTTGGAACTATATTCAAGGGGGAATTTGTCATATAATTCATTTGCCTGAAATATGTTTTTTCTCAATAGACAGACTAACCATTGTTTGATTTTTACAATCACCTTCTCATAAAAGTACATTATTCATTTGTAATTCTGTAAATGAATTCCTAAGCGGAGTCTAAATTAGCACCAAAAATGATCTAGAGAGATCTAGAAAAATAGCTAATTCATGTATCCATTATATTATCATTTTTTTTACTTTAAATTTCTAGAGCACAGTGATTTTATCTTTTAATTTTTTTTATCTTGTCAAGTACCCAACATGATGCCTCACACATAGTAGATGTTAATTAGTGTTATGTGAATTGAATTGTTAAATCATTCTCAAATACTAGATGTCTTAAGTGAGCCTTTGGCATACACTATATTGTATATAATTCATCATTGAAAATGCCAAACTATGAAGTGCACACATTTTGTGATGTTTATATAGAACATTTATACAGCACCTATTATATGCAAGACACTGGGGAAGGCACTAGAAATATGCATATGGGTGCATATCCATATACTTATGAATAAACATATTTAAATACTTACATATAACTATGTAGAGGCAACTGAGTCAGTGGTTAAGTCACAAGGTCTGAAAACAGGAAGACATGAGTAGCAATCCAGCCTGAGATACTTCTTAGTGGTGGGACCCTGGGAAAAATCACTGAATCTCTGAATGTCTGGCAAAAGGATTCACTAGAGAAGGAAATGACGATTTCAGTATCCTCATCAAGAAAATACCATGGATAGCTGTGGTCCATGGAGTCATGAAGAGTCAGACAGGACCGAATGACTGAAAAACAATACACAGATTTGACACATAGACATATAGATAGAAATATGTATTTTGCAAATGAGAGTGAGGTAAACACTTCATACTATGTCTTACCTACCTTTCATCAATCACTGTCTGCTATTCTATCTCATTCATTCTATATCTTAACTAAATTGGAAATCCAGCTCTTTCTGGAGCTTAGAATTCTATCTCTTGCCTCCATGCCTTTTGGGAAGGCCTGTTCTTGAATGGTTAATATTCACTCCCTCTTCTCCTGCACCCCTTGGAATCAAAAGCTCCTTTTGAGGTTTAGATGTTGGCATTTGAGCTGCTACAAGATCTCTTTAATATTTTATTATTAGAATTATTATGGACATATTTCTCTATTTGTGTATTATATCCTACCATACCCCCAACCTAGGCATATGAGTTTTTTTTTATTAGGGATTATTTTTGTTTGTTTAAGTAGTCATAGCATTTATCTTATCAAGCACAATGTCTGGAATATAGTACATATTTGCTTGATTGGTTTGTTTTATATTGGAGTGGACCTGAGAGGCCTGCCCAATGGACTACAAAAAATTTCAGGTTGCGGTTGGCCAGAAGGATAGTCATAGAATGCTCAACTTTTACTTATACAGAATAAGTAGATAATAACTTCAAAGCCAATTCATTAACATCTATTTATTTTATAAGTGAATGCAGGGAGGCTTAGAGATTATAAGTGACTTGTCCAAGGTCATATTAGTAATAAATAGCAGCCATGATTTCAGCTCAGAATCTTTTTCTCCAAAAATATTGACTTTCTCTTTTTTATATTACTAAACTCTTCTTTTTTCTATAAAAGGAAATTTGTAGATTTTTTAGTCTACTCCACATTAGGAGAAAAAGGGGTCAAAAACAGTAGGTATATATTTAGCCTAGATCAATTTACCTTACTAGTTGTGAAATACAAAAATTATAATAAAATCTGGGATTTCTTATAATAGGCTCTTTAAGTTTACCATTTCAGTGCTTGGATATAGTTGTAAACATTCTGACATTTTAAAAAATATTCTCGACTTCCGGTTAAGATGGCAGCAGAGTAAGGAGCAGCACTGCTTGATCTCTCCTAACCAAAGCATACAGGACTCCTCAAGGGGACTTAAAAACAAACCCAGATGAATGAAGGGACCCCACAACAGGGTGCAGCATTGAAGATATGTGGAATCGGGGCACTTCCATGCTATAAAGGGGTGAAACAGCTCTCACTAAAACGTGGGAGGAAGAAGCCCCTTCCCCACCCCCCATACCACGTATAGCTGAGAGGCCAGCGCACAAGAGTGAAAGCAGGTTTGGGGCACCCATTAAGTCACTGGCAGCTCCAGGGCTTGTTCCTGAGAGCAGCAAGACTTAGGACCCCAAGAGGCTAAAGAATGTGCATGGACTTTCCTGAACATCTGCGTGGGTGAAGGCACTACCCTAGGAGCAGACAAGGATCTCGAGCGCAGGCTTGGACCACAAGTGGGGACCCTATGCAGACAGGAGCACGTGGTGGGAGCACGGCAGTGGAAACAGTGCCCTGAGATTGTTGAAGGAGCTTTGGGCAGAGAGGGAGACCAGGGACAACCAGGAGGCTCGACTCCAAGAACAACAGGACCTGAGACCTCGGGAGCCTAGACAGACCCTGAGTGTGAGGATAAAGTGCAGAAGGTACTGGGCTAACAACAATGGCAAGCCAAAATCAGGAAACCCAGAAGAGAAAGATTATCAAGAAGAATTCTGGAACACTCAACAACCTTTACACAGAGCAAACCCAGACAACAGAGGAGAATAAACAAGAAATCATATCCAAACTATTCCAAAAATAATGAAAACTGGTCACAAGCTATTGAAGAGTTCAAATCTGAGATGATGAAAAAGATGGAAGAGATCTGGCAAGAAAATAACAGTTTAAAAGGCAGAATTTCACAATTGGAAAGTGAGCACGTCAACTGAAGACCAGAAATGACCAAATTGAAAAGGAAAACCAAAAGATTATAACCGAAAACCAGTCCCTAAAGGCTAGAATTGAGCAATTAGAACCTAATGATCTCTCAAGACAGCAAGAACAAATAAAACAAAGTCAAAAGACTGATAAAATAGAAGGAAACATGAAATATCTCAATGAGAAAGTGACAGATGAAGAAAACCGGTCTAGAAGAGACAATTTGAGACTAATTGTTCTTCCAGAAAAACCAGAAATTAATAGAAACCTGGACTCCATACTAAAAGTAATTATTCAGCAAAATTGCCCTGAAGTCCTACAACAAGAGGGCAATATAGACATTGAAAGGATCCATAGAACACCCGCGACATTTGATCCAGATAAGAAAACACCCAGGAATATAATTGCCAAATTCAAGAGCTTCCAAGCAAAAGAAAAAAATCTTACAAGAAGCCAGAAAGACACAATTCAAATATCAAGGAGCACCAATCAGGATCACACAGGATCTGGCAGCCTCCATGCTAAAAGACCTCGAGGCTTGGAATATGATATTCAGAAAGGCAAGAGAGCTGGGCCTTCATCCACGGATGAACTACCCATCAAAATTGACTATATATTTCCAGGGGAAAGTATGAGCATTCAACAAAATTGAAGAATTCCAAGTATTTGCACAGAAAAGACCAGGGCTAAATGGAAAGTTTGATATCCAACCACAAAAATCGAGAGAAACATGAAAAGGTAAATAAGTAACAGAGGGGAAAGAAAGAAAACTCATAATTTTTAAATTTTCCTTTTTAAGGGCCTCAGTAAGATCTAATTATCTGTATTCCTATGTGGAGAAATGCTATGTATAATTCTCGGTAGTGAACTCTATTCACTATTATAGTATTCACTATTATAGTAATCAGAAGAATAATTCATAGGGAGAGGACGGAATACCAAATGGTCAAAGATGACATGGAGATTGGAAAGAGGGGGGTGAATAGTAGGGGACACCAAGAGAAACTTGAGTGAATAAGAAAAATAGGATATTATATTACACACAAAGAGGGCATGGGAAGGAATGGAGACAAATACTATTATAAGAAGGAGAGGAAGAGAGCATTAAGAGGTAATAATCAAACCTTACTCTGAGTGTAATCAACCTGGAGAGGGAAGAGTAGCTATACTATCCATCAAGACATAAAACTCTTATCTAACCCTTTTGAGAAAGTCAGAAGGGATAAACCAAGGGGAGCAGGGGAGTGGGGAGGTCAAAAAAAGGGAGGGGAGAAGAAAGGGGAGGGTATTCATAAGGCCTTTAAAAACAAAAAGAGGGGAAAAATAAGGGAGGGGGTAAAAAGGGAAGTTAATCAAGGGAGGGGATAAGGGATAGCGGCTTAATAGCAAACCACTGGTTTAAAAGGAAATAGTATAAGAAAAAGGGGGTAGGAATAGGGGAGGATACGAAAATGTCAGCAAATGCACAACTGATGATTATAACTCTGAATGTGAATGGGATGAACTCGCTCATAAAACAGAAGCAAATAGCAGAGTGGATTAGAAACCAAAATCCCACCATATGTTGTCTACAAGAAACACATATGAGGCGGGAAGACATACACAAGTTTAAGGTTCAGAGTTTGAGCAAAATCTTTTGGGCTTCAAATGAGAAAAAGAAGGCAGGAGTGGCTATTATGATTTCTGACAAAGCCAAAGTAAAAATAGATATGATTAAAAAAGACAGGGAAGTTCATTACATCGTGATTAAAGGCAGTATAAACAATGAGGAAATAACACTGCTCAATATGTATGCACCAAGTGGTATAGCATCCAAATTCATAAAGGAGAAACTGGTAGAGCTCAAGAAGGAAATAGATAGTAAAGCCATAATATTGGGAGATCTAAATATTGCTCTTTCAGATCTAGATAAATCAAACTAAAAAATAAATAAGAAAGAGTTAAGAGAGGTGAATGAAGTCCTAGAAAAATTAGATTTAATTGATATGTGGAGAAAAATAAATAGGAACAAAAAGGAATACACCTTGTTTTCAGCTGCACATGGTACATTCACAAAGATTGACCATGTAATGGGACATAGAATCATTGCAAACAAATGCAATAGAGCAGAAATAATAAATGTAATCTTCTCAGATCATAATTCAATAAAAATAATAATTAGTAAGAAATTAGTAATAATTTCCTGGATAGGAAAATCAAAAACTATTTGGAAATTAAATAATATGATTCTACAAAACCAATTTGTCAAAGAAGAAATCATAGAAACGATCAGAAATTTCACTGAAGAAAATGACAATGATGAGACATCCTACCAAACTCTGTGGGATGCGGCCAAGGCAGTACTCAGGGGGACATTTATATCCTTGAGTGCATATATTAACAAATTAAGGAGGGCAGACATTAATGAATTGGGCATGCAACTCAAAAAATTAGAAAGTGAGCAAATTAAAAATCCCCAGATGAAAAATAATTAGAATTACTAAAAATCAAGGGAGAAATTAATAAAATCGAAAGTAAAAGAACTATTGAATTAATAAATAAGACTAGAAGCTGGTATTTTGAAAAAACAGATAAAATTGACAAAGTACTGGTCAATCTAATTAAAAAAAGGAAAGAAGAAAACCAAATTGACAGTGTCAAAGATGAAAAGGGAGACATCACCTCTAATGAATGAGAAATTAAGGCAATCATTAAAAACTATTTTGCCCAATTATATGGCAAGAAATATAACAATTTAGGAGATATGGATGAATATTTACAAAAATATAAACTGCCTAGATTAACAGCAGAAGAAATAGAATACCTAAATAATCCCATATCAGAAAAAGAAATTGAACAAACCATCAAAGAACTCCCTAAGAAAAAATTGCCAGGGCCTGATGGATTCACAAATGAATTCTATCAGACATTCAAAGAGCAACTAATCCCAATACTATACAAATTATTTGATATGATAAGCAAAGAATGAGTCCTACCAAATTTCTTTTATGACACAAATATGGTACTGATTCCAAAGCCAGGGAGATCGAAAACAGAGAAAGAAAACTACAGACCATTCTCCCTAATGAACATAGATGCAAAAATCTTAAATAGAATACTAGCAAAGAGACTCCAGCAAGTAATTAAGAAGATCATCCACCATGATCAGGTAGGATTTATACCAGGAATGCGAGGTTGGTTCAACATTAGGAAAACCATCCACATAATTGACCATATCAACAGTCTAACAAACAAAAATCACATGATTATCTCAATAGATGCTGAAAAAGCCTTTGACAAAATACAGCATCCATTCCTATTGAAAACACTGAAAAGTATAGGAATAGAATGGCCTTTCATAAAAATAATAAACAGTATATACCTAAAACCATCAACAAACATCATATGCAATGGGGATAAATTAGAAGCCTTCCCAATAAGATCAGGAGTGAAACAAGGATGCCCATTATCACCTCTATTATTCAACATAGTACTAGAAACACTAGCAGTTGCAATTAGAGAAGAAAAAGAAATTGAAGGTGTCAAAATAGGCAAGGAGGAGACTAAGCTATCACTCTTTGCAGATGATATGATGGTATACTTAAAAAATCCTAGAGAATCAACTAAGAAGCTTGTAGAAATAATCAACTTTAGCAAAGTTGCAGGATAAAAAATAAATGCACATAAATCATCAGCATTTCTATACATGTCCAACTCATTGGAGCAGCAAGAAGTAGAAAGAGAAACACCATTTAAAATCACCCTAGACAATATAAAATACTTAGGAATCTATCTACCAAAACAAACAGAGAAATTATATGAAAACAACTACAAAACACTTTCTAAACAAATGAAACTGGATCTAAACAATTGGAAAGGCATTGATTGCTCATGGGTAGGATGAGCTAACATAATAAAAATGACAATTCTACCCAAATTAATTTACCTATTTAGCACCATACCTATCAAGCTACCAAAAAACTTCTTTACTGAATTAGAAAAAACTATAACAAATTTCATTTGGAATAACAAAAGATCAAGAATATCAAGGGAAATAATGAAAAAAAAATGTGAAGGAAAGGGGCCTAGCAGTACCAGATATTAAACTATATTATAAAGTAGCAGTCATCAAAACAATATGGTACTGGCTGAGAGACAGAGAGGAGGATCAGTGGAATAGACTTGGGGTAAATGACATCAGCAAGACAATGTATGATAAACCCCAAGAGCCCAACTTTTGGGACATGAATCCACTATTTGACAAAAACTGCTGGGAAATTTGGAAAACAATATGGGAGAGGTTAGGTCTAGATCAACATCTCACACCCTACACCAAGATAAATTCAGAATGGGTGAACGACTTGAATATAAAGAGGGAAACTATAAATAAACTAAGTAAACACAGAATAGTATACTTGTCAGATCTCTGGGAAAGAGAAGACTTTAAAACCAAGCAAGAGTTAGAGAAAATTACAAAATGTAAATTACATGGTTTTGATCATATTAAACTAAAAAGCTTTTGTACAAACAAAAACAATGTAGTCAAAATCAGACGGGAAACAACAAATTTGGAAAAAATCTTTATAACAAAAAACTCTGACAGGGGTCTAATTACTCAAATATACAAGGAGTTGAATCAATTGAATAAAAAATCAAGCCATTCCCCAATTGATAAATGGGCAAGAGACACGAATAGGCAATTTTTAGGTAAAGAAATCAAAAGTATCAATAAGCACATGAGAAAGTGTTCTAAATCTCTAATAATTAGAGAAATGCAAATCAAAACAACTCTGAGGTATCACCACACACCTAGCAGATTGGCTAAAATGAAAGAAGGGGAGAGTAATCAATGTTGGAGGGGATGTGGCAAAATTGGGTCATTGATGCATTGCTGGTGGAGTTGTGAACTGATACAACCATTCTGGCTGGCAATTTGGAATCATGCTCAAAGGGCTATAAAAGAATGCCTGCCCTTTGATCCAGCCATACCATTATTGGGTTTGTACCCCAAAGAGATCATAGATAAATAGACTTGTACAAAAATATTTATAGCTGGGCTTTTTGTGGTGGCAAAGAACTGGAAAAGGAGGGTATGTCCTTCAATTGGGGAATGGCTGAACAAACTGTGGTATATGCGGGTGATGGAATACTATTGTGCTAAAAGGAATAATAAAATGGATGAGTTCCAGGTGAAGTGGAAAGACCTCCAGGAACTGATGCAGAGTGAAAGGAGCAGAGCCAGAAGAACATTGTACACAGAGACTGGTATACTATGGTAAAATCGAATGTAATGGATTTCTGTACTAGCAGCAATGCAATGACACAGGACAGCTCTGAGGGATTTATGGTAAAGAACACTACCCACATTCAGAGGAAGGACTGCAGGAGAGGAAACATATAAGAAAAACAACTGCTTGAACGCATGGGTCAGGGTGGACATGATTGAAGGTGTGGACTCGAAACTACCACACCAATGCAACTACCAACAATTTGGAAAT